>NW_024962281.1:4704328-5078481 GCF_019238085.1 Lagopus leucura
TGCTGTGCTGTGCTGTGCTGTGCTGTGCTGTGCTGTGCTGTGCTGTGTGCCCCCCTCCTGCTGTGGCTCTGAGCAGGGCTGCCCAAGGCCTTTCTTCCTTGTGTTTTCTTCCTCCCTTCATTCTTTTCCCTGTGGAAAAGGATGCAAATAGGTCGTTTGTTTTTATGTCTTAAGAGAGAGGGGGAAGGTATTGATGTATTACTATGGAAAGCTGGCAGCCTCCCTTGCTCAGGCTGTAGCCGCAGCATTCGCTTCCTCACAGTTTCCAGCTCCCGCTCTGGCTGCATTCCCTGAGCTTCTCAGACTTCTTGGCCAAACTTAAGATTGAATTGCTCAGGGCTCCATGAGGTCACTGTGTCTATGGGTGCAGCTCTGGGACGTCCTTCTGGGCACCCACCAGCTGTGGGTTTTGTTCCTCTATGCTTCTCACAGGGCGAACTGCTCTGAGTACTTCCCCATCTTCCTCTCTCTCCTCTGGGTTGCTGGGATCTTCTTCCATCAAGGTAAGGGGCAGCAAGATGAAACGCACCCCAAGGCAGCTGTGCCCGTCTGCATCCCCTGAACACCCACGGGCCAGTTCCCCCCCGCCACGGCTCTCCCACGGATGCAGCCCCCATCCTGCTCTCTGCTGGCCCTGCAGGTGTGGCTGCAGCCTGCGGTGTGCTGTACCTCCATGCACGCTTCCGCTACTTCCGGGGCTACATGCAGGCTGCGCAGGGACGGTGAGTGCCCACAGCACAGCCCAGAGTGGGACGTGGCCCAGGCGTCACGCTCAGGGCTGCTCTTCCCTCCCCACCCACGGCTGACAGATTTCCTCACAGGTTGGGGCCGCTGTATGCCAGCGCCCGGCTGCTATGGCTGCTGCTGGGGCTGGCGGTGGCTGGGCTGCTGGCACACTTCCTGCCGCCCCCGTCCTGCCCATGGATGCTGATGTGGCCCCTCAAGCTGCTCCGTGCCCACTGAGCAAAGCCATGGCCGCCTGGAGTGCTCGGCTCAGCCCTGGTGTGATGGTCAGTCTCCTGTCCCACTGCCCACCTCATCCCTGTTGGAGCGTCACAGAGCGGAGATGCAAGAAATAAATGCCTGTTCTCAATAGGTATCATCTCTCATTGCCGAAGGGGATTGGGGACAGGGGGAGAATGTCACAGGCTGATGGGTCCCATGGGAAAAGCTGCTGTGATCAAAACTTGGAAGTGGGTGTGAGCTTGTCTAAGACCTTATCCAAACTGAGAGGAGGGGTGTCCAAATGGTAACGTCTGTGCTCGTCTCTGTCTTTAATCACAACATCATTAAGGGTGGAAAAGACCCCCTAAGACCCCCCAGTCTAACCCCAGCTTCCCCCCACCATGCCCATAACCACGTCCTGCAGTGCTGCGTCTCCACGGTTCTCAAACACCCCCAGGGATGGTGACCCCCCCCAACCTCCCCGTGCAGCAGTGACACTGCATCACCACTCTGTCAAAGAAAAGCTTCCTATTATCCAACCCGAACCTCCCCTGGTGCAGTGATGGCACCTCAGCCCTGACCTCCCCCCACCAGGACTCTGCCCATCCACAATTCGTATCTCAGCTTCTCCCACAACCCCAGGTGCTGCTGAAGCCACTGTTGAGCAGAGAGCTCTTGCAAATTCACAACACATTTCCTAAGAACCATTTCACAACTGCACTTAGGAGGTGCGGGCGCGTTCCTTGCTCCTAGCTGAGCAAAGAGCAGATGAAAGCTTTTTTATTCCCAGGGCAGGAAGCAGGGACGGCCCCAGCTGAATGCCAGCCCACTCCCAGCACCTCTCACAGCTGCACCAAAGGTTTAAATTTTGCTTTTATTACAGTGCACGTTATTTTATATATTTATATATAGAGATGTAGTTGAAAAATCAAATGTATCCAATAATAAAAAATACAGCACGTTAAAGTAGTATAATGCATTCCAGTGTATAGCTGAAGAGACATTGGGATTTACACTAATCCCTACTATTTTTGAACTGGGCTACTTCTGCTTTTTTTTTATTTTTATTTTTCCAAAAAATTCACACCAACCAGTAATAGTTACTTAAAAAGCTGTTTTCTGCACTCAATCTCAAGGCATGAAGACACTGGAGACTTCACCATGAGTTAAGGGGCTGTGTTCAATGCTGGCAGGCACAGTGTGGCGTTTATTTTTTTCCCTGCCCTACTCAGAGCTCCAACCCCCTTTTGGATTTGTCCCTCCTCCACCACGGGAGGGTCAGTCCTCACCCTCAAGAATCTACAGCCATGGTCAGGATCAGTGCCTGTGCTACAGTGATGCACACGTTGATCCCTGGCTGTTCCCATCCCAGCGATCCTGCACCCATGCATCAGCCTGCAAAGCAGGGGCAGGATAAAGCTGTCTGAATCTGGCCCTCTCCGTCCCCAAACACAGCCACCATTCCCCTTTCTTGGGCTGAAGGTGCTTTTAGTCTCCATGACTGCTAAAGCTCATCCCAACACTGAACGGCCCCGCACACTGACAATGCGCCCACAGGAGGAGCGGTGAGCACCTGGGTCTTGCCTAGGGGAGCAAAGCCACCCCTTTGCAGGGCAGCTTGGTTTTTGCTTTTTTTCCTCCTTCCAGAGGAAAGTCTGTCCAAGCCCCGCAGCACCAGTGCTGGCCTCGAAGCCAAGGTGTGGAGGGCTGTCCGGTGCCCACAGGTCAGAGTGCAGCTCCTCCCAGCAGCCGGGTGCCACCTCGCTGGCATCGCGGTCCCCGCATCTCGGCCGGCTCAGGAACGAGGAAGAGTGGGGGGAGGTAGAAGGACCCGGGCGCTACGTGTGTCCATCCTTCAGCATGCCTGCTTCACTCTGCTTTTTTGATAAAAATCTGAAAGGAGAGGAGAGAAGAAAGCAGTCGTGTAAACGTGGCCTGTTACACAGCACGGAACGGTGCGGGATGCTGGAGATGATAAGGCTGGGGTGGTCGCGGCGGCAGAGCAGCGCACCTCGCTCAGGATGATCCACACTGGGGAGTCGGTCTGGATGGAGAGGCGGATGGCTTCCAGCGGCCCGAAGGATGGGTCCACCTCGCCCTCTGCAACACCCTTGGAGAAGGAGCCTGGCGGGAGAGCACAGGTGAGGTGGGGCTGGCAGAGCAGGGGACTGGGCACACAGGGCCCAGGCATCAGGGAGGGGCTGAAACCAACTGAGAAGCCATCAGTGAAGCACAGAGTGCACTCTGCTACACTGAGAGGAGCAGCACCCATCAGTTAGAACAAAATGCAGACAGAACAAGTGCAGACAGACTGATGCAGCACTGTGCTGTAATAGACAAGAGACAGGGTAAGGCACAGGAGGCAGTGCTTCCTTCCACAGCGTTAGCAAGCATTCAGCCTGTTGCTATGTCCCATTTTGGGAATAATTTGAAAAAAAAAAAAAAAAAGGAAAAGAAAAAGGAAAAAATCACACTCAATACTTGTGCCCTATTTTCCAAAGAAAGAACAGCTTTAAGTCATGTGAAGATGAGCACAGGGGATGCATGCAGGGTCTCCTCCCTCCCATACCTATCTGGATGTAGCCATCGGCTGTTCTGTGGTATCTGACAGCTGTACCTCTTCCCTCCTGCAAGGTTTCCTTGTCTGACTGCAGGCTCTGCAGGATGGAGAGGAGCTCTCAGCTCAGGACCAGCAGTGAGAACCACCCCAAAGCCCCAGGCAATAAAAGCAACCCCCAGAGCCACCCCCAAAGCATCCCTGGCTATATGCAGGTCTCAGCACTCTGTGGCACCTTGTTCCCCTGCCCAGCACAAGGAGCTATACATCCTGCTCCAGCCCTTCCTTTGCAGCCACCCCATCCACCTGAGTATCCTCTGTAGGCAGCTCCATCCCAGCTCCCAAGGCGATTCCATACCAGGGGATCAGCTGCTCAGGCTGCCAGCACCTCCCAGAGGCACTCAAGGTTCTCCTGACAGTTCTCAGTGGCTCTCCCTTCTCCATCCTCTTTTTCTTCCCCCTCCACCCACATCTCAGCTCTCACTAACACACTTACATCAAATGGCAAAACTTCCACAGTGGTATTGAAGAGTTTGTCTTCAGGGTGCTCAATGTTCCCACTGCGGAAGAAGAACCTGTGACAGAGACCAAAACCACAGAAAACTACATTGAGCACAGGGAAGTGATGACTTTTATTCAGGTGAGCCATCAAACATCTCAACCTAAGAGGTGCAATTCCTAGAAAGCACCTGGTTGGTAAGGACACCTGTACCAGATGGGTACCCTATGGGTTGTTCCTAAGTGCAGGAAAGCAAAGGGTTCCAGCAGACATGGACCCACCAAAAAGGGTCAAGTCAAATCGCCCTCCCCCTGGCAGAGCACTGCTCCCTCCTCCCAGGGAGCTATAATGGGCATGGGCAAAGAATTCAGCCCAAAGGGAGAGCCAGGAGAACACGAGAGAAGTATCTCCTCACACTCTGTGCCCACCCGGTGTCCCCACCCGTGCAGCCCCCAAGCACTGGCCTTTCAATGCGGAGTGGTTTGAAGAATCTGAATCTGATGAAGTCTCCAGCGGTAGGTGTGAAGGCCCAGAAGAAATCCTCTCTCAGGTAAGCCTTCTCCAGGGTGAAGTGCTGGTAGGTTTTCAGGCTGGTGCTCACCTCTGCAGGAGGGTTGACGTGCTCCTTTCGCAGGGCATGTTTGCCAAAGTCCTTGTCCTTGACGGAGGCAAAGCAAGAAAGCAGGAAAGGATCACAAGCTGCTCTCAGCCATGAGGAATGGGGTTTCCAACGAGGCAGTGCAAATTAAAAGCTCTTGATTTGCGCAGTGAAGAATGGAGCACTGCTGCTCCCTGTGTCTCAGCCAACAGCTTGAACACAAGTTCCAAATGTCACAGAACTCTGCGCACACCAGCTCTCTGCCAGGTGAGGGGCAGCTTATCAAAGGCCTTACACCATCTAATTTGTTTGCAGTAGCAGAGGGGATGTCTCCACTATGGGGGTCAGAGACTGCTCAGTACCCACCTTCAGCTTTTGGATCTTCCCAGCCAAAGAGGAGTGGGTTCCCACGTGCTGGAAGAGCGAGGGCTTGAAGCGGATCCTCAGGTTTGCCTTCTGCCTGTCGCAGTGCTTCTGAAATGGGAAAATCCCCCATGTCACCACCTCACGTGCCAGCTTCCAGCATCAACAGAGGAACCCCTGAGGGAATGACTGATCTCAGAGACACAAAGGTCACCACCAGGGTCTGGTGAGCAGCTGGGGCTCACAGCCCACTGCCACGTTTCTCATTGCTAAGCGCATCCTGGCAAACGATGAGCAGATCTCTGGGCGATGTGAAGTAGGGACAGGCAGAGAATTCAGTTTCTTTTGTCCTTGGCTTATCTGGAAAGCCCTTTCCCTATGACTCAGAGCTCAGGATCTCTTATTTCTGAGGTGACAGTAAGTTCTGGGATATTTAGAGCCTAAGCTCACAGGCAGCAGTCACAGTCTCATCACTGGGCAGTTTTCAGTCTATTGGCAGTTTTTGTTGGGTGCTGCCAAAGCCGTTGGCTGCTTCGTGTCCATCCCACCACGTAATGAACTCGGACGTGCAGCTCTGCTGCAGCCACTGCTCTCCATGGGGAGAGAGATGACGGGGAGGGAAAGGATAACAGCCCCAAGAGCACAGAGCAGAGCCATGAGGAGGGGAATGGCAGCAGTGGGCCTGCGCTTTCTGTGTTTTGTTCCCCTTCCTCCGACTCACCTGCCTGGCACCACTGGGTACAGTGAAAGGGGGGGGTGACACTGCCACCATCCCTGAGCTGTGAGATCCTAGGCACACCCCTGTGAGCTGCCAGCAGATAATCCCCTAATCAGCTCACGTTACATCAGAAAATTAAAAGCAGCCCTGCTCATTGCCAGCGACAACAAACGCGGCCCCGCAGAGCAACCGTCAGCTCTCATCTCTGGGTGGGCAGAGAAGGGGGAAGGGGAGAGGAGGAGGCTGTGACACCTCCTGGTTTCTCCTCTCTTTTACTACTTCTGCTAAAGAGGCATTCGCTTACAGCAGCACTGACCCAGTGAAGCCAGGACTGGGCTCAGCTGGTGGTAATAAGGCCATCCTTTTCACACAGCTCTGCCTCAGGTAAATCTAAAATTAGTTTTAAAAGGAAAAGCAGGCTATATCCAGAGCAGACAAAGCACTCAGTGAAAGCTCAGGTCAAACAAACTTTCAGTCAAAAAGACAAATTCTCACTGCTACTCACTTGGTTCCGCACAGCAGGATTTACAAATGGGAGTCGTGTTTGAAAGGGAGCAGTGCTGAGTTAATCATGCAAACAGTAGGGAAAAGAAGCCAGAAATCCACACGGAAAGTAGGTTAATTTTTAAAAAGGCAACACATTTAAGAGGCTTGCAGGTTCCCCTGGGAAGCCCTCGGAGGACTCTGCCAGGCAGGAGCTGAGCAGAGCTGATGGGGCAGCGTGGTGGGACCTGTGCTGAACCAAATCTCAGGCTGAAGGCTGTAGGGAGGGGGCACAGAGAGCAGGGCAGCACAGAGCGCAGTCCCATTCCCCACTCCATCTCCACAGCCCCAACCCTGCCCAAGGGTGAGAGGTCATTGGGGGCCAGCACAGAGGCTCAGGGCTGCTCTGTCACCCAGCTCTGGCCCTCAAGGAGAAATACTATATTAGCCCCAGTGTGACTGGTTGCCCTGGCACGAGTCACCAGGTCTTTGTGGCCACCAGGTCCCTCCCAGGCTGCTGGCTCTGAGCACGCAGCTATTCTGGGCCACTGGGACTCAGCTGCTCAGCGTCTGTCAGGAGAACACAAGCAGTGCAGAGTAAATACAGTATGCTCAGGGAGGAGGGCGGGGAGATGGCAGTGAGCTCATCTCACTCGTGCTCACCCTCGCTCCTTCTCTGCCCATCCCACTCAGTTTAGCCCCCTGCTGCTGCTGCTACAACTTAAAACACAGCCCGTGGGTGCAGGGCTTTCTGCTGCTGACTCCACGAGGCAGCACAAAGCAGGATCCAGTGTCAGCACTCTGCACCCTCCCAGATGCTGCAGTGAGATGCCAGTGTGCCGCCGGGAAGCAGGGCAAGGAGGGTCAGCTGAGGGCAGCCTGTGCAGGCTCCCTGCGGGGATGCTAAATGAGCACTGAGCCAAGGGTTATTCCAGGGTATGGTGTGGGGATGGCTGCTGTGCTGCAGGGCTGCAGGAACAGAGGGATGCAGAAAGAATGCCTTTTCAGGCAGCTGCAGAAAGGGCTGAACTCCCCCATCCTGCACTGTCCATAAGGAAGCCCAGAGGAGCAGCAAGGCTCAGTGCTAAGTCAGCCAAAACCAGAGTGCACTCACACGACCCCTCCAAAGCCTCTGCAGGTACAGACCAACCATCTTTCTTCTCTCTCAAAAGAACTTTCCCTTCAGTGCAGGTTATTTACGTACCGCGTCCTTCTCAGGGTTGCAGACTTTCACCCAAAGGATGTGATCCAGCAGCCAGTCAATGGGTTTGTCCTTATAGAACATCAGTATGAACTCCACGATCAAGCTCAGATCCAGAGACTTGAACATTTTTCCTACAACACAAAAAAAGGGAAAAGAGAGCAGCTATTGTAGGACATTGTGTAGAATGAGAGCTGGGATGAAAACACTCTAGAGGCTGAGATGTGGAGGTCAGATGTGTCCCTTTCTCTACATAAACGAAATAACGTGCAGCTCTGTTTTATGTACCAGTACTGTTGGCATTGCTAATACAGCTCTGGATTTAATATTCATGGCAGAATTAGAAAGCATTAGTCTCTCATAGGTCACAGCAGTACCAAAAGGTCTAAAACTCTTCCATTCAGCAGAGAGAAAGAAGGTTGAAAGTCACTCAGCCAGCTGCAGGACACATCGTTTCCTGCCCTGAAAACTGGAAGTTTTAAGCCAGTCAAACCAGGATCCAGCATAACAGATGAAGCTGCTACTGCAGCCATGTACTGCTGTTCCCAAAATAGTTCTGTGCTGATGTAAACTTCCTTTTGTACACTGTTAGGCAACACCAGAGCCAATCCAGCCTAAAAGCTACTGGTCGTGTTGAAGCCATCAGGCTGTCTGGTGAGCCTCCAACCAGGTTTATTTTCATTAAAAGCGAATGTCAGCTGAGGTTTGAGGAGCCCTTTTTCCTGTGCAAACATAGGGCTGGTTGCAAAAAATGAGGAGGAACCAAGTCCAAGGTTTTGACCGTCTCACGAATCCAAGTTGTTGGACAAGAGCTGACCTTCTTACAACGCCCAGCAGGTGTTTGTGCTTGTTGGGACAGAGGTGAGACTTTACCAATAAACCCCAGCTGAGAGAACTCCAGGATCATCCACTCCTCAGAGGGCTGCTGCAAGGCAAAGTTCTTCATTGTGCTGAGATAGTTTGGTTTGGCCACGATGTCATCCTCCAGCTGCAAGAGGAAGAGACAGTCAGTGCCAGTGACACATCCAGGTTCCAGTAAGAGCCTCTCTGCAGAGTAATCACACTGTAGAGTGGAGGAAAGCTTTGGCACAGATCTAGTTTATGTTGGAAGACACTCCAAGCAGATCCTAGCAGGTAAACAAAGCAAGGGCTCCTGGTCTGACTAGGGAAGATGTCTCCCAGTCTGAAGCATTTCAGAAAACCACCTGGCCAGCCCCACACTTAGCAGCCACATCTGCCAAGCTGTGCTTCAGACACAGTAGTGTCCAGCAGCCTCTACTCCCATCAGCTGGAGGGCTGGCACTTCCCCATCGCAGGAGGAGATGACAGTTACAAGATGCTCCTCCACAAGCTGTGATACACATGCAAGCAGGCTCTGGAGGGACTTGTCCCTCTGCAGCCACACACTGGTCAGGGCTTTGCTTCCCTATGGAGTGCAGTCTCTGGGGTTAGCACAGCCCAGCCATGCACTGGAGTGGGTGACACACAGAGAAGCAGAAGAACAATGGAAGATTACCATCTCCTCTCCACCCTCAGCACCAAACCTACCTGTACGTAATAAATGCCTTTGGACTGGGCATACATCATTAAAAAGCAATAGTCCAGGTTCTGCTTGGTCCTCCACCTGCAACAGACAAAGGCAATGGGAGTGCCCATCCTGCCCAGCACACTGCTGCCGCTGGGGAAGCTGGCACACAGTCGCTCCTTTTGGTCCCTGAGCCATCCATTCAGAGCTGCTATGCAACTGGAGGGCTCTCAGAACGAGCAAACCTGGGTCAAAGCCACCACCACACTGTGCTGATGGGAGTAATGCACACAAGGCAAGCCCTGCACCAGCTCATGGCCCCACACCACACCCATCCAGCTCCTGGACAACGTGAGCTTTGGGGCCTTGTGTGGGACTGCAGAAAAGCTTTCTCCCTGCTGGAGTTGGAGAGGAAGATGTTGCAATTACTTAACGAAGGGTTTGCTTGCACCTAAGATCATTGATTCTTACCTGACTCTTTCCTTGGGGTCCCCAAAGGATTCCCGCAGATGGGAGAAATCAGGGTAGAAATGTGGAGAGGGGGAAATCACCTCCAGGAGACCTGAGTGGATTTCCTTTGGGAATCTGAGGGAGAAAGTCAGCTGTAAATACATGTGTGCCTCCATGCCTGACGTACCACCTCACAGACCGACTCACTGGGTAAACATCAAGCCACAGAACCAAACAGAAAAGCAGCCTCTAAGATGAAACCTCCCCTAGTGCACCTCCATCCTCACCAAAGGACTCCGGGGACTGACACCCAGAAGGAAGCGCCCCGTATTTATGGCACTTAGAAAACACACAGGTCAGCTTCAGAGAGAAGGTGCTCCCTCACCCCCGCTCTGCAGGATTCAATGGCCCTGCAGATGGGCACAGCAAAGGTAGGACTTGCTGACATCACCGGCCTTCAGAGATTTTCCAAATGTGCCAGTAATTAAGAGTTGTTTTGCAGAGATTATGCTGTGCATTTCTGATAAGTTACTTAAAGCGCCGTGCTGTGCTGCAGTCAGGACAGCCGGCAGGAGTTCCACCTCGTTCCCTCATGCTGATAAAATCGGCATATATTTTTCCTGTAATGTGGTTTAGAAGCCTTTAAAGAGTCAAAACCAAACAAGAGAAAAAATCTCACTCATCTGAAAAATATGTACCTACAGAAGTGCTGCAAGCAATACCCAGAGATTGCTGAAACTGCCAGAGATAAGCGGGAAACCCAGTTATTTTTACACTGCCCTTTTCGAGAACATTTGGTGCAAGGTTGATTTCCTTTGTTTGTGCGGAGCCTGGAGGATGGGAGATGTGACAGAGGGAGAGAGAGCAGCGAGAACGCCAAAAACTTCTCCCTTAGTTTTCCCTTCTCTATTCCCTCCTGGGACCGGCAAGATTTCCAACTATTTTCAGCAGTGAAACAGAGCTGATAAAACTGCAACGAGGCAGCGGCCGCCTTCACGTCCTGCAACAAGAGCTCAGCACTCCCTGTCCCCACACCACCTCCATTCCATTTGGAAGAAAAATAAGTGAAGTGAATGGGGGTGGGGACAGAAATAAAACCATGAGGCCAATTAAAGTTGCAGGCCATCCGCACAGAGCGCTTGCTGCAGCAGCGGCCAGCAATTCCATCAGGATACAGCAGACAATCGGCCCATTATCCCCGCTGCGTGCGTCCCGCAGCCAGCAGGCAGGAGGAGGGAGAGCTGCCAGCTTCTGCACAGCAAGATGGAAGGCTCTGTTTCAGCTCTGCTCCCATGGCCGGCACACAGCCCTTCAGCTCCGCTCGGGGCGCTTATCCCAACCCCTCGCCCATCATTGGCTCGGGGATACGCTGTCCTGCAGAGCCTCCTTCTTGTGGTTGCTGCCATCCTTTGGAAACATGCAAATGCAGGAGACGGACCGTGGGCAGAGCCTCCTCGTTCTCCATCTTTTCCTTCACCTCTGAGCTCTGGCACTGTTACCGCCTGGCCTGGCTTGCAGTTAATGATCCGCTGCTGGCTTCTGCCCTGATAGCATTGAAAAGCCACTAAGGCTGCAGGACGTAAATAGCAGCTAGGGAGAGAAAAATGTAACTATCACCTAGGACATGAGGAAAACAAACCAGTGGGAGCAGGAGGAACACCAAACGTGCATTTTGAAGGCACTACAGCATGTGGATGTGCGTAGGTACCGCAGTGCCCAGCTGCTCTGACTCACAGAGCAGGCAGAGGGCCACTCAGGTACAGCAACAATTGCCAGGATTACTGTAAATCTAAATAATCCTTCTTCTTGCAATGCCAAAGCACAGAAAGAGCAAAGACAGAACAGCGTAGCCTTGCGTGCTGAATACTGCAAGCACACAGCAGACTACTGGAAGCTACATATGGGACACATTTTGGAACAAGAACTGGAAGCAGCAAAAGCAAAGACAATGCAGAACTGAAGAACAACAAACAAAGCAGAGAACAAGAAGAAAGGGGCACAGAAAGACATGTATTCTGACTTGAAGAAGCTACCCCTGCCCCACGGCAGGAATAGCCCAGGCCCATGCAGTCACTCAAAGTGCTTACAAGTTTTTGATATTTTCTGCCACTCCGGCTGTGTACTGCGTGTCCGTCTGAAAACAGAAGTTACACAGTGTTAGATCACTCAGCCCCAGCTTGTGCTGCCCCGTGTTTGAGAAATCACCTTGCATACACCCTGGGCACGCTGTCAGCATCTCCACGTCATCCTCCTTTAACATGCATCCCCCCATCTCACACCCAGCGCAACCCCCACTGTGACAAAGCCCTCCTCTGAGGTGAACCCAAGCCATCACACCCAGACCACAGCAGACAGTGCAGGATCCCAAGCTCTGTGCCCTCCCAGCTCTCCAGCACTGCCTGCACTCTGCCCACACCGTGCCTCTGCATGAAGCGATAAACGCTGTCTGCAGCTTGTTTCATACGTGCCAGCTTTCATCCAAACAACGCTCGGCAGAAAAGGATCTCCACCCCTCTTGTGAAAAGCACGGGATTATTTACGTGCCTGCAGTTTCATTTCAAGTTCATTTCAACACTTTTCTCCCCAAACCAACAGTTTGTTCCCAGAGCTCAACCTGTGGTGGCTTGGAGGCAAAGGTCAGTGGCACTGCAGGGCTCTATCTGGGAGTGAGATAAGTGCTAAGCAGGGACAGGCACGGGACACAAAGCATCTGACCAAGAAAACACCAGCAGGAGCAAAGGGCAGGAGACCCAGGAGCAGAAACGTGCGTGTTTCCTGGTGCCTGCATTGTTCTGGGCAGTCACATGCACCACGGGACCAGGATGCGGGTGGATGTGTGGATGCAGCACTGGGGTCGTTGTCTTGGCACTAGGAGGAGGTGACACGAGCAATGCAGGGATGTGACACCAGTGAGGCTGTGCTGGAATGGCGACAAGGGAAGATTTTCTCAAGGGAACAAAGCTCCCATTCCCAAAAAAGGGCTCTGGCTCTGTTATGGAGTTACCAGTCAGGGGCTGAAGAGCCAAACACTACTCAAAATGTCAAACCACGAGGAAAGAGGCATCAAAACCAGGCATTTATCTTTGAGCTGCTCCCTCTACCATCATGCCACTGAGGTTTATCGTTCTCAGTGGATTTCTGAAAATTAAGACAAATGCATTTGGGGCTCACAAAAATAATCCTGAGGGGAAAGCTGGGGAGAAAAATAACCATCTAAACCCACAGATAAAAGCAGCTCTTGTGGATTAATGTATCAAGGCTTTTTAGCCCCCGGATTCCGCAACTGATTCTGGACTCCGACATGAGTGTAAAGCAGCATAGTAGTCTCAGACAAAAATAAATGGGCTCTTGATAAATAAAAGGGATCTGGAGTGAGGTTAGGGCCTTTTTCAAAGAATGGCTGAGAAACAAAACTGCTGTGGGGGGGGAGCTGAGAGCCCCCTGAAATGTGACCATGAGGCTGCTCCAGCTCAGTCTGGGAACAATCACTCCAGCACTCTTCCAGGGGTAGCAAGACACAGACAACGATAAAATCACGCATCACACAGCAGCTGCTGACGTGAGACATTTGTGTGCTCACACCCTGGCCTCCCTACCGCTTCATTTTGGGCAGGATGCATCTTCTGTTCCTGGCAAAGGCTGGGCTCATCTGCCCAGCCAGAAGACCAGGCCCACAAGCACGTGGCTGTACTGTTTGGCACCAAGTGGGACCAACAGGCCAAGCTCCATCTTACCTCAGCGATGAGGACAACGATGACCGAGTCCTCCTTCTCCTGCTGCGTGAGCTCAGAGATGAGGGAGCTGAGGGTGTCCGTAAGGTAGGAATGCACCTCCCGCTTTACGCTGGGGATTCCCATCACGACAGACACTGCCCAGGGCCAAGAAGAGATTTTAGAAAGAGGCCACGCCGGACAAGATGTTCTTCTCAACTCCCATGACCACCCCGTGGTTCACCCAGTACAGGCCAGCAGCAGCCTGGTGCAGCCATGGCAGGGCACCCACTGCGGTCAGGTGCTTGCACAATGGCTGGGACTGCTGTCCTCACATTGCTTGGACTCTGCGGGCACCTGTGGGGATGGTGAGCTGAGGGCTGAGGCTGTGCTGATCCTCAATTTTGGAAATCTGGGGCATCAAGGTGGACAAAGCCACAAGCAGCCTGGCTGTCCCTAATGCTGGGCAGATTCCATTAGCAAACAAACCTGGCTTTGTACTCTTTTCTGAAAAGCAGAAAGGAACTGGAGGTTCTTTCTTTTCTCCCCCAAAAACTTAGGAAATGCCCCAGACTCTCCCTGCCCAAGGTCTTTTCCGGCACATGAATGGCAACTTCAAGAGCACCCTTGTTCTCCAAAGCACTCCTATGGCCAGAAGCACCTTGGCTTAAGAGGAATCAGTCAGCAGCTTGGGTTTGGGTTGAGATTTGGGAGCAGGGGAGGAAATGCTTAAGAAACCAAGTCCTGCTCTGGATGACATTTGTTTCCTAACACAGTTTAGAGTCTCCATGAACTGTGCTTTAATCTGACCACCTTGTAGGCAAAGCCTGAAGCACTCCAGAGATGGAAAGCAGCAAAAACCATCTGAGAGAAGCACTGAGAACCCTTTGTGAGCACAGACATCCCCATTACTCTCTGGCACGTAGATGCTCTGTGGCTTACCCACCCTGTGTGCTGCAGCACCAAGGAAGCTCACATGATACATGCAGCTGTTCCTCCAGTCCTGCTCATCTCCGCAGCGCAGCCAGGCCCGGAGGAAAAGGCAGGGGCAGGCACCAGGTGAGAGGAAGAGCACTAAAGCAGCACTAATTCCCATTTACCTCCAGTGCGCCCCTGTCCCACATGCACGGCTGGCTGCAGACTGTTCTCCTTTGACAGCAAATGTGGCAAATGATGGAAGATGGTGGGAAGGTGCAGCACATTCTTGTTGGTGATATTCCACAGTTTTAACTTGGTTTCGTCTTAAAAAGGAAAAGGGAATCAATATGCAAGGAATGGTATGTAGGAAGAGACTGCAAGGCAAAAAGCCTTTTTAGAGCAGCCTGGCCACCCGAGACTACTGCTGGGTTATAAAAAATGAGGCCAACCTTTAACATGCTACCACAAACCCAATTAAAGTTCAGCAGGAGCCATGAGGGCCTTGAAGAACTTCCAAAATATTTGGGAAGGAAGGGGGAGAATGAAGATCAAATGAAGGCCAAATCGGATCTTTCCAGGGAGATCCAATTTTCTTCAACTGAGCAACTTAAAAAAAAAATGAAGAAATAAATTGGCAAAGGGTGCTCAGCCAATCTAACTCCTTCCTCTTCCCTGTCTCCAGATACCCACTACTTTCCATATGCATTCAGTACAGCCACAGGAAACGGCACATGTGACTTGCAAGAAAAAAACTTAGAAGCAAGCAAGTTGGCAAATATCACTGGCAGAGGCAATCACAATGTTCAATGATGCATACATACCTGCAGTTAAACAAGAGTTTAAGAGTTCCCAAGCCTATTGCATTAAATAACAATAAAAACCAACAAACACCTCTGAACTCCACCGTTTGCTGGTGCCGGGAGGAAGAAGAGCACCATCCTACCTGCACACACACCTCTCTACCTCCTCACTAGCAACCTCCAAACCATCTCCTCTGCTCCTGCTATTCACCAGATAGGCTGCTCCAGGTGCGGTTGATGTCTCGCAGGGCCTGCTTCTCCGAGACAGCTCTCTTGATCTCCTCCAGTACCAGGTTCAGCTCCTTGGAGCGCTTCAGGCTCTCCTGCTCGGCTGCGTGCAGTCGGTCCCGGAGAGCCAGGAACTCCCGCTGGTAGATGTCCACAACGTCACCTGCAGATGGCAAAGAGAGCATTATGCTTCCTCTGTGCTCAAAGGATGCAAAAGTGAAAGCAGTCATCCCTTCCATATCTCCAAACTAGGATTTATGGAGCTGCAGTCTATCATACACTAATCTGTTATGGTGGAGAGAGCTGGTTGATATACAAAGCATAGTTGATACATGCACAGAAGAAAGTCTCTGATACACAAAACAGCGTTTTGTACAGGGATGCACACGTGCTTTGTGCTACCATGTTGGCTGCGAGAGCTCTTACAGTCTGTGGGAACTTTCAGCTGCAGAGCCACAATGTAAAAGCTGCTTCCCTTTCTCTCTTTAACTTGGGTTCTGGTCATAGAGAATAATGACCTGACGTTGTGTGACCAAAGCATGGAGCAAAAATATGTTGTGTGTTAGTTCTTCTTTGCTCTACGCTCAGTTGCTTGCATTAGTTTTAAGGAAAATATTATGCATCTCTGCAACACCAGAAGTTGGGGTGCCAGTTGGCAACGACAGGGGTGAGCAGCAAGGACCAGGAGTTGAGTGAAAAAGAACTGGAAGTATTTGGGTTTGGTGACTTGGTAAAACAACGACAAAACCAAGAAACACAAATATTTCCAATTGCCATGCTCCTTGCTTGGGTTGCCTTATTGTAGAAAAATGAGTTTAAGAGTGAAGGCTTTGGGCCTGAGAGTTGGTCTCCAAGAGAAGACGCAGCCGGGACCTTCAATTGCCAGCCCTGATGCTATGGCAGATGGCACCCCAGGAAAGACCCCAAAATTCCCTCACAAGGACTGCTCCAAAGGACCATCTATCAGCAGGGTGAGCAGAAGCCAAATCTTGGGCTCACAGGGAGGGAACCAGCACCGCACACCCAGCTGTGCAGGGGACACAGCAGCTGCAGATGGCCTGGCATGAATAACTGGGGCAAAGGCAGCAGCACCACAGGGGCCCTCGCCAGATGGCACACAGCATCTCCAGGGAGAAAGAGCTGCCAAGTGATTGAGTGGATTTTATATTGCTCAGCCATAGTGGCTGCAGACAGGATGCTTGTCATTGTGGGAATGGCAGGCGCAGGCATACCACAAAGTTCTGCCCACAGCACGGAGCAGACAAACAGACAGCTGCTCCTACTCCCACAGGGTTTTACTCAGCCCTCCCCATCTTCTTGCCACCTGCAGCCAGCCCTGAGCTGTGGCATCCCTCCCACAGTGCGTGTGAGCGGCGGTGATGCCAGCAGGTGAGCAACCTTGGTTCTGCAACCTGTATGGATAAGGGGATCTATAGGAGGAGCAGAGTCCAACACAAGAAGCCCCCTACCCAGCCCCATGCTGGCACTTGCCAAGGCTGCCTCAAGGCAGAGTCCCAAAGGGATCCTAAGGACAAAACCAATTACAGTCATCTTAGTGCTCCTAAATGAGGCAGAACAAAGCCTGTGGCAGTGGTGGCTGGGATGCTAATATCAATGCAAGTGTTTGGATACGCACCTTAAGGAAGCATAATAAAAATAATATATATAAATGAGTAACTTCTCAAGGGCAATAAAGCTTTTTATTGCCAAACAACACTTTCCCAGCCTGCCCTTTTTAAACAATAAAACAACTGAGTGCCTCCATCCATAACTAACTATACAACATCTGGCAGCAGAGTTGGTTAGCTATTGATATACTTTTCTGGGCCTTTTTTTACCCCATTATTAATGCAACTTGTGTGCTCAGTACACATACACTTTCACCTCTAGTCATTCATATGTTTTCAGTGAGGTTAGATTTTACAAAACTACACCAGAACACAGCCAGAAGAGCTAACTCAACCAAAAGCACTGCACTGGAGCCAGCGTGAATGGAAACAGTTACACCAACTGCACTGAGGATTTCTATTCTGGGGTCCACGAGCAAATAAAAAAGGGTGTTTTGAAGATCAAACATGCCTAGCTCCAAAGCACAGGGTTTCCAAGACAACAACACTTCCAAGTCAAGTTCTCTTTAATGCTTTTGCCTACGAGAAACTCCCCCCCCCCCCATGGGGCCTCTTCCCCACAATCCTTACAGACTCACTGCCCATCCCCAGGCACGCGCCCGCACAAGACTCCATCGACCTCTGGAGCTCTCTGCATTACTGCAAAGTGCTGGGAGATAGGGAAGGAGGAGAGGAAGGCAATCCCATCTGGTTGCTGCTCTGTCTGACACGGGCGACATGCAGGGGGCACAAACAGAACCAGTCCTTCCTTTATCCTGAGTGATACTGCTCCCAGTACTTAGGGGCTTGCAGGAAAAACATGGCAACCCCCAGCATGAGGGGCTGCTGCAGGAATTTAAATCCACTCCACAATGAGCCAGACCTTAACCTGACGGTAGCTCCCATCTGTAAGAACACACCTCTAAGCCCTTACATTGTCCATGGTTAGGGGTTTTCATGCTCCTATCTTTAAATACTAGGAGCAAACCTTGCTTCCCCTCCTCACTCGATGCTGGTCTCCTCTGCGCAACCTGGAGCAGAGCATGGGGCTTTGCGCTTAATGGCTTTTTCCAGAGTGCTGCACTTCGTTTGTGTCAGACTGCGAAGGGAAATGTCACTGATTATTCAGGCACTAATGACCTGCCCACTGATGCCAAGAGCTGTACTTTTCATTAGGCAGCAATGGTGATGTGCAGTCAACCATTTGCTGCTTTTCTGGCTAATGGTTGGAAGTGAAATTGTATTTGTTTCCAGTGCTCTTGTCCTATGATGTGTTAGCAGGCTTTCCATTCTTTAATTAAAATTTCATGAGATTTGAAAGCTGATTGATTGTGACCAGTTACAGTGACAGCTTGAGACAAAGCCTGTGGTGGGCACACAGCTTCCCCTGGATTCCCAGTAACACCATTTTGCACTTAGAATCATCAAATCAGTAAGGCTGGAAAAGACCTCCAAGATTATCTACTCCAATCATCCTACCACCTATCCATACCACCAATATTGCCCACTGACCATGTCCCTCAGTGCCATGTCTCCACGGTCGTTGAACATCTCTGGGAATGGTGACCCCACCACCTCCCTGGGCAGCCTGTTACAATGCATTACTACTCTTTTGGAGAATAATTCTTTCCTAATATCCAATCTGAGCCTCCCCTGGAGCAACTTAAGGTCATCACCTCTTGCTCTTTTGCAGGACAGACCTGGCAGACCCAGCTCTTTCAAAGCAGTACTTCTAGTGCTTGCAGATGACACTGTCAACCCAGTGCCCTGCAAACAATACCTTTCACACCACACCACACTCAGTATCTGCACTCAATGCTTCTTCAGAAGCAGTTTTCAGGCACAGGCTGCCAGGCCATTCACCAACTGGCTGCATGCATGGCAGTACACAAGCCTCTGGGCAGCTGCTGGCAGAGCTTGGCCAATGGCTGTACCCTGGGCTCTATTTTCTCCCTAAGGTTTGGTCTTGATCTGGGGCAGCACCTCCAAAGGTCTGGTTTTGATCCAAGGCCCCCAGCTGATACACTGTTGGCTTCCCAAAGGCTACTGTCCATCCAAAATGGCGCCCACTTCTGCCCATCCAAAATGGCGCCCACTGCCCACAGAGGAATTCTCTGCTTTTGTGGCTCTGTCCCTACTGAAGTGACAAGGAGGCGAACCAGGCCTTCCTGCGGAGGCAGGGGCTGAGGTGCCCACGTCCGCTCTGCTTATCCACTTGCAGTTTTTGAATCAAAGCAAAAAGCCTAATCTGGGTCTAAAGCAGCAGATGGGCACAAAATGAGGCCAATGCCGTAAAGCTGCCACTTTGCAGCCTCTCAGGGTCACTCACTCATGTGCACACAGATACAGTCAGGAGTTCTGTAATCCTCAATGCCGTGCTAGCCTCTCAAATCTTTGCTAGCTGGATTCTCGTCTCATTAGGAAGACCTTTGAGAGACTTTGTTTAAAAACTAGAAACAACTCCCAGCCTCTAATCTGTTTATCTCTGTGAAAACTTGGCTTCAAGAGCACAACGGCGCGTTTTGACCCTTCTGCTGCAATCAACACACACGTCAGAGTTTCCAGGGACGGAACAGCCAAAAGAAAGCACAGTCCTGGGCTCACAACACAGAGAGAGAGATAGAGCAGAAAGCCAAACTTTCTGTGTAAAAACCATCAGGCACAGCGAGCAGCCGGCCTCGATGGAGCGCCCTCGGCCCTGCACGATGATGGGCGATTTGCTGTTTTGATGTTTAATGATTTATATAATGCTGGCGCTGCTCCACGCATTACACTCTAGATTGCCCCAATTGAACCACAATGTTCATGAGGTATTTGCTAAGGGAATGCCAACAGACTGTTAACGTGGACACAAGGAGATGCTGTGCTGTATCGGTGAGTTTGGTTCAGCCTCTGGGATGCGGCAAAGGCTGGGGCAGCGCACAGGGACCAGCATTAATTCCACAATAAACATTTCATACACTGGAAAGCTAAATTTTGCCATTTGGCTATGGAAGGAACAAACCATCAACAGAACCCCAGAGCAACCCCAGAAGCCACAGGGAAGAGACTGCTGGGCTGTGTGGAGCTGCAGGTGACAGCTGTTGCTAGCCCACAGGGAAGGATGGCAAAAATACCAACTTGTACTGCAGGGAGGGAAAGAGAGAGTTCAGCAGCCAAAATACCCCTGGCTCCATCCTGACAAGAAAAGCAAGCATCCCAGCATCCTCACACTGCAAACACAAGTCCATCATGCAGCAAACGTTATGTGACACTTGCAGCATCACTGTGCACTGAATCACCGGGGCACTGAGTCTCAATGGGCATTTTGCAGCTACTGCTTATAAAAACGCACTTCGACTTTCTTTGTTCATTTCACATTAGCGCTGCTGTAATTTGTGGTTAATATCAAGTCACAAAGCACCATAGAAAGTCATTAGTACCACTGTAAAGGTCGTTATTATTATTGGGAAAACAGCTGCAGGTGCAGAGGAGGAGGAACTGCTCACATTTCTGATCCTGCTCTGAAAACAAACAGCTCCTTCTACAACTCAGTTTTTTTGCTTTCAAAGTTCTAAGCAGTAATTCAGGGATGGGCAGGTTCCCTGCTGCATGTACAGCGGCCCATATCCGGATGGAGAACACTGAAATCCCACTCCCCAAAAGGGGCACACATCCCTGGAGGGATACAGGTGAGGATGCAGAAGTTCAGCACTAATGAACCACACTGGGATGCACGCATGTGGGTACCAGCAGCCATCAGACCGTTCTCCTGCACCTGCAGAGCCCTTCTGTCCCCACTGCTCAGCTCTGTGGGTGAGCCACACTGAAAGAGATAAAAAGCCCCATGAACAGTGCATCCCCTGGGTTTTGTCATAAGGCAAAGCGAGGAAATCTCTGGCAGGCATAAGCCAGCATCAGATTCTGCAGAAGAAACCAGCTCCTCGGTTTGTCTGGGATTTTATCAACTTGTCCAAGGGATTTAATGAGACAGACGCATCAGCTGGCAATTTGTTATGCTGCAAAACAGCTGAGGAAGAGAAGGAAGGAGGCAGTGCTATTGATCAGAAGAGAAAGAACATGGTATTAGGCAGTGAATTTTCATCGCAGCAAAAGGTTCAAGAGGAGGACATCAGGTTCAGTATTAAACCTCCTGTCTCTTAGATTTAGTAAGGATCTGGAGAAAGAGATGAATTTGCGAAGTAGCAAAATACAGAAACGACACAGAGATAAGTTCCTCAAAGCCCTAAGCCAACCAAATGACTGGGAGAAAAGGCAACAAAATGAAAAATTAACACCAAAGCTGACAGATGCAAATTAATCGGGGAGGAGAAGGGAGTCGAGGTATTTTTCAGGCAGTTCCTAATTAACAGTATTAACTGAGAGGGAGATTGGAGCTTCAGAACATCTTGGTGCTGCTCTGCAGGTAGCAGCAACCCTGAGAGAGAAGGGATGGAGAGGGAGGCAAGGAAGATGTTGGTCTGCTCAGAGAACGGGATGGGGAATAATAGCACGAAGATTATAACGTTATTAAAATGATGCTGCCTAATCCCAGAATAGCCTTCACCTCCTCTGAAAAAGAGTATTATTACAGACTTAAAAGGGGCTTCAGAAGAAGGTGATGAGAATGATCAAAGGGCTGAAAAAACCCTGCTCTGCGAGGAAAGAAAAAATATATGAGATTATTCATCTTGCAACTGGCATAATAATAGGGCTCATGATGAAAAGCATATAAAATAGAGTGATATAATGAAAATATATCACATAGACTTTCATTCTCCATGCTTGAAACTACAGGAATAAGCAGCCATTCGATTCAAATATTGTTAATTTCAAACTGACAGAAAGGAAATGTTTTGTGGGGAAAAAAAAAAAAAGAAAAAAAAAAGTATATCTCCAAACTTACTGCCATAGAAAAACAGCAAAAGGGAATTTAAACAAAGTGCCAGACCTGGCAGTGCCCCTCATCGTCCCACGGCGTGGAGGGATGTCTCCAAATTGCTGCACCTCTCCTCCCACACCACAACTTAATTAGGAACACTGCAGCTTTCTTCTTCAAAGTGAAGCTAATTCATTAGCAATCTAATTATTTACCTGTGTAGCACAATACAGCTTTCGAAGCATTTTCTCTCAAATGGAAAGCAAGGGCTTTGTTCTCGTTGTTTTTTTTTTTAATACTCTCTATTTGACTGGGGAATAAAAACATGCTGAAAGTGAACAAAATAAGGCATTATAGAAATCATGGGTCATTAAACCTCCAAATAATTGCAGCTCCACAGGATTTTTAAGAGGACACATCACACTTGGGCATGGAAAGCAACGCAAAGGGCTCCTGGAATGCCCTTCCCTCTGTATGGCACAGCCAGCATGCAGAACGCCCTGGGATGTGTGCTGCTCCTGTGCACAGGAATGCTCCTGCAGAAATCCGCATGGTCACCCAACACACAGCAGAAGCCCTGGCACATGAGGCTTCACAAATACCACGTGCAAGAGAAACCTGCTTTGCTCCCACTGCTTGCAACCTCTGGGCTGCACTGCTGCCCCTCCTGCCTTGTTCTCACCGCAGGGCCAAAGCCAGGGAGTGCAATCCCATGAGACATCCCCAAAGAGTGCAAGCGTGCAGGGCTGTGTCCCTATAGGTGCCTTAAAGAAACAAAAACACGGAGCAGAGCTAATGCCTCACAGCCTAACAGGAAACCCCATTTTATTACAACCTAATTGTGTTATTAATGAAACACAGACCTCACTCCACCAAAACCCACGCAGCCTGCTCCGTGCCGCAGCGCTAATGGCTCCGCTTCCCGTTCAACAGGAATGCCTCCAAGAAGGCAAGCTGATCTTTGCAAAGGTCACTGTGTTAATCATCGTGCCCTTTCTCTAGCAGCCGCTGTCGCTAATTGCCTGTGAAGGAGTCGAGATGAAATTCTTGTTAATCCTCCTCCCAACATCACTACAACTCAACATCATCATCATTCCCTTGAAACAACTGCAAGCAGCTGATGGGCCCACAAGACGTGGACTGAGAGGGTGAAAAAAGCAGCTCATCTCTGCAAACTGAAGGCTAACGTGGTGATAAGCAGCAGGAAGTGTGGGGACAGTTGTGCTTCCCCAGCTCCTGCTAGGAAGGAGCATTGCAGCCATCGCTGCGCGCCGCAGCCTCAGAACAGCCGAGATCCTGGAGCACGGGGAGTTTGTTTAATCAATAACATATGAAGCTTCTGGCACAGTCAAGCATATGAAAGAATTTTACAACAGCAAAATAAAGCACTGCTGTGTTATAAATCAGAGAACACATATGGAAAAGTTAAAGGGACGTACTAAGTCGCAGAGATATCAAGGAAATCACAGAAGTTCTGGCTGGAGTCCCTGGCTCCATTTGTGCTAAGAGCAGTGAACTTCAATGCAAGTCAGGTTTTACTGCTTTTTCCAAAAGAGAAACTCATTTGCAATGTGTGCAACTGTATTAGAGTGAAAGGATAGTGAGAGCGCTTCCTTTGCTCCGCTGTCTGTCCACATACATCGGACTTCTGGTCTACCTATGGACACACAAACAGATCCCTGTTTCCCTATGGTACCAATGCCTGACCAGATCACGGCTGTGCCTTTGGGCAGCAGCAGATTTTAAAGCCTCTCATCCTGATCACGCAATGAGCCGATCTGCATTGCATTTTGTTTCAGCTCTCTTCAGTAATTTGCAGAATGCTTCAAATAAAACTCATAGAGAGCCTCTTAAAAATTATTCAACATCAATATTTGAAATATTTATCCCCCAGGGTGCAGGCTCGTAACACGAGCACATAATGGGGTGCATTTTCCTCTCTCCAGAGACAAAACAAGACATTGCCATTAAATAGCACACTTAGCCCAGCTGTAAGCGTTGATGCTATGTGAGGTCTCCTGTTTCATCTCATATGCAAGGATAACTCCTGGGAAGAACAACATACCGCTAAAGGAAGACCTGCTTCTCGCTTTCCACATTCAGCAGCCAAGAGAACACAAGGAAGGGTTATCCAGCAATGCTGACACCCATCCCACAAAGTCACAGCAGCCAGAACAGAGTGCAAAACACCTTTTGTAACCACATCCCGGAGCTGTAACCTGCAGAAATTCTGTTCTTCCTTACAACCACGCCAAGTCAGGGGTACCTCCTGCAGCCCTGGACTGCAAGACCACAGTGTCGGTGCTTCACTTCACAGCTGTTCCTAAAGTGCTGTTCAGCCCTGGCTTTTGTAAGCAGCCACCTCATGCTCTCCATGAGCGGAGGTGCACTTCAGGTATCTCATTTCCTTACAACACCTATTTAAATGCATCCGTTTTTTCAGCATTTCACACACGGTTACCTTTACTGGTGGCATACAGAAAGCAGCACTAATTGCTGTGAGGGCTGCTGTGGCTCAGCTTTCCAGACTTACACCCAGAGGGAAGCTGTGCTGCAGAAAGATTCAGCTTGACATGTTCACCTGATGCAAGGGTGCCCCAGCTTGAGGAGGAAAGCAAGAAACAGTGCCTGAGCCCATGGGGGTAATTTTCCATGACAGAATCATGGCTGCAGTTGGCAGAACATAAGCACTGGGAGCTCAGTTCTAGCCCCTGTTTCCTCTGCACCAAGAGGTTCAGTGTTGCTATGATGCCTGGGAGGCATTTCTGTACTTGTATCCCTTAGGGACCCTGGGTGCATCCCGATGCTGCTGCAGCAATGGTCCCTCAGCTCCGTTCCTGGTGCTGCCAGCTGTCAGCTGAGCACACAGAGAAGTTCAACAGATGCTTCATCCTCTGGAGGCGTCCATAAAGAACTCACCCCAGGTTCATGACTCATCCTCATGCCCAGCTTCCCAGATCAGCTTTGTCACCCGGCATTGCTGACTGCAGTGTGCCGCTGCAAAAAACCTAACCCAATTTTCTCATACCTTGAGACCAGGCAGTGGAAGTTGTGCTGGTAAGCTGCAGAACCAGCACCAGGGCAGCAGGTAGGGGAGCTCCATCCCTGCAGGGTGAGGATAAACCTGTGGCCACTGGGAACAACTGGAGTGGAGGCAGCAGCAGGACAGCTTCCCAAAGGATCTCACTGCTAAGCTGGAGAGTCTTGAAAAAGCAGAAAGTAAGAACTGTAACAGCATGAGGATGTACACAGCTACGGATGGATGGCCACGTCCAAAGCCTGCTTACAGCGGTGCTGTTCTGGCAGCCTTATAAATCACTGCCCCTAAAGAAGTGCCTTGTTTTTCTGTAGGGAGACAGAATAAGCCTGCAGCTCATTCCCTGGATGTGCCTTCCCCTGTCGCATTCAGGGGGTGGCACGCAGCAGCCAGCAGGGCACCAGTGTGCTGCCATAGCCTCACACACCTGCAAAGACAAATACATTCTTTAACAGCAGACAGGAGGCTGAGGAATGGAGCCGTAAGAGTGTACTGCTGCACATGAAGGGAAATTCATTCTGCTGCTAACGCCTGTAACTTCCCCACTGAGAGCAATGGGCATCGCCAGAAAAAGAGACAGCGCTCCAGCCTGTGCTGACTGATCCCTGAGCCTGTGCTGGGGGCATGGCTGGCAACACAGAGCTCTTTGCCCTGCCCAGGCCTCGAGATGACACAAAATGCCCATGTTTTAATAGCGAGTGATTAACCATCAGCATAAATTATCCTGATTATAATGAATTTCTCCCAAAACGGGCTTCGGATGGGCTGCACAGCACACCCAGCTGCTCCCAGATGTGAGCTTCAGTGGGATCACCCTGGGCACGCTGTGCAACCCACACTATGGCTGCATTTTTTATTACAGACACTAAAGAGATCTGCTAGCACCGGAGCAACTCCGCCCTGCTGAGCTTCTTGCTTCCATGCAGCAAGGCTGGCAACTTCAGAGCAGTTTCACAGAGTCACATTTCCAGTGCTACTGAAGTTGTCTGCTCTCGGTCTGCTGTGAACATGGCATGCTAAATGATCTGACAATAGACATCTTTTTTTTTCTTTTTTCTTTTTTTTTTTTTCCTTCTGGAGGGATGAACAGGAGCCAATAAATAAATGGACAGGTTCATAAAGCCAGACCGTCCTCCCTCTCCCCCTCAATGTTTTTTTATGCCTCCTGTCCCCTTACAGCAGGGCGTATCTGATGGCATTTTGATGGAGGTATGCTCTCCTATTTAACAAGCAATTAAAAAAAGAATGCTACAACAGCATTCAGAAGACATAAGCATTTCCTCTGCACGCTCACAAGCATTTCCTGACCGAGCAGCCTCACAACATGGAACACATCTAGCAACTGTGTTTTCCCACAATAATATTTTTACCAACCGTTGGCTGTCGCTGTTTTCCATTTAAGGCCATAATCCCACTGTGGGATAACCCAGAGCAGCAGATCTTCAGAGATGTAATAATTTGGGCAAAGTCCCAAAAAAGAAAAGCGTTGCAGCTATCCTTGGGAAGAAATCAGGAATGAGAAGAGAGAAGCTGGTTTCCAAGTGCTGTCACTATCGGTGTGCCACGATGGCCGGGCTCCTTTTGTTTCCAACACAACTGGATGGGTACATCAGGAGTGAACTGAGCACACACACCACGCTCTGGGCAGGACGGCAGACGTGCTGCTGGGTACTGCTGGAACCCTCTGCTGTGAGGCCCTGGGGGGACTTCATTTGGCTTCGCTGGCAATAAAAAGGACTGGCATCCTGCTCTGCAGCACTCCCATACAGAGAGATATTTCCATAGGGCACACAAGCCATGCAATTTGCGCTGTGCTTTGATGATGTAAATCAAAATTCAAGCGATGTTTACAGCACTCCTGTTGTCCCTTAAAGTTTATTTTTCTTTACTGCATGCACTCAGTGCCCGGGGTGAGGTGCTGTATCAAACTCTGCGCTGCCTGATGGGAAGCAGAAAGCTGGGAGATCCTCATTGGGCATCCCAGACCCATACCTCCATTAGCTGCATTAAGAACTTCAACAAATAGGCGTATACACAGCGTTGCAGGAATGGATTTCAACTGAGATGAGTCCTTGGCAGGCTTACACAAGTAGAAAAGCACACGCACATAAAAACTGGGAGTTCTGCACGAGCTAATGGAGCAAGCAGCAAATAACTGGGCATGCTCTCTGGGCTCAGGGACGGTCTCCTTTACGACAGACAGTAATGCCTTGTTACAGGAGAAACAAATACAATAAAGATGAATATTCCATCTTCCCCTGGCTGCAGTTTAAGTGTTAAGCCAATACAAATTCTCAGGTTGTATTTCACGAAAACAGCTCCGCCAAAATACTGCTGGTGGTGTGGCAAAGTACATCTCACTTCATAGATAAATCCTGCAGCCTCCACAGGCAAATGTTCAGACACACTGGGCTCTATCCAACAGCCCAAAGGAAGGCACAGAGTGAATTTACAACCAAAACGATCCTTCTTTTGCCACATCACTTAGCCTGGTGGTTTATGAAACGGCGCTGCATACCTTCATGTGTGCTACAGGGCTCCACGGGTCCACTGGTACCTCCTGTGCTCCTTCTGCCCGTACTCTCCCCTTGCCTTCCACCACCATTTTGAATTATTTATCATCAGGTATCACATTCATTTGCATACTCTATGAGGTGCAAAATAAATGATTAGTCATTACATATCAGCCTCTTCCAAACCATCTGTGCTGGGCTCTGCGGCAGTTTTGTTTTGCCTTCCTCTAATTCTTGGGGGGGAAAAAGAATAATCCGAGGGGAGGAATGGATTTGCTGGAAGCACACAGCAAAGCAGTCCGCAAGCTTGCTGGGAGCAAAGGTTTATTGCTCTGTTAGAGCTGTGCTCCACATCGAACACACAGGCTATCATCTTCAGTGTAATTTAACCGGCGGCACAAATTGCAAGCAGCATTGTTTCAAAGACCTTTATTTATTGATTAGAAACAAAGTCCTTATTCTCTTCCTGTTCCCTCCTTGAGTCGTGCTGATTGCATACAATGGAGAGCCATCACTTAAAGAGCCAATTAAGTCAGCTTCTCAGAGGTAATTGAATAGCTGAAGTTCTTAGTGCAATATTGTACTGCATTTCTTGATTGCAATGAAGGAAAACAAAGCAGTCAGAGCAATGAAAATTAGAGAACGAGGTACAGGTAGGAACAGCAGCAACATGGATGGAGCCTGTACCAATAAGGGACTGTTTTACTTCTGTGGTGGCTTCTACCCATTGCTACAGGGATGAGAAGGAGAGATCAGCTGCGGTCCTGTTTGTTTGCTGTGCTGGGAGCAGCTGGTGCCCAGTGTCCAACCGAAAGCTCCAATTAACAGATTTCTTGCATTGGGGGCTTAATGAAGATAACGTGCATGGATTTACTGAAGCCTGATGCAGGAGTTCATTCCCTTCTCCGGCAAAGCCATCAACAGACTCGCTCTTCTCTGTCCTTCTGGCTATGTCCAAAAATAGGATTTCTGGTCCAATTCAAGGATTTTCCACCTCCTCCGGAGACTCCCAAACCACTGCCCAATTTGGCTAAATGAGAATGGGAGATTAGGAAGAAGGACATAAGCTTTATTCTCTTAGAAAAACTTGGCCAGAAAACAAAGGAGAAAGCAACTTTAGCCTGCCTACTCCAAGGGTACATAAAATCATTGGTTTAAATGCAGAAAAAAACACCCCGCAAACAGAGAGCAGAATCCTCAATGGGTGATCTTTAACCTCTATAGGAAAATGTAACCCTTTACCCTAAGCCAGCAAGTTAGCTGTCTGCTTTTACACCTAACCATAACTGGGATGTGTGATTCCTTAAGCAGAGGATGCTGGTTGCACATGGCCAAAACCCCCATCCATTTCCTAGAGGCCACAGAGTCACAGCTGAATGATCTCAGCACTCATTTCCAACCTTAACAATTCTGTAGTTCCGTGCAAACCTCTTCTCAGCCACAGACTCAAAAACCTGTGCAAGGACTTCACCCCAAACAGCTCTCCAAAGGGTCCGTGCTTCCATAAGAGCTCACAGCAACGCATCACAGAGAGGAGCTGAAAGCAGAGCTGCACGTAAATATCACCCTGAGATACCCAACTTCAGTACAATCACATGCACACATCCATTACTGGAGCACTCCAGGAACACTGCTAATAGAAGACAAATGCATAAGCAAAGGAGAGCTTCAACTAAGAAAGCTTTTGCCATTCCTGGGAGCCACTTCACAGAAAGCCGTTATTCCTAGACACCGAGGCTGGTTTTTATTCCAGCATCACGTCCCAGTAACTGCACAGGTACAAGAGGAGTGTGCAGATCACAGCTCACAAACTGCTGCAAAAAGCAGGATCTGTGTGTTGCTCGCTCACCACTGAGCAGTTACACACACCTTAATTCCATCCTCAAACACAATTGGGGCCATGGCAGATGTTCTCCACAGTGTGGACATCATCTGGAAGAGAGTTCAATCCGTTTGACCACAACAGTGAGAATCACAGAATTGTAGGGGTTGGAAGGGATCTCCAGAGATCACTGAGTCCAACCCCCCTGCCAAAGCAGGTTCCCTACAGCAGGTCTCACAGGTAGGTGTCCAGGTGGGTCTTGAACATCTCCAGAGAAGGAGACTCCACAAAGCTCAGTACTGGCAGAACGGAGGGAGCAGCCAACAGCTGAGCAGGCCCAGCACCCGAATCCCAACCCATCATCAGGATCCCTCTGTTAACTTCTAAATAGAACTGCACTATTTTAATAAGGTTCCTCCAGATGCACACGGATGAAACTGAGAGGAGAACGCACCTCTTGTTATTACGCTTCACCAAAAGGAGAGGGCATGCCCCACTGCCAAAGTGCTCTCCTTCCCTTTCGTCACCCGGATTTCTCCTGTTGCTGAGCAGCCAGAAGGGGATCGTTATTTCACCGGCTGCAATCAAAACTGTGCATAACACAGGATCCAGTTACAATCGTACACCTACGTGGTTGCCCATCCTGAAGAGCCCTGAGAGGCTTTTAATGAGCTGCCTGCGTGCAGCCCGTCACTCTGTCTCCTGGAGAAGTGGGCTCAGGAGTGACAGCTGTTTAAACAGCGCTCGTGTGGTGGAATAGTTGAAGGGAGAAAGAAGTACTAAAAATAATTGAAATTGCAGCACGGAACGTAGGCAGGGCAGGGGCAGAAAGGACAACCCAGAGGAAGCTGGCAGTAAGAGATGTGATAAGGACTGCTGGAAGCCAAACCAAACAGGAATCCGCACTTCTACGCCATGCACAGCAAACGGCAGCTCCCCGCCTGCCTGTCTGCAGGCCAAATTGCCCCTCCTGCTGCACAGCTCTGCAGTGAGCAGATCCAGGTGGGACTCCAGCATCAGCACAGCACTGAGGGAGACTTCAGTGATGCCTTTACTGATGAGCGAGTAATGAGACAGTGAGTGAGTGGTTCACTGAACAGGCTTGTGGTAGTAGTAAGAACCGGGTAAAATGCCCTCTGAGACTCCTGTGCAATCCAAGGGCATGCAGAAGAGATGTTCTCAGAGGTAAGATGGGAATCTCACCTTACACTGCCATCAGCTGACTTTTAGAGGTGTCTCGGCAGACTCCTCTTGCAGAATGCCAGTGGTGTGGGATACAGCCTGTGCAGGCACAACTGCTACAAGTCAGCCCATCTCCTACAGCCACAGGGCCAGAACTGGGAGCAGGAACCTCAGCATTAAGCCTCCTGGGGGAGCAATTTAGCTTACGAGCTCCTGCTCAAGCAGAACGTCACCAAGAAGAGACCATCCTTCTTGTTCCTCTGAGCCCTCCTGCACTTCCAAAAGCCACCGGACCCTAATTGCACTGCCATACTGATGCAAAAAGATGGGAAAGTTCATGACTGAAGGTCTTCCTGTCCCAGGACACCAGTAGCTGGTCCAAACACACCCAAATGTCACGGCTGCTGTCAACATAAAGCTCTTTCTTTCTCTTTCTGCCATCCTCTGCTTCATCCATGGGGCATCCATTAGGTTCAGGCACAACGGAAGCAAAGAGCCAGCAACAAGAGCCTCATTAACTGACTGCAGCCGGATTTGTTTTGGAGCACAGCGCATTGCCTATGCTGCAAGGCAGAGCTCTTGCTGGGGGAAAAAACAGATCCAATTTAAGGATGTCCTGCATGCTGTAATGTTGTAAGCAGCTCCACAGTTAGATTTAAAACAACAGCATTACCAGCTGAAAGAAGGGGGAAAAAAAAACACCAAACAACAGGAACTCTCCCTAAACCAGCAGAACAAATGAAAAAAGCAAAGGGATGAAGAAAGCTTCAAATCTGCCCTGGATAGAATGTGTGTCACTGCTTCAAGCTGCTGTAGGGAGGGGAAAAAAGGGAAACAGGATAGCAGAGAGCAGAAATGAGATTTATTAGGACCAGCCAGGTAGATAAAAGACAGCCGAACACCAAGCAATGATGTCTTTGTTTTGGGATGAGCTGGCTTCTGAAAACGTCTGGTCAGCTTTAGCATTTTGTACACATGAAATGAGTGTCCACAAGAGTACTCTCCTGAAACGACAGGACTTAATGCAGCTGAGATAATTATCTAGATCCTTCTTTATCCCATTAGTGGTTTTCATTCGCGTCCTGGAACACCATAAGCGGATTGTTCAAGAATTATTTGCCATCCGCTGCTTCAATCCCGATCGGAATTATCTTTATACCTCGGTACGAAGAAAAGAGATTACCTCCCTGCCAGGGCTTGCTGCAGTGCCCTCTTTTCTGAGGCTCTTTTTATCATTTTGCTCTGCAAGGTAATGAAAAGAATCAGAAAACAATTGTCATGGACACGATTTTGCCTCTTCCCAATGCGTGCATGGGGACAAAGCTGAGCCCAGTGTGGTCATCCAATGATACACAACGGGATCCAAACTGCTCCCGGCTCCCCTTTGCATCACGATTCACTAATAAAAGAATGAAGACGACACTGTTAAAAGCAATTAGCCAAATCATGGTGTGCAACAGAACGAAGTGGGATTTGCTGCAACGAGAGGTCCCAGGGGTGGGTGCTAAATGCCACGGCTCCCTGGCAATGCAAGTCAGTGCACAGCTCGGATGGAGGCAGAGCCAGAGGAACTCCAACAGCCTGCACGACCCTTGCTTCCAGGCCTAAAACAACAAGAACTGCCCTCCCAGCTGTGCTGGCTGCTGCCAGGCTTGGTGCTGGTAGAGGAACAGCATTCGCTGCCCAGTGCAGCCAGGAGCAGTGAGGAGATCCCCGGATGAGACAAAAGCTGTCTTCCCTCTGCTAGAAACAGAAGGAAGTACGTATGCAGATCCAATAGGAATAAGAATGCTTCGTGTTGTTGTGTTTTGTTTCTTTTTTTTTAAACAAGCATGCTTTACAGCTTTGTAATGAGATCTGTAGGAGAGTCATCCTTATAAACAAGTTATTAAAAGAGGGAGGAGGGACGCAATAATAGCAGGTGCCAATTACTCAGCTCCCAGCAGAGACTTTCCAATTTCTCACCTTCCCCCAAAGCAAGATGCGCTTTGCAGCACATTTGCTTGCGAGAACAACACCCCTGCAGAGCACCACAAAGGAGAGATGCATTGCTGCTGCACTGGGCAGCTGCTTCCCACCAACCCACACCGGAGGAGGGACTGCCATGGCATTGTGTTATCTGGCCAAGACTGGAGCAGCACAAAGTAAATAAACCTCAACCATCTTTATATTTGACTACAGCCTGACCGCTCCTCCTGCCAACAGGAAAAGCACACTGATAGGCTCACTGTGCCTGCCAGGTTTGCCTCTCTGCAAATATCTGCTCCGTTTCAGGAACAAAACCTCAGTAACGATTCTGTTATTTTAAGGCAGCAGCTCAGGCTCGAGCAGTAAATGTGAGCAGTAAATGTTCCCATTGCAATCGGAGCCGCGGAGATCCCATCCTCCGAGGCAGCACACCCCAGTAATGATTAATATTGCAAATGTAATCCAATCCTTTCAAATGATTATTTCCAAAATCAGCAAATAATTACCGAGGCCTTTGGCAATCAATACTCAAGATAAACAGACAATTAAATTGCAAAGAGAAACAGAAGAAAGTAGTTAATATTTGCCAAAGACGTGCCAAATGCACTTTTTCATGGTAACCAAATACTTCCAGTCAACAGATATTTTAGTTCACTGGAGAGGCATTTTCAGAAAGTAATAAATTAATCTAATAAAACCGACAGACAGGGTGGAACCAGACGTTAATGAAACACAAACTGATCTATATGGAGCCAGCCCACAGTCCATGTCCCAGTTATGCACAAATGCCATTCTGGTCGCTTATCGCCTCCCTCATCACAGCCTTCCAGCTCAGGAAAAAGCCACATTTCATTGGTCTTCACCAGAATGATGGCACAATGAAGAATTTCAGCCATCAAACCAAGAAATTTGCATGCAGCATGAATTTGAGTTTCCACTTCTTACATTTTTTTTTTTAAATACCTCTCCATCCCCAACATCAGCAAATGAACCAGCTTTGAAACACAGCACTTCGTTCTCCTTTGTTCAGGCTGCTTGGTAGGAAACATTTCTTCTCTGAAAGAGCAGTGATGCAGTCGCACAGCTGCCCAGGGAGGTGGGGGGTCACCATCCCTGGAGGTGTTTGAGCACTGTGGAGATGTGGCACTGAGGGACGTGGTTATGGGCATGGTGGGATGGGTAGAGGTTGGACTTGGGGATCTTAGAGGTCTTTTCCACCCTTTATGATTCTATGATTAACCTCAGGCTCCATCTAGGAGGTGTGAGATAAGCTCCCTCATTGTTCCTCAAGGCCCCAAGTATTCTCTCAGATCAGAAAGGTTCAGCTCAGCCATGACATTAAAACATTCCCTCTGCTTTTACTATTTTTCTACCTACAGTTTGCTGTGCCCAGCCCCACAACCACTCTCAGCGAACCATCCAAAGAAGTGAAGTGCTGGTGTACCATGAATCTGTGGGACCAGCCAGCTCCATGGAGTTGACGAAGCCACAGTGTTAGGTAAGCATCTGGGAAAGGTCCTTGAATGGTAGATAAGTCAAATGAGACAAGTTTAAGAGGGAAAGTGACATAGAGTAAGTCAGTCCATCCTGGTCATTTTCTACAAAATCAAAGGAAGAAGGAAGAGAGGAAATTGAGGGAAATGGAAGACAAAGGGGGAAAAGATATCAAAGACAGCTCCAAAGAAAGAGCAATGAGACATGGCACCAAAAAGGCATCGTTAAAACAGGAAAGGCAAGATCAAAAGCACAACATCAGAGTCTGGGCATTCACAGGAGGGAGAGGAGGACACCACACTGCTTTTGCCAGCATTAACTGAATAATTCATTCCTTGGGCACTTTTCTAAGGGTGCTGTCAACCCTGAGAGAGCCTAACCCTACCCAAGCCCACTCATCCACCAAGCACCCAACACAGGCAAGTTCTTGCTTATGTGGGGACACGCAGTGGGAATGCTGCATGTTTCTTGTTTCCAGAAAGCTCTCGCCATCACTGGGAGAGAAGAAAAACTACCTCATATCCTTCAGGGCATATCCATGCCATAAAGAACTCCAAAAATGGTCCAAAAACTCCTGGAGGAATAGGTGAGGCAGCAGGCAGTGGCACTGGTACCAGAGCAGTGACCTTCCCCAGGTTAGTATCAATTCACTGCAGCTAACCCTAAACCACAAGTGTGACAGTTGTGGATAAAAGCAAATGGACAATGCAGCTCAACTAACATGAGGAAAAAAAGAATGTGACTCGAGAGGGATACAAGCACACGGAAAAGCAGCCAATGCTACAGAGAAAGGAGAAAGATGGTTTAAAACAGAGACCTGCCCTTCTTGGGTTGTCTTGCAAAGCAAGAGAAGGATGAAGTGAGCTGTTCTACCACAAACAAAACAAAGGTCATCGCTGAATAAAAAGTCTCTACACCTCAATTACAATAAGAAAAGCAGGAAAACACATTTCCCTCTGTCAAAGACAACAATCCTCTCCCCAAGCCAGGAAGCTATTAAGCAGATGCTCGATCAGCAATCCCTGAAAAGCCTCTCCTTCTAGCAGTATGAACCTTCCAGCCCCAGCTAAAGCCCTTCCTTTATTTTAATAGTTTTCATAATCCCTTAATTTGGCAGCGACTTCTGCCTGCATGCACTGAGCCCTGCTGACCTCACCGGCTTCCTCTTGGGAAAAAACAAGAGGCCAACCAGAACCAGCATGGGAACAATTGCATCCTTCAGGTGAGGAGGGAAGTTTTTTCCCCATGCACTGGGATGCTCCATGCCATCTACCCCAGGGCATCCCAGCCTCATGCCCCAGGGACCCCTAAACCCAAAAGCAAAGAGAGCCGCATGACACATCCCAGGGCTTGGGTGTGTTTGTTGTTCACCACCACTTGGAATTCAGGAGTTGCAAATCTCAGCGAGGGTTCACTGGGGCCAACAGTGGGCCAGTGGTCGGTAGGCTGGCTGCTGCAGGAGTGAGTTCACATCCATCCAAGATTTGAGAGGAACGGGTAAGATGTGGCTCTGAGGGACACGGCTTAGTGAGCAGTCAATGGTTGGACTTGGCGATCTTTGTGGTCTTTTCCAACCTCAATGATTCCAACAGCTGTGGGAAGGTTTTCTGCCTTTCTGCCCCCAAATGGGTTTCAGCTCTGCCCTTCACCTCAGCTCTTCCCTCCCGCTCAGTGGAAGCAGCATTTTGTGGATTTCTCCATGGTTTTCACCAAAAATGGTTTCTCTCGGTTTCTGTGTGCAGGGGGAACCAACACCAGCACTGCGCCCACTGCACTCGTACCAGAGCTGATCAGGTAGAGCAGCTTTGCCCAGTTTATCACTAAAGCAATTTCTTCATAATTCAGCAGGCTTCAAAGGTTTCCGGAGATGAGTGGCAGTTTCACTTAAACTAGCAAGCTGTAGATGGGCTTTACCTTAAACACTAAGTGAATAATCAATGAACATTCAGGATATAAGCACAAATCAATGATTTCTTCCAGATGAATCAAAGGGAATCGCAAAGCAGAAATGGTTTTGTTCTGCAAGAGAAGTAAACCACAGGCCATGCTTGGTATAACCAGAGGTGTGCACCAACCCGTTCTGCTTCTGTCCTTCCCAGCAGCAGAGGAACACCCATAAGGGCACAAAGAGTGAGAGCCCAGTGTGAACACCCAACAATAAATTGCCAAGGGATGTAAGCAGAAATGCAGTTGGCTCCAGGCAACGAAAGCTTTATTTTGATAAATGCACATAAACAGATTGCATGGTGCCACTCATCCTCGGGATGAATTTGGTCAAACCATAAGCAAGATAATCTTGCACATGCTGCTGCACTCCGTGCATCAGTCACAGCTGCTGGTGAGCACTGCAATGACCCAGCAGGGGCTCTCAGAAACACTCCTGCACATCCTTGTTATTTGTTGTGCATTTTAATGACAGATTTCCAACCTCTGCAGCACCTTTGCAGAGCCCCTATCTGCACTCCCTCATCCTCTGCAGGCTGGTACATGTGTCACATATATGTGTCACATACACTGTGAATGTCACACACAGGGACAGCCCCAGCTCTGAGCAGGGACAGGACCTGCAAAGTGCTGCCCTGCACCTCCAACAGGAGCTGCAGAACTCCGGGTGCAGGAGCAAGGAACAGAACGGACAGAGCAGCAGGAAGCCCTGCCACATCCAAACTGTCCTTATCAAAGGAGGAAACCCACCAACCCGCTAGCATCTCACTGGAACTTGTTCTCATCCCTTCTGTTGCTCATCTGCAGGCAGGAAAACTGCTGGGTGCTGCTCCCAAGGGCTGCCAGCCTGCAACACCATGCACCACAAGGAGGGCATCACAGCCCCTGTGCTACCTGCAGTGGGTAAGCAAACCCTGAGCAGCTGTGTGAGAGAGGCTGTGGAGCTGGTCAGACCTGTTTGAACGTCTTTCACTTAATTGTTTTGTCCTCCCAACAAAGAGCAGGTGACAGGCAAGCAGGCTCTGCGATGCTTTCTGTGTTTTATTATCCATGTGCTCCCCATTTGTGCAGAGCAGTGTCACCAGAGCTGTCCCCAGGTCGTGGCAGGGGACAGCAACGCTGCAGTGAGTGATGGACACAGCCTGCCCCGAGGAGCCAGGGCATGGGGATAGGAGGATCTGGGATATTACAGATTAATCAGCTTAACTTCAATGATGTATTTAGACAGCAATGAGGACCTGAGCACAAAAAACCCTTCTTTACCACAACCAAATCACTGCAAACGCATCATATTTCTGTGGCAGGGTGTGACATCCCATAATAGAGCTGGGATGCAGGAGATGGACCCGGCTGCTGCAGGATGTCCCACTGCAGGCACAAATGGGTGTGAATGGGGTTTGCCAATAAAGCAAGGAGTGGGAGGACCTGACTGAGGAACGGTCCAGGGAAACCCAGACTGGGACTTCCATCCATGAGCTGCTTGTTGGGACACAAAACGCACTGATGGCATTCGAAGGCCACCCCCAGCTGAGGGGGTGCCAGCACAAGAGCAGCATTTGGAACAATCCTGACCCCCTGCACTCATCTGTTAAAACAAGGAAGACGTGGTTCAGCAATGTAATGGGATTTGGTGAGAACAATGAACCAGGTGAGGAACGGAAAGCAGGAAAAGTTCTGGAGAAGCACGGCTAAAGGGCAGATGGGACCAAAAACCATTAAACGTGCATCATCTGTAGCAAAAGTACAAAGCAACAAAAGTACACAGCGAGAAGGATAAGACCCACAGCGAGCTCTGCTCTCTGAGCACAGCAGTGCCTCAGCCCTGTGCTGGGTGTCAGCTCAACATGACAGCCCTGAGGGGAGCAGCGGAGTGACCACAGACCAAAGAGCTCCTGTAGTGAGGGAAGGAACTGCCCTGCGTGTACCCCAAGAAGGGAAACAGGGCAACATTTCTGCTTAGATCGTATGAAAAATCTGCTGGTAGGGCTGTTAAATGTCAAACTCTGTCTGGGGAGCTCAGGTATCTCTGTCATCATAGGTTATTAGGAATCAATAGGATAAACATCAGGCAGGAAGGATACGTATGCCCCGATTCTACGTAGGGGCTGGGATGGACTGCATGACCTCCGAGGGCTGACAACGGTCCCAGGACAGCCACACCGGCTGCAAGCACACCGTGCCGGCACACAACCCGCGCTACCTGTAACCTGTTGTAACCACCGCTGCTCGTCAGCAACCGGTGCCAGACGGAATCAGGGCTGCGAGCCCTACCAGAAGGACACAGAGGGGCTTCCGTTGGGGTCACGCCCCGTATTTCTGCTGCAGGATCAGCAGAGGCTGCAGCTCCCAGCTGTGGACAGGGGACCGTCCCAAACCCGGCACCCAGCTCAGCACCACGCAGAAGCACAGGGAGGGGCTGCTCACAGAGCCCCAGCACGGCAGCGGGGCTCTCGGCTCCCCATCCTTCTGGTCCCTCATCGCCCTGAAGCCACGGGGCCCCCATCTCTCCATAGGGATTGAAACCCAGTAGGATTTAAAGCCGGCACGGGTTCTCCCCTCGAGCATCGCAGCCGGCAGCGCCCAGCAGCCCCGGCTCACCCCCAGCCCGCAGCGCAGCACCGCGGACCCCCAGCGCGGCCCCCGCGGACGCTATGGGACCTCAGCGCGGCGCGTCAGGATGCCGCCAGCTGGGACCCCGGGTCCCTAGGATCCACCCACAGGATCTCCGCGGACCCCACCGGATCGCCCCGCGGCCCGGAGCCGCCCCTTACCTTTGTGCCCGCCGAAGGCTCCGTACCACGAGAGCGAGAGCAAGGCGCAGAGGCAGCCGAGCAGCAGCGTGAGCGCCGTGCCGCTGCGGAGCCTCATCGCCTCCTCTCCGCCGGCGGCGGCCGCATGGCCCGAACGCGGCGCGGCCTCGGCGGCCCCGGGGGCCCCGGAGTGCGCGGAGCGGGGCGCGGCGCCCGCCCGCCCGCATGCAGGGACCGCGCCGCGCCGGGCCGGGCGGGCGGGGCGGGGCATGGAGGGGCGGGGCCGGGAGGGGCGCGGGCGGAGAGCGCCCCCATGTGGGGGAATGCGGTATGGCAGCTGCGATGGAGTGCGTGCGTGCACGTGTGTGTACGTGTGTACACACCTCTGTGTGTGCACGTGTGTGTACGTGTATATGCATCTCTGTGTGTGTGCATGTGTGTGTGTACGTGTATATGCATCTCTGTGTGTGTGCACGTGTGTGTGTGTACCTATGCACTCATGTGCACGTGGTTTGCATATACAGTGGCAGCTACCTCTATACTCAGTTTATGCACATAGCTGCACACGTGTATATGTGTGTGCACACATAAATCCTGACATAGAAATGCACGCATGCAAAGGTGCCCGCACAGGTCTGTGTGGATGTGTGCATATGAAAGTGAGTGCAGGGGTACATATCCCTACATGCACCTGTCTTTCTATCTGTCTCTCTCTCTATATACAGGTGTGCATTGTGTACACATATCTTTGTGCATAGTGCAGTGGGTGCAGAAACACCCTGCACAGAGTCCACCTTCAGCTGCTGGGCAGGACAGAAGAAATCAGATATAAATGTTAGTTAGCTTGTTCTTCAGTTTATCAGTGTTCTGCTGATGGGCTCAGCTTCGTTTCCTTGTGAGCTGCACAGTGAGGCTGGGCTGAAAAGGCAGTGCACTGTGGGCTCCCAGAGCCGCAGCACCGCTGCATTACAGCAGCCATACACACGGGGTGGCAATTAGGCAGCCCTGCATCCCTTCCCCATTTTGGGCAGTGAATCACTTTTTGAAACCTTGATGTGCACTGCAGGAGCTGCAGTTAATGGGGGAACCCCTCCAGAGAGCTGCGGGTGGGAGCAGTGCTGAGCCCTGTGACCATTGCGGAGTTCAGGGCAATACCAGGATGTGTTCTGCTGCACCAGAATCATCAGAATCAGAATCAGATGTTGACGGACTGTTTCCAGATGTGCAAAATGCTCCCACCGCTTGGGATATGCGATGCACCTGCAGTGGGAAAGAAAAACAATAATTTCTCCAAGACGATCAATTAGACTCCTTTCAAAGGATAGGGCTTAATCTAATTTCTCTGTTGTATTTTGTTTTCATAAAAGGCTGAAGAAATAAATGAGCTTCCCCACACCACGGCATGATAAAACCTTGGGCTGTCATTGGAAAAGTAAGAGCGCAACTTTTGGCCCCTGTGACATTTGTATTGGTGGCAAAGCTTACCTTGACTCCTAAAGGCCCTCCCTGCCCCCACCTCAGTTTTGGCTTTATTTTGTCATTCCTTTTTTTTTTTTTTTTTTTTTTTAAGCAAAGTTTGAATTGTGAACTGCAAACACTCAAAAACCCAAACAGCAAACAGAGCCCGGTGACCTTCGTCCCGTCGGTGCTGGCAGCACTGAGCACACTGCAGGAGCTTGGTTTGCACACTGTGAGCAGCCCACAGTTAAGGCCGTGACAGAAATTAGGAGAAATGCGTGTTAGGACCAGATTTAGAATGCAGTGCAGATTGATAGCTGATTTTGTCTGGTTCTCTGAAGAGTCATTTACCCCCAGCTTGACTCTGGCCCAGCTGCTCTGCATCAGCACAGTGCTATTTCATCAGCAACAAAGTGACCTCATTGCCAGGTGCCCATAGGCTGCCGCATTCAGACATTATTGCCTTCAGGTTCTCATTAGGGGCAAAAGTCACAAATCACATTCTGAACACAGCACTCACTCCAGGTAAGGAATGTAGGTTGAAAAAAGTGCCATCTCACCTGTGCAAGCACAGAGCTCTGATGTCCTCTCACGGCATAGATGCATGCTGACTCCATGCTTGCCATCTGCACCTTCTTCCTGTCTTTGCTCAGTGCCTGCTCTTCCTCCCTTAAAAAGAAGTGTTGTGTTACACCAGTGACGAATGGTTCTGATCCTATGTAAACACCACCAGGTTCAGAGCTCAGCTTCAGGAAAACCAGACCTCAAAATGAGACAGCAAAAAGACAGCTTGGCTTCCCCTTCTGCCCACACAGTTTTCCTAAGCAACGTTTCTGAACATGATCCTACCACCAAAACAGAGATGTATTTCTGTATCTATGCATGTACACCTACCTACTGATGTGCGCATATATATGTGTGAGCATGTATTTGTGACACCCTGGAAGCAGGCTGGATGCAAGGTGTTTTTTGTTATTCGTTATTCGTTATGCATTGTTAATCATGATGGTGATTGGACACCAGGAGCTGCCTCAGGGCTGGGTGGGAGCCCTGGTGAGGCTGAAGGAGGCATGGAGGAGGGCAGGCAGCCCTTCTGCAGGGCCGGAGGAGGAAGCAGTCATGGGGCAGGGTGAGTCATCAGCATCTGACCTCGCACATCCGGAGGATCCCTCTCCAGAAGCCTCTGGAAAGCACCAGCACCTGCTCTCTGCAGCTCTGCACAGGGCAAACCCTCCCCCCCGCCCAGGTGCAGGGTGGTGGGGCGGTGGCTTGGATAATGATTCCCTCTGGAGAACTGCCAGCAGCCTCTGTTGTGGTTTGTGAGCACGGGAGCTGAATCCCAGCGGGGCTTTGCTGTGACAGCGCAGAGCTTGGGCAGAAGGAGCACTTTTGACGATTGGGCCTTTGGAGCAGCAATCTCAGCAAATATTTTTAAACGCTTTCCAGCAGAAGGTGGGTGGAGGGAGGAAGCAGAGCTGCAGGGGTGCTGAATGCTCTTTTCTGAGCCCTTCCTCTGCAACTTGGAATCGTGAAACTGGAGCAGTTTTATTCCCGTCCGCTTTGCTGTCCTGCTCTGTGCATCTGGGGAGCTGCTCGTAAGCCGGGGTTGCCAAGGGGTTTTTTGAGCAAGGGTTGTTCTGATGGAGCATGATTCCTAAAGAATGGCAAGAAAATATTCAGTGCTGTCAAATGAATGCCAAGCTTGGGTTAATATAGGCTCAAGTTAACATGAGCTCAAGCCAAATCTCAGGCTGCAGAGCTGTGTGCAGGTGTGGTTTGGTGGGGAGACATCCTTCATCTGTCCAGCTGTGGGATGAGAGGATGCAGGGAGTGCCGTGGGAATACATGGGAGCACAGCAGGGCCCCAGCCATGGGGAAACACCAGTCAGGGCCTGGAGAAGGAAATCCCCACCTCAAGGAGGAGGAGGGAACGCTGAGTCACCCCATCCCATGACCATGAGCTGAGCTCACCACAGCCCGGCCGAGGTCTTGTTTTCTTTGTGTTTTGAGAAAGTGAGTGATGTCACAGCCAGAGGGCCCAGTGTGACTCAGCAGGCAGCACAGAGATGGGACGTCCTCCATGTTTACTGGATTGAAGTTCACATGGAGGAGCGCAAGGATTCCTGGTATTGATGCCCAGGCCGTGGCTCACATCAAGCTTTCCCTTGTCACCTCATGCTGCATGAGTGCTGCTTTCCAGAAGAACGCTGCTATCTCAAAACTGCCTCACGTGGGCCAAGGACAGACCCACGTGGCAGGCCGTGTTTTGGCGCATGGAAACTAATGCTTACCCTGTGCTTGGCTGCAAAGGGCACTACATCACAGCACAGGTTTTACGGTTTTATCATCTCAGCCCAAGCCACGGGCTGGAGGAAATCAGTGCTACACAACCAACATACAAGGGCTGCTCCAAAAGTAATGCCTCCTGTTTGGTGGTGGGGTGGCAGCAGAGGTTGAAGTGGTGCTCACTGACATTCACCAATGCTTGCTGAGTGTTTATGGAGATGAGTGAGTGGCTGTGAGCACAGCATGGCAGTGGGTGGTGCATTTCAGCAGCGGTGACAGTGACAGCAGTCACCTCCAGCAGGACAGGATTTTATGAGAGCAGCATGCAGGCTCTTGTTCATGACTGGTGAAAACGCATAGCATTGTGGTGGTGACAACATTTTGTAGCTGAGAACTTGCTCTATCAAATAGTGTCATCGGGCTCTCTGTAGCTGCTGTAACTCCCACGGAGAAAAAGAGGAGGCATTACTTTCGGGGCGAATAACGTCTCTCTATTTACACTCCCCCGGCAGCGCAGGCCGCGGGCGCCACCAGGCCAAAGGGGCGTGGCCCGCGGGAGGGGGCGTGGCCAAACTCAGCTCCGCCCAGCCCGCAGCGCGGCGCTATAAGACACGGGCGCACAGCACCCCGCCCGCCCCGCGTCGCCCGCCCCGCAGCGCCTATCGCAGCCCCGCGTCCCGCCGGCAATTCCTGCTGCGCCACAGCCATGGCGGCGCTGACGGTGAAAGCCTACCTGCTGGGCAAGGAGGATGCGACCCGCGAGATCCGCCGCTTCTCCCTGATGCCGCCCGTCCGCTATCAGGCCGTCCACGACCGCGTCGCCGAGCTCTTCCAGGGGCTGCTGCGGGCCGGGCCGCCGCCCGCGTTCCGCATGCACTATAAGGGTGAGCGCGGCGGGGGGCTCCCCCCGCGGGTCGGGGCCGCCGGGAGCCCCTTGGCCGGGAGGTGGGGCGGGCCTGGCGGCGCGGTGTCCCTCTGCTCCGTGGGCCGAGCGCCTGACGGGGTCCTCTGCCCTACCCAGATGAAGACGGGGACCTGATTGCGTTCTCTACCGACGAGGAGCTGGATATGGCCATGCCTTATGTGCAGGACGGGGTCTTCCGCGTGTACATCAGAGGTAACGCCCCGCAGCCCTGGTGGCACCGAGTGCTTTGGCTCGATGTGCTGCTGGCTGGGCTCCGAGACTGGGAAAATCCCCGTCCTGTCCCTCATCTTCACACCACAGCTCAGAGGGGAGGTTAAATGAAGGGCAGGGTAATGACAGGGCATAAACCCACCCTGCCCAGGGCTTCCTCCTGGCTCCAGGGCCTCGGTTGGCACAGTGAGAGCTGCTGTGTTTGGGCTGGTCCTGTGAATCCTCTGCTGTACTACCAGCAGGTGCTGTGACATGCTAAGGGGCCCAAAATCCAGCTTATTCCTAAGCACATTGTTCCTCAGTCCCTTCTGTTCACTTGGATACCTGCAAAGCTTTACGTGCAGTCCATGCAGCGAGTCATGTAAGCCACCCTTCTTGTCTCAGTTCTCATCTGCTGTGTCTCCTGGCACTGCTGAGCCCTCTCAAGAAGTGTTCCATTCTCACAGCACTTCACAAAGTAGGACAACACACCAAGCAAGGGTGGTGCAGCACTAATCTAAAACAATGCAGAGTGCTAGGGGTGAGGCATGCTGTTTGAGGCGCAGGTATGCTTGTAACGCCCCTTTGCACTTGGTCAGTGTTCTTATGTGTCCTGAGTTTGTGTTTGGCAGCCAGTGTAAAAATAAACTGACCTAGTAAGTCAATACTGCTGTGACAAGGGCTGTTTGTGTTTCCTTCTCCTCTGCCCGATTTCCAGCCTTTAAATAGTACCCTCGTTCTTGATGCAAAGTTCCCTTTCCTTAATAGAGAAAAAGGAGTGCAGGCGTGAACATCGCTCGCAGTGCAGCCAGGAGCCTCCCCGTGACATGGTGCACCCCAACGTCATCTGCGACGGCTGCGAGGGGCCGGTGGTGGGTGCTCGCTTCAAGTGCACCGTCTGCCCTGACTACGACCTGTGCAGCACCTGCGAGGGGAAAGGCATCCACAAGGAGCACAACATGGTGATGTTTCAGAGCCCGCTGCTGAATCCGTTTGAGGTGAGCAAAACTTAGGGAGCGGAACCAGCGAATGGGATGCTACCCAGATGTAAGCTTTAAGTTTCACTTGCCCCACAAACATCACCTTTTGCAGTGGCTTCCCAGAGGGCGCTGGCTCCGTAAGATGCGGCACGGCGTTCCACCCTTCCCCTGGATGCACTGCTGGGGGTATCCTGGACCTGCAGCTCCATGCCAGAACTCGGAACAAGCCCAAGCCAGTGCTGCTGCCTCCAGTCCACCCGCTGCTGGAGGTAAGAGGAGGTGGTCTGGTAAAGGAGAGCAGTGCTGGAGGAGCAGAGTAGCTGGGACTTCACAGCACAGTGTGGAATCTGGGTGCGAAAAGAGACATGGGAACTAATCTAATTTGTGTGAAATAATTAGCCCCTTTCAGGATGCTTCACTTCTGGTGTGTCTTGTGGCCATGTAATACATGAGTCTACAGAGGGATTATTTGGAACCAGACCAAGCAGAGCTATTAGGTCAAGCATGTCACTGCTCTGCTCTTAGACGTGCCTTTCAGCATGGCTGATGAGCCTTAACAGTGCTAATGCCACTGGTCTGTTCCAGAGGTGGTTTTGGTCTCTCTGCTGCCTTTGTGCTGTGCAGATGAGTGACACAAAACGAGCACCAAGAATTCCTGGGGATGTGCTCTTTCCCTGTGGGCTGCTATGTGTACTAACACAAATTATTCTTCTAGAAGCTTCTACTAACAGCCAGCCCCAGGACCCCAATGTCACCTTCTTAAAGAATGTTGGGGAGAGTGTGGCAGCTTTTCTGAGCCCCCTGGGTAAGTGGCTTACAGTGTGTCATCCCCATCCCTGAGACTGGCTTTGCTCCCACCAGGAGCAGCAGCCAGCTGTTGTGGTTGGTACCAGAACCACTTTGTGCTACTAAGCCTCAAAGCCTTAAATTATTGTGTACTAAAATTGTTTGGGTGTAGGCCATCCACTCAGTACCTTTTCAGAGTCCTTTGTAAGGAGCTGAGGAAGGGATTAATTATATAACCCCAAGTCACCAATGACTTAAAATCATGTTACGGTGATATTTTGCTTAGGCAGGCATACTTAAGTTCTGCCTTGACCCTCTAAACATATGGCCTGTCTATTTAGTGGAGGATGACTAATTGGTGCATCAAAGCCTACTAAAAGAACGCTTCACAAACTTGAATTCATACATATTATATGGAAAACTGTAGGATTACAGTTTTATCATGCTGCAGCATTCAGTCCAGGATTAATGTGTACTTTTTCTTAGAACTGTGCTTTCAGAAAATCTAACATTTTTTTCTTGGTCTCAAATGTGTTCCTAGGTATTGAAGTTGATATCGATGTGGAACATGGAGGACAGAGAAGCAAAGTGACTCCTGCTCCTCCTAATCAAGAGAGTAACAATGCTGAGTCAAGCAGCAGTACTCTTAACCAGAACAGCCAGACCAAACCATACTGGAATAGCACAGATTCTGCTACGGTAGTAAGCAATGTTGCAGAGCAGATACAAGACATGGTGATAGATCCTGTGCCCACACAGATGGAAGATGGCAGCCTCCAGTCCCAGGTACAAGAAACACTGCACTAATTTAATATGGTTGTGAGGCTTTACTGGAGAGAAAGTAATTGGTATGTGTTGTGAGACTGATGAGTCAGTTGTCAGTGGATAGATTATTATCTAATGGCATCTTTGGTGGCACCTTTGCTTTACTGGTTTACAGCAAAGGTGGGACTTGTTGTGAAGGTAATTCTTCCCATTAAAAGCAGATAGTAAGAGCATGCATCCTACCTGGAAAGCACTGCAGCACCTGGACCTCCTTTCTTTCCATTTCAGGAACACAGCGAGTCAAGCAGTTCATCAGGGGGTGATGAGGACTGGACCCACTTATCTTCCAAAGAAGTGGATCCTTCCACAGGTGAACTGCAGTCTCTACAAATGCCAGAGACAGATGATCCCAGCTCCCTAGATGTAGCTCAGGAAGCTCCCCAGGCAGGACCTACAGGGCTGAGAGAGGCTGCACTCTACCCACATCTCCCACCAGGTACGAGAATGCGTGCAGGTTTCACATGGGTGAAAGTTGCTCTCAGTTGTTGCCAACTTGCCCAGTATAAGCAAACCTGCTTAGAAACCAAGCTCACATATGGACAAGTTAAATTGTAACTTGTGCCCGGGCAACACTCTGCATGCTGTTAGGAACAGGCATGATCTCTGCTTGAACGGGGGCAGCAAGTCTTAAACTGGTACTAACATGCCATTTGAGCAGCATGAAAAAGGTGGCCTCCTAAACAGTGTCCTTGCTGTGTACTCTTTGAGAGCCTTTTAATGCAGGCTGTAGACAGTACATCCTGTGACTTAAGAGGCTTCTCTGGCAAGAGCTGGTTAGAAGTATGCCAGGTCACTTAACTGAAACCCCCAGCACTGATGCGTACAGCAAGGACAGACAGATCTAACTCAGCTGTTTCCTTAGCAGTTACATATGCTGTACCTCAAAATGTCTGCCTCATAGGATACACAGGAGTGTCTTCCAGTGCTTGTCAGCTATGCCAGATCTGCTAGGATTAGTGCCAGCCTACCATGTGATACCACAGCCTTGTCTGGTTTGCTATTAATGTGAAGCATTTTAACTTCAAACTATCATTCTCTTAACAGAAGCAGACCCTCGCTTGATTGAATCCCTGTCCCAGATGCTCTCTATGGGCTTCTCTGATGAGGGTGGATGGCTCACTCGACTCCTGCAGACAAAGAACTGTGACATCGGGGCAGCACTAGATGCCATCCAGTATTCCAAGCAGCCTCCTAACTTGTAGTAGTCCGTGTAACAAAAGCTAGTTTCCTTCTAACTGAAAGAAAATAACATGGTACAGTTAACTCTAGAAATGCATCTTCTGTTAAAGGTTTCTGTTTCATGTTCCTAAGTGCTTGTAGTGTGGAGGAAGAAATAAATACTGCCACTCTTTCACTGGTGATGAGTTTGTGGGTGTTTAATTATCGTAACTGTTCTACTCTGTTAACTGGAACTTGATTGTAAGATAGAAGGTCCAGGCCAAGAGCACGTGATTGCCATGTCAGGTGACTCCCAGTATAACAGACAGCCCAGCACTGTGGCAGTCTATTTCTTGCCCATAACTTGGGCTTTGAGCAGACTCTTAGGGCTGTTCATTTGTGAAGGGAAATCAAATGCTTGGCTCTGAAGCCTGCACAGTAGCTTTGAAAGAAAGAGTTGCTATGGGTGATGTAAACAAAGAGCTAGAACAAGGAAAAAGAGCTGCAGTTTACAGTGGGGAATTCATCACAGAACTTAACTGTACCAGTCAGATATCCTTAAAGCCTTGGATGCACCTCTGCTCCCTCCCTCCTTCCATTCTCACTTCTAATATGCTTGCTAGACACCACTGTGCAAATGCAGCACTTCTTGGATCAGTCCTTCCCAACAGAACACAGCTAGATAGCCTTTAAGCAACTTCTTTAATAGTGCTCTTAAAGCTACCTTCACTTCAAAATCTTGCTTCAGTGCACAGTATACAAGCCAACCAAACAACAGACAGACAGAAAAGCAATGGTGAAGATGCCCAAGTTTCTCAGAAATCATCATTGAAGTCATCACCTGTGCAGAAGAGGCGTTCACAAGAAGTGGTGCGAGGCGTGGGCCTCACAAGGCTGGGTGCAGGAGGTCTGCTACCAGCACTGCAGTCACCAGCTGCAGCCCATAGCACCTGACTTAGAGCTTCTTTGGCCAATGCATCATTCTCACCTGAGCAACTGGTGCTGGCCTGCATGCTGCCAGGCAGTTTTAAGGCAAGTTGCTCGGTGCTAGCTACGCACTTCTTAGATTCAAAATCTGTACCTAGAGGTAGAGCACTTTGAACCTGCTCCAAATGTGTAGTGGCCTCACTTACAGCAGCGGTTCGGTGTGGTCCCAACCTTCCACTGCCATCCTGTGGTGACAAGGTGGCCATAACAGCATTTTCACTACGGTTGTTAGAACAGGAGAGATACTTTTCCCACTTGGAGGGTTTGGTACAAGCAGCTGGGGGTTGGTTGTTCTGTTGTGGCACTGTGGACTCAAAGACAGTCGGCACTACACCACTGTCTGCAGAAACAGCATCTCCACCATCTCCATCAGGCACTGCTGTTGAACATTTCTTGTGCTGTAACAAGAGAAAGAAAGAGCTTGGTTGGAAATGCAGCATGTGTACCAAGAAACAGGCAAAGAAAGAGCACTCTTGTCCTTTAAATACACTTAAGTTTTCACCAGCAATCTGAAGCAGAGCTGGGTCTATGAACCCTGGGCTGTGAAGACTCAAGGCAACTTAACTAGCAGGGCAGATAATTACAGTAACCCCATAGCTGTGTCTTATGCAAGGCGTTGATGCTCAACAACAGCAAAACAGAACTGACAACAGTTGCACTGATGGAGGAATCTGGCCAAACCACTTTTACCTTATATCAGATGGCATTTGCTTTACCTGACTAAAACCCTGCAGAGAGAAAGTCACAATACAATTTGCTGCTTCTCCCCGTTCATTCAATATTAGAGCAGAGGAAGACATTTAAAACTTCAAAGTTACAATGACATGAAAGGAACCAGGAAAACACCGTTTTGCTTTAGTCTTCTACAGCTAAAAATACTCAAGAGGTTCTAACCTTTTTGGCTTGATAGGTAAACTGGAAAGCACCATCTTCCTCTGAGTTCTCCTGAACATCACCGTAGAGGAAACTCTCCTGCTTTTTCCTGATCAAAAGAACCACACAGAAAGGTGCCTGGTTAACTCCAGTGTTATTTTTATCACAAACAAGTCACCATAAATGCTCATGAAAAGCAAACTCCTAGCAACAGAAGTCAAGCCACGCTGTTTATTACAGCCTGTACTTTGTTCAGCTATAATAAAGTATCTCCCACAACCCTTTAACTAATGATCATCACTTAAAGGTAGGAATTACAAAAAAAGTTCTTTCTGTTGTCATCTGAAATGCCAGCCTGTATCACTGCACCTTCGTTCTTCCACAGCATTCTTCCTCTGGGAACAGAACTGTTGCCTTTCTGTACTTCCTTCCTCTTCCTCCTCTTCTTGATCTTCACTGCCCTTGTCCAGATACTTACTCCAGCGACTGACTTCTGTCCTTCCCCCCTACAACATTGGAGAATTACTGTAAACAGCAAAACACAAGGTTCTCAACCCTGGCCTTGTCACATTTGTGCTGAATGCCTCCTGTGACAAGTCACTTTAGGACATGTTCCTCTATCTTGTTCCCAGGTTCAGCATCCGGGTAGAGCAGAAAGTTTCTGCTTGCATCACATTCTGCATCTCTCCTGCAGCCTGTATATACACACTATCATCTCAGCTGTGTTAGTATAAAGGGATCACTGGTTTCACTTTGATTCCCCAGGTCAGCATGGCTACGTATTTACTCCAGCTTTGTAGGTGTCTCACCTGCTGCACCAAACTGTTCTCATGAAGGACTGCTGCATTTCTGTTGTTGTTTTCACATTCTTCTCTGTACCTGAAACAGATGTTTAAATTGGAGTTCCTAATCCAGTGTGCAAATCGACTGTTTATACTGTATTGGAGGTTAGTCTGCTTTCCTCCCATACAAATAGAGTAATGATTCTGATCGAAAGCCACTAGCCATGAACTGACAATTTTTAATTGATCGTAATTAGGGATAGAACAGTGTATCTTTTGGGAAGACAGCTTAAAACCACTGATTATGCCCTAAGCAAGCAGGGAAACAGGGAATTTATTTCATAATGTTTGTGAACAGCAACTTTTCTTTTTTTCATAAGGTGAACAAACACTGAGTTTTCTTCCCAAAACTTAACCCTGGAGCACTGCATTACACAACAAAGTTATCTAACTGCCTCTGATTCATCTCTGAAAATAACCCTGAGTGCAGAGGAAGCTCTACAAGTTCAAGCTCAGTTCACAATTAGGCAATTAATAAACAGACTGGGGTGAAATAAACAGGAAAGCCTCACTAAGATTTTCCAGCCCAGGAGGAGTTACACCCAAATGTTTGCACTAATGCATTTCTGTCAATAAAAGAGATTAACCAAACAAATCAAAACTCTGCTCCACATATTTTAACAGGCAAAGGCCTAACCAACACAATAACGATCTTATCTGAGAGAAGCCCTCGTTCAAAGCAGCATGCCAGGACGCTAAATCCAGCGGTGTGTAACCGAGAGGTGGGTGACACGGATGGCACACGTTTGGGCTTTACCACAGGGCAGAACCGCGCTCAGCAGGGAAAGCAGCCCAACAGCCCTACGAGCCCCTACCGAGCCGTGCGGGCAGCGGCCTCCTCCGCCTCACCCTGCAGCAAGTTCAGCTTCTGGACGTGCAGCCTGCAGTCCCGGCCGGAGCCCTGCCCGTAGACCTGCAGAAGTAACACAGCGGCAGGGAGCGCCCAGCAGGGAACAAACAGAACGACGTGACGCCGCGCCTCAGCGCGCCGAGCCACACAGCGCCCCCAACACCACTCGGCACCCCCTGCCACCACAGGCTGCCCGGCCCTTCCGGCCCCTCACCTTCTGCAGGGCCTGCCGCTGCCCGCACACGCAGCAGTTCCACTTCCGGCTCCGCTTGGCCTAGGAAGAGCAGAGGGACTCAGATGCGGCCCGCAGCGCGCTCCCGGCCCATCGGCCCGCACCCCACCTGCTGCGCCTGGAAGCGGCGGCACGAGCAACACCGCAGCACCCAACAGGGCGCCGCCATCCCGCCCTCGCCATGGCAACTCGCGCCTTCCGCTCACGTGACCCCGCTCCCAGCCAATCCTCCGGCCCCGCCTTCTTAGCCCCACCCCCAGCCGCTATGCCCCGCCCCCGCGGCTGTGCCTCGCAGCGATGGCGGGGGGCTGCTCTGCGTGCCGCCTTCTGAACCAACCAACCCCGTTCCGAACCAACCAACCCCCTTCCGAACCCCTCACTTGGTCCGAGCCGTCTTCACAAGTGAAGACTGACTGCAATCCACTGAACAGAAGTTTGCAATGCTGTGTTTATTAATAAGGTGCATGATAAGGGTATGCATATGTAATGCATATGTAATAATAAGCATATGTAATAATAACAAAATATTAAAAATAAACAATCATTATTAATAATAAGTGATAAAAATAAGAAGAAACAAAGTGGCCTGACGCCAGTTACAGCAATCTAGCACTTGCAGCAACCTGCTGTGGCCAGAGAACATGCAATCATTGCTGAGCTCAGAGAAATAAAAGGCAGCCAAGGTAGCCTGTTGGTTCTGGTTTGTTTATTGAGTACATGACAGACAGACAGACAGTGTAAAATCACATGTAGTATTTGTACTTTAAAAAAATTACAATAAATTACTGAATAATTAGTAAAAGCAGTTTAACTAATGGCCGCTCTCCAGCTACAGGGCAGAGGCAGAAAAAACAAGAAATGTGTACCAGCTGTGAATACACACAGATAATGTCGCGAAGGAATTCACACGGAGAAGCACACTGAGTAGTGTTAATGGGAACATCGCACTGCAGGGGTCCTTCCCCTCCTTTATACGCCAAATGCCAGCCCGATCCTGCAGCCCTCCTTGCCTTCAGCACCGGGTCTGCTCCCGCTGAGCACCAGCAACTCCCCCTCTGGCCCCGTGAGGCAGAAGCCTGTGCACTGAGATGAGTTTATCTGCTCCAACAGCATTCACTCGCCTTCCTCGGAGCGGATGCTCTCCCACCAGAAGGCTGACTCTTAGTCTCTTCTCACTGAGCAGTCACTCACTGTTCCAGTTATTTCATCTCTTCAACTGAAATGAAACCTACTCTGCTCAGGTTTCTCCTAACAGACTGATGGCAGAGCCTCACAGTGCTTTGAATTCTCCCTCATTAGGTGTAAATACCTTCTGATGTACAGTACTTTCTAAGAGCACGTCCATGGCTAGACACTTCATACAAGAGATGTTCAGAAAGGACACACTGAGCAGCTGCAGGTGGCACAGCACTCCTATAAATCCAACCCGTACACAAGGGCTGACTGAGCAGAGCCTTCTTAAGGGTCTTATTAAAATTGGACCCATCACTAGTTAGCAAAAACAGAGAATCAGCGAGGAAATAAACGTATTCTGTACCAAGAGGGAAAGTCCAGCAGAGCAGTGTGCCACTATTCTGTAATGCTGAGGCTGATTCACTGTTCAGGAACATGCTCCCTTCTTATAACCATCATAAGCCCACTGACTGGCCTAATATTACTGCTGCACTGAAGTCAAGGAGCTTGTGGCTTCTGAGAGAAACTAGAAACAGTAGCTTTCAAAGAACTGCAAAAGCTAGAAAACCAGGTTTGTCTGAAAAATGTCTCCCGAATGATAGAGAAAAGTGTTTGTATTATGAAAACAGCAAATCTCATCTGAAAGAAACCTGCAGGTCTGAGAAATGTCTGTGTTCAGACCTTAGGGCGCTGGGAGCAGTGGCGCACATCTGCACTGTAGCTGCTGAGTCACAGAACAGCACTGAGGAACTTAGGAGACTATTCATAGGTCAAGGTCCTTTAGCACTTGAGAACACTGGGTGAGTTCTCAGATCGGCAGCCAGAGATGAACGCGGTTTCAAGCCAGGCTGCATCTGCTGTGCAAATTACACAGGAATCTACAGCAAACAAGGGCAGGCAAGGAGCAGTTACTGTCTGAAATAAAACTTCATTGAAATAAAAGATAGCAGAAGTCAGACATGCATAATTTATGGTGGTAGTTCTGTATGTCAGGGGCTATTAGGTTCTAATGGCTCTTGAGAATGTAAATCTAATTCTGTTAATCTCAGGAGCGAAAAAAAAAGCACCTACACAGAACAGTCACTGTCTGATGCCCCTTACCAAATGGAATCTACTGTAATTGTGTAGTAAATGGTCTCTGGATAAATAAAAAAACAACCCTGAACACAAAATACCAAACCATCCTGCCATCCGCCACATTATCCCCCTGTTTTATTTCCCAAAGGCAGTAATTGCTTTGGGTTCACCCTGACACAGAAGAAAGCTCATAGTCACTGGATGAACTGAACTGCCTCTCTACCTTCTTCTGATCTTTGATCTTTTGGAGAATGTTGACTTTTTTCTCAAAATAGTTTACAAGAGCTGTCTCAGTCAGCATAGAAGCCAAGATCTGCTCAAAGGAAATAGACCAGTCAGTATCAATGGTGCTGCCGTACCTGGCAGCTGCACTACCACCTTCACAGCCAACAAGGACCGTGTCATCTGCAATGTCTTCACACTGCAAGGAGCCTGTGCTGACCATGGAGTAGGAAGACATGGACATATCGTCTTTGGTTTCATCATCTGATAGCAGCTGCAAAGGAGAACCTTGTCCTTCCCCCGAGCCATCTCCTACAGTCTGGTTCTCCTGCTCAGTTTTTTCAGGCTGAACATCTCTGCAGGTTTTGTCTTCGTGGTCAGCTCGGGGTTGCTGCTCCACTGTTGAGTTCTGACTCTGTTCAGATGTAGGTGACTCCTCTTCACTCACGGGATCTTGGCTACTGTTTGTTTTGCAGTCCTCAGACTTCCTTACGGGTCTGTTGGAGAACTTTTTTCCAACCTCCCCAATTCGCAGAAGGAGGCTGGCGACAGTGGCAATAGCATGGTACAGCTCTTGCTCTACTGGGTCCTCACTGAACATGTTGTAAAGGGTCTTGCATAACTCTATGAATTGTTCCTTTCAAAGACAAAGACCAGAATCATATTTTAGGCTGCAAAAATTGACAGCAGTAGATGAAACAACAGATTCCATGTTGACCGACTCCTACTTTATTTGCCTCCCCACGAAGTTGCAACTTACTTTACTGATTCAGAACAATCCCAAATTAGGCAAACTCCGCTCTATGCTACAGAAGCTGAATTGAGACACAGCCAGGAACTTAACAGTGATGGTACTTTTGCTAACAGGGGGATAGCATGCTAACATTCACTCCTGAGAAAACCTGAGGTCTTACTTCTGGCCTGCTACTCTTCTGTAGCCAGCTTCTACATATTTCCGCAGTGGTATAAAAAGCACCCATAAAGGAAATTAAGAGAAAGAAAAGATCACACTAGTCATAAGACTCTTCTTCCTGTAACCACATTCTTTGCTCTCCACCAAGCAGCCTCAAGTTGAGGCAATGCAAAAAACAGAACAGCCAAGCAAGCTTATATGACCGATGGCTCACTTCAAACACACTGCTCAGGAGGGAAAACAAAGATTGCAGGTCTTACAGAAAAAGACGATCTGGAAGGCATAGAATCAAACACATTTGACTAGAGGAAACAGCAGCTTGACAGCCAGCTGCAAGCCCACTAAAGAATTCAACACAAGCATGTAGAATTAGGAGCTTCCACAGCTCACTACACCAGAACAGCAGGGCAACCTACTGCATGGACTGAGCACACCAGCAAAATGATGTCACAGTTCTTCAACAAGCTGTTAGTCATCTAACTGGAAACCTTCAGATTCACTTCTTACCTGACTCATTTTGGGGAGATCTTTAATAGTTTCCTTCTTGGACTCTTTTTCCTTGGCCCACATTCTTAGGTAGTATCTATAGTCCTGTGGGCTGGTACCTTTCTCCTCTGCAAAACATGACCAAGCCTGGCAGTTAAAGTTTCAGACTTGTCGTGAGCACCATGGCAGCAAAGATCACATTAGAAGCAGGTTTTATTGTCAGTTCAGGAAAGCATATAGCATTTGGATGGCTGGAGGCTGCACTGTTTGCTGCTGGTATATCTGATAAAGTTCAGTAGAGCAAAAATTTTAACACTACTGAATTAGCTTGACTTCTAATAAACGAATTCCATTAGTCAATAACTTCCCAATTTGATTTTCAAATGTTATGACCTTGGTACATTAGAGAGTCAGAGCAGCACGGCGTGAGAGAGAGCTATTTTGCAGCTTCACATCCCACTTTACCAGTGTCCATGAGGGACTCTTTGAAAGGTCTTGACACAACACAGGATAATGAGATGGCTAATGTTAAAGAGACAAGACTGGAATGTGGTCTATTTATAATGAAATTACCTTTTTCTTGACCACTGTCATTTCTCCTTCCTTTCTCTTCTTGGGTTTCTAAAAACAATAAAATTATAAAAATAGTCATTAATATCTGACTTTCAGGAACACAGCACATGAAGAACATAAGACAATTCGTATCCAAATTACAATTATGGACAAATACATTTCATGTATCTCACACTCCCACTTCACGGTTGGAGGAGTGAACAGAACAGGACAGAAGCAGGAGGTGATAGGATAAATAGGAAAAAGAGAAGCCACACCAAAAAAGTGGTGGAGAGGTGAGGTAAAGGGCGGAACTCTAAAAGAAATGGTGAAACAAACATGAAATACAGCTACTAATGCCACGGCTTAAAGACAAAGAAGTTCACAGCAAGTTCAAAGCGAGATAATGAATGGAGAAAAACAATACTGAACATATAGGACAAGTGACCATTATCTGTGCTGGCAATAACTCACTGACTGAGCAGACATTCTGAGAGTGATGTGCACAGTCTAACTTTATGGATCGTGCTTCTGCTTCCCTGTACTGCTGCTGACTAAATAGGAAGTCCTGTCTTAGCTCAGTGTTCAGATGGCCACCTTGCACCAAACAGTGCAATTACTCCTTTTTTTTTTTTCAATCGCATTACTGTATTTTTGTAAACATTAAGCAAAAAAATGCACTTTGATTTCCTATTAATTAGTTCCTACTTTTTGTAAGGTTGAAACACAATAATAAAAACATGGTTGAACTGCCACAAGAGAGGAGAAGCATCAACTTGAGTATTTAAAATAGCATGTTGGTGCAGGTAGATAATATCAGCTCAGTATGTCCATATAATCCAAGGACTGACCTTGAGACTCACAGTGCAGGCAGAAATCCAGCTCTGAGACAAAAGGAGATACTGGAGCAGCAGTAAGAGGGGTTGAGGAGAAAACATCCCAGATAAAACAGAAGAAAAGGCCACACAGAGACAGACAGAGAAGGAAACAAAAACAAGAAGAGAGACAATGAGACTTGCATGAAAAACCCAAGTTGAGGTGAAAGACAGGAACTGGCAAAAGCAGACTGCTCCTCTTCAGCAGCACATGACTGTGCTTCAGAGCGTGCCGTGTCCTGCACAACATGGGTACTGAGCAGTTGAAGCTCAAAACTGCTTTATCATCATGCAGTAACAACAGTCAACTCGAACACATTCTAACCTTAACATACTGCCATTGTGAACCATGCCTTGCAAAAATCACCAATCACAGCACACAGATTTGTGCTTGGATTCCTGTCTAAACTGAGAGGTAAGGACAGCGGGCGTTGCATTACCTTCTGTCGTAACATCCTCTGTGAAATAACTTGTGGCCTCCAAAGCTGACTCCGTCTCCTCTGGATTCAGAGCTGTGCTTACAGAGAAAGAAATGTTAAGATCTCTGAGGTAACTGAACAATAGTATTATCCATTTTGTTAGCAAAACTTATGAGACATCTCTTTTCAGTAGCATGTGAGAACACACCATGCTCACCACAGCAGCTGATGGAAGCAATCACTCACCAGGAGGCAGATGCAGTTTGTAAAGTACTTTGAGCTTGTCAGTCAGGTCACCATGGTACATCCCACCTGCAAGTGAAAAAAACCCCACAAAAACAGAGGGATAAGAAAAACAGCATTTAGGAATAAGAATCAGTCTCTACACACAAGCTCAAAACAAAGTGAGTTTCCATGCAGTGAGGAAGTGCTCAACTGTACAAAGCCCTCTGCAAAAGCCACAAAGAAACCCACAGCAAAGTTTCATCTTGTAGGTTTACCACCTAACTGTTTCCCAAAATGAGAGACTGTCTAGCAGCAAAAATGCATCTTTAATTCTGCCTGAAGAACTAAATCCTGAAGGTTGCCACCCTCCCTTCATAACAGTCCAATCATCAGCATCTCCTTTTAGTTTTCTGCTTGGAAGATGACAGAAACATTTTTTGCAGTACATCATCTCCAGAAACACCACTTACTCATCCCTGTCACAAACTCCTTGAAGTTAATGAGAGAATCCCTGTTCTCATCCAGAAGCCGGAACAGGCGCCCTGCTAGCACAGGGGTGTGAGCACCACAGGACCAAGGGGTCAAAGTGATGAAGAGCTCTTTGAACTGCTCCAGGTCTATGCGATACTGCTCCAGGTAGGGCAGGCTCTGATCTCGGCGGGCAGCTGCAGCACGATTATTTCCCCAGTAGCAGCTCATCAGGTACTTTGCCTTTGGAGGGAAAGTGTGGAGAAGTCAGGTAATATTGTACCACAACCAGCCATGAGAGTGGAGTCTTTCATACAGCTCAAAAACAGCACCAAATGAGAAGGGACATTTCAGGACACACTGTTTATCCTGCCCATCATTATGAGCATTACTTCACTACAAATGAGTACAAAATGGAGGAGGAAACACAGACTGCACTAAGAAACAAAGAACAAGTGAAAAATACAGAAAAAAAAAAAGATTCCTTTTTGTTTGAGTAAAATGAAACTCAGGCTTTCTGCAAGGAGAGCATGCAGATTTTAGAACTCTGGCCTCCCTGAGTCTATAGCATCACACAATTGAGCTTGCATGCAAGTGAGCATAGTATGATTGAGCTTGAGCGACTTTGGGAATTGCACCTGGTGTATTTAACAACACTTCCAATGACAAATAAAGGCAAAGCACTTCAGTAATTGTGTTACAATTACACAGCAAGTTCATGGCAAACTTGAAAATAAAAACTGAAGTACAAGTCAACCCTAGCTCCATGTTCTAAGTACTGTGTGTCATTTCTTTCCATTGACTCTGAATCCTCTCTCTGAATGAGTGTAATTCAAACACTGTGAATACCAAAAAAGTGTTCAGTAATAGAGCCAGTCTCACTGCTGCCACATAGAACAGAATCCCATATTTGCTTCTTACCTTGAAGACTACATACAGCTCTTCTAGCTCTTCAATAGAGAAACCAATGTCACCAGACACAGCCCGGACCTAGTTAAGGAGAAAACAGGGTGAGTAATTTCTTTCAAAGCTACCCAAACTAAACATGACTCACTGAAAAATCTGTGAACATATGAGGGTTAATGAAAAGAGAAAAGACTTGCAAGAAGATATGACAAAGGAGAGGAGAGGAAACACAACTGCTCCAATACTTTACATTGCTGAGGATTACAGGCCAGGAAGCTTCTAGTTGAGCAGAAACTGCTGACATTTGAGCAGTTAGTAAAAAACTACTGTTATAACTTCCTGTTTCTGCAGCCCACAGAACACTGTGCTGTCCCTTCCTTTTGTTTTTATCTTCAGACTCAGATGCACAGAAAAACAACAGTGAAAGAAACGGATGAAATTTTCCACCTGGTAGATAGTTGCAATAGATGTGGACACTCTTTTTTAGTCATGAACCCTTCTATAAAACTCCCAAATGTGTTAGCATGCTTTCTAAATGCCATTTGTAGCTCCTTTAATCTGGGAAACACATACCACACTCTTCTTGGCTGTATCCTCCAGAGACTGGATCACCTTCAGCCTTTGTTTAAATCGCATTTGTTCAATATCATCTGCTTTCAAATTGCTAAATTTCTATGAGAAAAGAAGCAGACTGGGTCAGCATCATATCCTGAAGAATGAATTATGCCTGTTCAATCACATGCTTTTTACAAACCGTACTGTCCCTTCAAAGACAATCTAAAAACCCTACAATACTTCTACCACCACTGAGAAGGTGAAAACAAAATCTCTCTCTCTATTATTCCCTGTCCCCAAAAATAAGTCATGTAGAATTCATGAGAAATCCATCATCAGAGGTTTCTAAAGAACAGCTGGAAAGGCATCTATCAGGACACAACTACAGATCCTGTAGAGTGGCACAGAGAAGAAACTATACAGCTTGTCATTCCTTCCAGCCCCATTTTATTGTAGGACCCATATGAGATTGAGCTAGAAACAGCACAGTTAATTAGCTGTTCCACTATGTCAGCCAAGTAAAATGAATTTGGTAACACTCTCTTAAAAGAGAAACAAAGAACATGATTTTCACCATCTCTACTGACGCTGGAGAGACTCTTTGGAGTTCACATTAGCTGAAAGAATTAGGCTTTACTTATTGCAAATAGGAGGATGAAAGGCTCGAGCCTGCGCTCCTTGGGCACCTCTAGCCAATAATGCAGTTCAAGTTCCACCTGCATAATGTGGGATTACTGGGAGAGAAAAATCAGTTGGGTAAAAACTAAGCCAGAACCTGACCTCATAGGATGTCCTGATAAGGTCAAAGATGTCAATTTCAAGTGGTGGGTCATCCCCACTCGTCAATAAGGCATGCAGGTGTGGAATAGGAGGTGAGACGCTCTGCCTGTTAACTACGTTGTCCAAATACCTGTGGAGAAAAAAAAACACCCACACAGAGCAGATGCAAGACTCCTGGATTCACGTCAAGAAAGGAAAAGCAGTAATATCCTAAGCACACAACTCCCTAATCCCTTGTATTATTAATCTAAACATATAGAAAAAAAATTCCCAGCGAACTTACAACACCTTCCTCAATATCTCCCATGTGCAGGTGATTTTCATTTTAATTTTGGGATATCTATTCTTTTCAAAAGCAGGCTCCCAGAGGTACCCTGAAGATCTTGCAGCACATAGGATAGATTCACTTTTGAAGCAATTTTATTTGCTATAATTGGGAAATATCTGCTCGATAAGGTTTTATGTTACTAGAGGGCTATTCCTGCCAGGACTTGTTCTTAATAATGGATTAGAATTCTTCTGTGTATTTTGGGTAAGTAACCTCATGGAGTTCAAATTCAAACTGAGAAGCAGGAATGTAGTCTGTAGAACAAAGCAAACAACTCTGGATTCCTCCATACTTGAGCCAAAAATTTGTTTCAGCTGCCACAGAAATCAACAGCAATCTTCTCTTGTGCTCAAGTTTCATCCTAATCTGGTATCTGTGACCTCCTACGTAATGGAATTCAGGGGAATGACAAAAGAGCCTTTCTTATCTGACAGAAAGGAATGATGACTAAAAGGGGTACTATCACCATTCATTTTAAATAAGAAGAATGGTACCTGCCCAGAATAGTCATTGCTTCACCTTCATCACAGCACTGTAACAACTTCTCCACATTGGCATCAAGAATGGCCAATGACACCTGCAGGATAAACTTGATGCCCTCATAGAAAAAACAGTCAACAATGACAACAGCACTTTCAAAGGGCATGACACTGAGGAAGAGCGTGAGAAACCAAGAAAGGGATATGGTGGAAATCACTCCCAGCTCCTGCATCTTTTCTGACAGCTGTGGAAGATACTCTCGTGTAAGTTCTTCAAAGATGCCCTGGTCCACCAATGCACCTGAAAAAAGAAACAAGAACAATGGCAGGACTCAAATTTGCTGGTCTTATGGTACTATAACTGAGCTAATTAATTATTAAGCAAAACAGTGTGAGTTCACTTTAATTTCAGCTTCTTAAGCTAGACAGAAATGAATACATTTGTTACCCTATTCTCAATAAGCATCACATACATAGATGGAGATTATTCCTGACTCCTTCTTCTTTGTTCAGTGGTAGTGCACAGTACCTCCTCCTGTGCTTCCATCATACACACACAACTTAAAAGGGAAGAAGCTTGTCCTTCATTATCTTTAAAATGCACCACATTTAATTAATTCTGAGGAAACAAAATATTGCTGAGATGCTGATGGAATTGTAGCTGAAAATCCAAGCTGCAGCATGAATTTGACAAACTCACCCACTACTCTTGTGTTGTAGTAATCAGGCAACATCCGCTCACATAAAGCCACCAGGAGCCAGAAAGCCTCTTCCTCATTGCAGTACAACAGCAGCACTGATGTAACGATGTTCATCGCCTATGTTCCAGCAGCATTAAATGTGCAGAGAGGGAGAAACGTGGAGATGTTCACGAAAACTCTGTCATTACAGATCAGCTGAACTTAAAAAGCATGATTCTAGCAGAGCAGTCTCATGGGACCGAGAGTCAGATCTATTTCCAGCTTTTACTGGTATCTGAGTCACTAGGTGACCTTGAGCCAATTTATCTTCCTGTTTCAGTTCCTCTGTTTGTGAGGCAGCAGATAATATAGCTGCTCTTTGTCAGGCACTTCATTTATGTGATTTTCCAAGTTTGCAGAAAAAGCTTTGATTATAACAGAGCGAGGTAATAAGAACCTCTAACTGCAGAGCAATACATAATAAGAAATCAATTTCTACCAAGTTGTTTCACTAACCAGCAACTAGTTTCATTTGTGATATACTGCAATACATGCACCATCGTTTACTTCATTTACTTGTTCATTTCAGGGAAACCAGGAGATGTTTTTCTCCAACTAGGGAAAGCTCTAGCAGGAAAACTGCTAAAAGAACTTGTAACTACACCTAACAGGAATGTGCACATCTATATGGATAGGAGATCCTTACAACATCACCACTTATTTCCGAATGGACAGCGTGAAGGAAAAGCATGAAATTGAAAAAAGAATTGCTGAAAAGCTCCAGTACAGTCATGGTCACCATGTAGGGCTAAAAAGTCTAAGAATTCCTTCTTACCTGACAGTATCCAATTGTTGGATTCCTGAATGCATAAGCTGTTAAGACTCTCCGGAGAGCAGCAATTCCCAACTCATTCTGGAAGGCAGGATGTTCTGGCATAGAACGGTGCAGATCTCTCTCAATTTCTTCTGTAGCAAGATTGTACTTTCCCATCGACTTCTCCACAAGATCTGCATAGTAACCAGGATGAGTGACCATCTCATTCCAAGCCCCTGTAATGACAAAAAACAGTGCTTCACTTCTTGAGCTTTAAAATTGAAACTTCATGCCCAGAGAAGAGGCAGTTGGTAAGCATCACCAACTCAATAACTGCAGACAGATACAAAAGTATAGCAATAAACCTGTTGGAGTGCAGGTCCCAACACTGAAATCCACATGAAGGCAATGAAAGAGCTACTGTACTCATAAAGTCACGTCAGGAATGCAGTCGCTGCATTTCTGTCCAATAACACCACAAAGTGTAATTCATGTGGAGCTTGCTTGCGATTTATTTCTTCCGAAACAAGCTGTGATTTATATCTTTTCCTCTGAGACATACAAAAAGCTTATTTCTGCAAGCTGCCAAAGCATCCTGCACAACATCCTACCTGAGAAAAGGAGCCACAGTTCTCCACGAAGGTTCTCTGGGATTCCTTTCTGCACCAGCTCCCTCGTCTTGGTAGTACGATACATGCACATCCCTCTCCCATATTCAAAGAAATGAATGTTCCAAGACTCTTCCTTCATCTTCTCCTTTGCCTTCACAGGAATAAATACGGCCATTTTAGGAGATCAAAGCATTCTTATCCTTGTAGGACAGGTGATTTCTGGGTACTCAAGCCTACACTTCACAAAAGGAACTCACTGTGACATTCAAAGGTTTAATTCTTCCTGCTGAATAAAAAGGCTGTATGCTAATCTATGCTGTTCTGAAGCTGCTTGAAGTCTTTACAATGGTAACATGGGATGTGCAGTGGCATTACATTTACACAAATGCAAGCAGAACCATGGTCTAAGATGACTGCCCAGGAAGCAGAGATATCAGATATTCTCTGCTACTCTGACACGAAGAAATGATCTTCACAGATAGCGATTGCATCCCAGAAGCACAGTAGGACAAATTGCTCAGCCCCTACTCATGTATCTCTATACTGATACAGTAAGCTGATGGTCAGGTTACATCTACCCAGCACTATCATGGTGACAGTGATACTGCAGAGGTGACAGAAGCTAGGGAGGAAATGCAGAGTCTCAGAGCAAGACAGGAATACTACAAAATCTACTACAAATTATTCATAATTAATTGCTTTAAGTTAAAATATCATTTACCCCTTTGGGTCCCAAAAGCTCCTCAGAATTTCTTCTGAAAAGTTTGAGCAGTCCCTGGGATGCTGTTGGCACTTCACCAGCACAGAAGTTGACAGGTCGATTGTTGAGAGCAGATGTGGGGCTAAGTGCAAGAGGGCTGCTGGAAGGCAACTCTGCAACTTCCTGGAAAATAAAAACACCTACTGTGATTAAAAAGAAACAACAAAACGTATTTCTACAGTTGTAAAGTTGGCTATACAGGGCATTTCTGCCAGACTGGAGACAGAGCTGGTAGAGAAGAGGTGGCAACTGTTCTGGCTTTTCTGTATTTCCTAAACATCCATCAAGAACTATCCCAGTATTCCAACCTCTCACTCAGTTTCAAGACAAGGTATGCTATTAATAGCAGTGAGCCTATGGGAAAATGATTCAATACCACTGAGCCTGCTCAAGACAGTAGGTAAACCTAAGCAGGGACCTCATTATGTAAATTAGCCTCTAGAGCCAAACAGCAAAGCAATTGAGAAATGAGCAACGAAGCATTTGAGCTGAGGCAGCCTCCTCTGCTCATGGCCCAATAAAGGAAATGATCTGATAGCAGTGCTGTGACACAGTGTAAGGAGGATTATTTGAAGGATGGGCAAACGCTCCTCCCATGTGCTTCCTTAGTACCTCACATCCAGGATCACCCAAATTCCACTTCCATTCCCTGTCGCTGCTGAGTGGTTTCTTGGATGGTGTTCTCTGCAAGAAGTCAGAGATTCTCTGCACCAAGAAATCTCGGTCCTTCAGATTGGCAAAGAAGAAGGTCATTTTACTTTTAGTGCTGATGGACAGAGGGCTGGGCAAGACGCTGGAGCTATCTGCCTTCTCAACTATTGTCACCTAGAAGACAAAGACAAGGGCCATTTGAATCTAGCAGATTCTCCATTATCTGCCAAGCACTACAACAGCTGGAAGCATATGAAAGATAAGACAAGCCTGTAGTCTTAATTACAGCTAATCCCCACCTCCCTGAGAGGAATGATGAGATGACAGGCCTCCTCTGCCTTGCTGGCAAAGCAGATGTAATTGTTGGAAACAAACATCTGACCAGGAATGTGCATCTTGTTGAATGGTGTCCACAACGTGCAGTCTGTGTGTCCATCCAGGCATTCATCCTTGGGCAGTCGGAAAGTGGCACGGTAGCATTCATTTTTGGCTCGAGCATCAAGGTCTCTGGGGAAAAGTAAAGAGCAGTCCTCAGAGCTTTCTTCTTACTTGAAAAAAAATACTCAAACACCAATGTAAGTGTTCATTCCAATCAGAAATTCCAGCCTGTGCTTTAATTCTTACTATTCACTTCTCTAACTGAGATGCCACCTCTTATCTGACCCCTCTTTCAGCCTTCAGGCATGCTTCACTGACAAGGTATGTCCTGCAACACAAGCAATGCAAGCTCGTGTTGGAACAGAAATCTGGGAACCTGAAATGTTACACTGGATTCTGAAACTGGAAAGAACAGGATTTTCAATAGTTTCTAGCTGAAAATTCATTCTAAGAACTCCTCTGTATCTTCATGCATGAGAAGGATGTGAGGGCTAATGCGAATTAAGGATCAACTTGGGATGGACAAACAACACTAGGCAGAGAGCTAATGACTGAAATAAGTGGCACAGCCCCTGGTGTGAGAAGAACCCAGGGGCACCTTGAAGCTCTTTAGTAAGGCAGATTTATTACTACTGTTCCTGTTTCTCTGTCTTCTCCTTGCTGAACACACACCTTTTTAGTGCAGAGATGTTCTTCAGAGGCTTCCTGGGCTTCGGAAGGGACTTGTCCTGTAGGAAGCTCTCATTATCCAGCAGCTGCCGCATGGCGATGTTGGCCAGCTGCTCCATCAACTTGAAGGTCTCATTGATGTTAAGAAACATGGAAAAATAAAGTTCACTGTCCCTTGTGCTCACTTTAATGCACTCAGGGAACAGCAGTGTAGCATTTTTTTCTAGCTGGGTTACATCCACCCACTGAATTACCAGTGTCACTGAGGGAAAAAAGTCACAAACAGCCATTATTAGAATTTGAGGAAAAAAAACCCAAACAAAAAAACAATGAAGCTCAAACAGCAAATGTGCTCTTAATGAGTGGCATTTTTCTCCCCTTACACACAGGCAATTCCTTTCTTCATGCTTTTACTGATTTCTCCAAAAATACTTGGAAGTAACTTTTGGGAACGACTAGAATTAATACAGTTCCAAAAGGTCTCCCTTCCATCCAGCAAATGTTTTCAGTTGCAATTACTAATGCTTTCATTCTTTCTTTCCAGCAAGTTAATTCTGGATTCTGGAGATCAAGCTCTGTAAATACTAGGTGGTGGTTCCAAGCAAAACTCACCAAAGTCAAAATATGGCTTGGTTCTTTAATTCAGTGGAAGTAAAAGCCCAGGTGTGCAACCTGAGAACCTAAGGCATGTGTTGAAAAATGACTCAGGCATTCAGTTTAAACTTCACTGAGTGCTTCTGAGAGGAAGGACTGAACCACATGTTGAGCCAGAGCTCAGAACATTCATAAAAAGAAAAAATCCCATCAGCTAAAACAAAACAAAAAAAAAAAAAGCCACATAAAAGATCGACCGAATCAAAAAGATCATGGGAAACTGCAGAAGAAGACAAGCTTATAACTCACCCTCTTTGCCCAAAAGGAAGGAATAGAAACAGAGGTGATTGACAGTGAGGTACAGCCAGCCCTGCCTGGGTACACGTCCCTTCCAGTAGCTGCAAGAATAGTAATTGACCAACTTCTCCACCTCTGGCATCCCAAACTGCTTCCGCATCTTCAGTTCAGCCTCTTTGAATTTACCTGGATCCTCTTCACTCTGAGGCTGCTGGTTCTTGTTCTCTTCAGCTATAATTCCCTAAAGGACATGGGAAGAGAGGCACCGAGATGAGAAATGAAAGGGAATGCCTGCTGACAGATATAATGTACACTGAAAGGTGATGGCAGCCATCCAGAAGACAGAAAGAAGAAATGTGACACAGCAGTTATCACTTCACCCGTCAAGTCAGAGTAATAGGGAAGACATGTAGAATGAGCAGATAGTCTGCTGGGAGCCTATAAGCTGATTTACTTCTAAACACATGCAGCTAACGTTCATGTTTAACATCTGACCGAATTCCTCACAGCTGGTCGGGTAACACTTAGAATGCCCAGCAGCAAAACTGAAGTCTATTTTCACTTGTGAGTGTGACAACAGGAAGGTCATCTGCTAGGAAGGGCAGAGCTCTGCAGGCAGTCAGGCCATGACTGGCCAGAAGGAAGAACAAATGACCACAATCTCTCTCACACAGACACACAGCAAATACAGAGAATGTGACAGGAGTACTGGAAGAGCCTCAAATTGCTGCTGTTCAATAAGAAACCTGCGTGTGTGAGCTTCTACTCTGGAAAATGTACGGGCTGGGAATCTGAAGTGCATTATGTGCACAACGAGCAGAGGCACTTGTTGAATATGAAATCAGTGGAAGTTAGGGCACAGTTCCTTTAGACCTACACCATCACAGGAGTGTGAGCACACTGCTTGCAAACTAGAATTCTCTCCTCAGATTTGTTGATAGATCAGCCTCAGTTTAACCCTCATGCCAAAGGTATAACTTGCAAGGACTGTATTGAGATACTAGATTTCAGCTAGTTACCATCCTAAGCAGGCTGAACCTTGAGATCTTCTGCTCCTAACCTCCTCCCCTCTACCCTTCCAAAGATGCCTGTCTGGTGTTACGGCCACGAAGTCATCCTGACAACACTGTATGCATTTCATAATGCTTCCAAATGTGTGCGTGTCTGCAGAAGGAGCAGAGAGAAGCTCTGCAATGGAGCTCTCACTGCCCCCATCCCAATTGTAAAAACAACTCTCAATACCACCTCCCCATTCTTTATCAGGTCCTGAAGTCTCCCAGGGAAGCACGCTCCTTACATGTATCTTGCCCTTGACAAAGGTGGTGATATCTTCTTCATTGTCAAAGATGGACAGAGTCTGCAGTAAGTTATTCTCCAGCCATTCCCAGTGCTTTGTGATCTCCTTACGAGATGATCCTAATTGATGGGGCGAAAGACAAAGGGAAGAACAAAGAAAAAAACACTAGAACAAGCTCCTGTTTTTTTCCAAGTTTATAGCAGGAAGCTAATAAATACCAAACAGCAATCAGATGTGGAACACTCCGACTGTCTACATGTCAAGGATACTGCATACACACCAACATTATGTTTCTAATGAAATGTTTCCGTTGCCATTGAGGATAATAAGCACACAGGACATCATTCCATTGATCAGTGCACAGCAGTTTTTCCCCCCCCCAGAATAAAGCATTGCAATGCTCCAGACAAGAAGTACTTCTTTAATTCCTGATATTCTAAAAGAAAACAAATAAACTTTCAGAAGAAACTTGGAATTTCAGAGCAATCTAACTTTTTATACCTAGGAGCTGCATTTTGCATGGGCAATTGTCAGCACAGAACATACAAAGCAAAAAAAGCAACCCAAGCATGCCAGTGTCAGATGCTGTCCCTTGTTTTCTTAAAAAACAGTCTCAGTGAAACTTGTATCAAACATTGGCTGTATTTAATCAGACAGCCCTCAAGCTTCACAATATAAGCTTCAATGAGTAATCAGTGATTTAAGGAACTCTGCTGTGAAAATTCGCTTTCATTAACGTTTCATTCCTTTAATTGTTTCAGAGATTTGCATTTACAGAAAGATTTCTTCAGTGAGGTCAACGATGGAATGAAGCAAACAGCAGGAAACACAAACAGCTCCTTACAGCTATGGCTCTACCTGACTTTTTAAGAGGCAGCTTCAGCAAAGGAACAGCCTTTGTCTGTTTGTAGTTGGACAGCTAACCTCAAAACACAACCTCAGCTAACGTGTGCTTTCATAAGCAAAAATAACTCCAGGACCTGAATTCTCAAAGGACTGCAGGGCTATGAATTTGGACTTCTGTGCACAGGTCAATGGGTTAAACAACAAACAGATACATATGTAGCTTCTGTAAGTTTACTTGATGTCTATTCTAGCCATTAGATATTGTTTTTAAAGCATGAATGACTTTAACAGGAGATGGTGTCAGTACGTACCACATGCCACTGCCCAATACACCTGAGAGTCCTGGGTCTGGTGCAGGATACGGTATGGGGCAACTCTGGCACTGGAATCCAAAACTACGTCCAATGTTCCCACAAGGAGACCTGGAAAGCAGAGACACAGAAATTAAAGTAATGTGATACAAAGCAAAGAACCGAGTTAAGCAAAAATTCAGCACTGTTATTCCAAGAAAACAAACAAACAAACAGCCCAGTATTACCACACATCCTGTGCATTATAACTACATAATAAACAAGAATCAGCACTGGTACTTGGTCAAGAAAACCAAGACGTAAATCCAGTCACTGCATGGCAATTACCTCTGAACCACCTACAGGCAATCCCACTGTTAATGGCTGACATTTAGATGGCAATTAAATGGCCACCACAGCTCATTACGATCCTCTGCCTTCCTAGGAGAGTTCCATAGCAGAAACAAATTTATTTTTCTCCATGGCATCTGGAGATATTGGAGAGGCAGTTAAAATGGGAGGTCTTCACATTAATATCGTCTGAAAAACACTTCACAGAACAGAGCTTTGTCCCCAGCATGGACAACACTCCATACATCTCTTAGGGACTTTCATCACTGCATTCAAATGACTGCAGGAAGAATGTGAAGCCTCTGGGATCTCCATACTTCTGTTACTTACAGTGATTTTAAGAGACCGAGCTAAATATAAGAGCTTTCAATGCAGTTACCTTTCAGCACCACCTATGCACACAGCATGGAAGATAACACAACCAAAAGGGACTCAACCAGTTCTGGAGAAGCTGTGACACTCCTGCAAGTGCTTCAGTTAAACAAAGAGAGCAGGAAGAGAACCCAAATTTGGTAACTTCTCAAATCGCGTTAAATAAAAGCAGGCACTCTCAGAACAAAATGCTGACCGCCGTTAGCACCTGTAAGCAAATCCATTCATTTCAATTGCCTGTTTGTTAGTTAGATCAAATATTTAAGATGAACATCCACGCGGAGCTGGGCAATCCTTGAAGCAAATATGGATGCACCCAGCTCGGCAGGATCTCAGCTCTGGATCTCGGCAGGATCTCAGCTCTGGATCTCAGGCTTCTTCTGTGTGGCTGTAGGTAGCAGGAATAAGGGCTCATTCCGCATACTGCCCGTAACAGCGATGTGCCACACACTGACATACAAGGCCAAGCTCGTGAACCCGAGCACAACGCAACGAACGGAGCGGAGAGCTGCCAACAGCAGCAGGGCTCACTCCTCCTGCCATAAAACCCGGGCAATTCCAGCACCCATCTACTGGTGCATCTCTGGGGGAGGGGAGACGGAAATCCAGCCGCTCGGTGATCCGAGCCGCCCGCAGGCGCGGCCGGTCCCGGCGCAGAGGCCGCCCGCTGGAAGGCGCGTGGCGCGGTCAGGCCGGGTCCCGCATCCCCCATTCCGCCCGCCGGCGCCCCTTCCCCGCAGCCCCGTCCCCACCCGGCTCACCTGTCAGGCCGCCCCCTTTGCCGTGTCCCCGCCGGCGCTGGAGCAAGAAGAAGGGGTTTGCCCGCTCCGTCACCCACAGCGCGCCAGCCAGCAGCACCTCCTCGGGCCCCAGCCACATCGCGGCGGGCCCCGGGGCCGACCCAGAGGTTCGGCCCGACTCGGCTCGGCCCAGCCGCACGGCGGAGGGCGGCGCAGGGGAAGCCGCCGGGCCGCGGCGCGCCGCAGGGTCACGGCGCCCACAGCGACCCCTGGCGGCCCGGCGCCCTCACGGCAGCGGGGCGGCGCCGTGCTGCCGCTGTGGCGCCACGGGCAGGGCCGCGACTCCGCAGAGAGGAGGTGGCGAGTTCGAGTCCCTCTCGCGGAGTCTCTGCGTTGTGATTCTCATTAAACCCTGGGATGATTTGTCTTCTGTGCTGAGGCAGTGCTCTAATTCCGGTTGGAGCTTTTTGTGCACCGCTGTAATACAAATAGGTACGGGCTGGCCGAGCTGTAAGGCCCTACCCTCATCGTGGTTGCTGGGAAGGAAGCCATGCACTGTGTGGGCTGCAGCAGGTGGAAAGCAGGGAACTGAGGAAAGCTTCTGCTTGCTGTGTCATCTTTTAGGTGGCCAACGCCTTGGGAACAACACACTGTTGTTTCCTATGTATTAATGGACCACAGCCTGAGACTTCCAGGCACTGATTACAGCAAAATAAAGCAATGTTTTCCATGCAGTAGGGAAAAAAAAAAAAGCTCTGGAAAGGGACCTTTTAACAGTGCGCCACAGAGCCTGCAGAGCACAGCTCAGCCTCCTGCAGTTAAAGACACCAAGCTCACAAAACATGCTCTTTTAAATTGCTTTTTATTGAAATGTAGTACATTAGCAAACCCTAATAGGTATACACTATTAACATATTGGCATATACCACGTAACTACCATACAGTGTTATACTTACATCGAAATAGGTCAGGGAGTTCCAAGTGAGCCTCCCGAGGGCCGGAGCGACGCGCCGAGCGCTCACCCTGCAGCGACCAGCCCAGCATGCTGTTTTTTTGCACACACACCAATGGTGTTTGTAGTTTTGTTCCCCATTTGCTGCTATGCCCCAAGTCCCAAAGGCAGCCCTGGATTTCTCTGCCCCATTCTGGTGGATGCAGTGCATAGATGGAGCTGTGGCCACAAAAAGGTGCTGCTGGGGAGGGCTGTGCCTTTGGGCTGTGAAATCCCCCCTCCACCCCAGTTACACCTCAGCTTTGCAGTGAAATCACTCTCAACAGCTCTAACTTTTAACAAAACCCTACGCACTCCTTGCTTTGCAGGAATATTAACGCTTAGTTATTAAGCTTTGGGGGGCTATTTAAGGGCAACACTTTATGCCAAGGGTCCCCCAACACCTCGAGACCGCAGGTATTACTGTACAAAGAACAAACAGGCAGCCCTCAGCACACAGCACTCAGCTCCATGCTGGTTGTGCCAAACATGCCGCTGAGCAGCAGCCCCCACCCCATGCAGCCCCCCCTGCCCGTTCTGGGGGTGAGTCCAACAAGTGCAGGCATCACACTTTCTTTGATTATTTCCAAGGTACTTCCAAGCAGCTTTCTCCTGATTTTCCCCCAGTGCAGGTAGCTGGAGCATCTCTCAGCCCTCCCCTGCTCTGCCCTTACAGCAGAAAAAAGGAAAAGGAGCGATGAGATTTTTAAATATAACAACACATAAGCAAGCTGTCACAGCACGGCACACGCTCTTCTCCATGGCTAAGGCTGCAAAATGAGGCCACGCACGGATGTGCAGGAGGGGGGATAAGGAGCAGAGCACTGCCTGCCAGCCTTGGAGTGATGGGGACCTCGGGGCTGGGAGCAGCACGGCAGCCCCACCTTTGAGCCGTGCAACTTCCCTTGTTGTAAAACCAGATGATTATTAGCAGAGCAAAAACATAGATGTGTTTTAACAGTTTAGTCAATGCGCCCTCCAGGAAGCACAGCCCTGTAAGTCAGCTCAGCCCTGCTGCCCCATCCTTCGTATCCAAACAAAACAGATGTGCAGAAATCCCATAGGAGACTACTAAACACATGTATTTAACTACTTGTCTTTCTTTGGCTTATGTAGGATATCTGGCTATTCCTAAATCGCCCTCACATGCCAAGGCAAGCATCCTAGAAGCAATGGGGCAGTGCAAACAGGCACCAACAAGTGAGCTTACATAGGGAGCACTCATGAGTGGCATTAAGTAAATTTTAACATGCTTCAAATGTAATATTTCATGTTAGTACTATAGGTAAAAAGCACACTTACAGTCTGTTTTTCACTGGCAGTTATCCTCTATGAACACAAACAAACCTCAATTTTACAAATGTCTTATGGGAACATGCAGAACTTTCAAAAACAGGAGACGTGGAAAAGGGAAAGGGATGGTGGAGCAGCGCGTTTAGATCGCTTAGAGAAACATAAAAGGGCTCTTTTTTTTTTTGTAGGTAGAATTCATAAAATTGATGCTTTGATAAAAAAAAACACTTTTGTTTTTGAAACGTAGAAAATCAATTCCCAAGATACTGACACCACAGCTCCGGGTAGACTGCCATCTACCTTACATCTATGAAATGACCACACACAGCACCACCACAGCAGGACAAGAACAACGATGCTCATCAAGCATTTTTTTTTTTAAATATACTGATTAATATGAAAAGGAACATCTCAAACTTACCAGCACAGCCCAGAAAAATCACCCATGCTGCTGTGCTGCCTCTTTCCCATCCTAACTACAATACAGTACACAAGTGCCTGGCATGGCACGTCCCAGCACGCACGTAGGGATCGGTTGCTTCAACCAGACTTAATGTTTCCAGTGTTGCAAGACCTTCCAAACCCACAACGTCCATTGCACAACCGTCAGCCCCAGCTGCCTCTCAGAGAAACACTAAGGCTGGAAAAGATCAGCTAGTCAACCCAAAGGTGGGACCTCTCCTTACCACGTTAGACCCCAGTCAGCACCATCGGAGACAGCTCTTGTTCCCCGCTCCTCTGAAAAGGTAGTTTAGAAGTAGGGAGATTTAACCAAATACAAATGGCATTATTTATTCATTTGCCATTTAGGGCTCTGTAGTCGCTAATGCTCGTTTTAATTTCCATCTGCTTTTGAGCTGTCCTCCTCTACTCTGGCACAAAGCTGACTGCTTTGTTCAAAACAAACCCAACCCTGCACTGAGGAAGCCAAGCACAACAGGAAGCAGTGCGGGGAACTTCCTGACGCAGCCCCAGCGCCGGAGGTGACGGAGCCGTGCCCAGGCACAGGGCAGTGCCCAGGGGTGCCCAGCACACAGCACGTCCTGAGCGGCCAGCAGGGCTCCCACAGCCCGCTCTGCACGCTGCCTTGCTGGTGTTAATGCCAGAACTGTGGCCACTCTGCTCTGTGGCACAAGGCACCTCTTGAGCGCTTCTGCGTAGGCAAAATGTACCACGGTGAGCATCCCATCCCATCCCATCCCATCCTAGCAGCTCCAGCAGGAGCCACAATGCCTCACTCTGTTTAACTACAAACACCCGAGCACAGCTTTTTGCAACCCGACTACTCAACACTGACAAAAACAAGCCCTAAGACACCCTGGAGCAATGGTGTTTTACTTCCGGATGTGTCTGTTTGGAAGCGCCCTGCCCACTGCCTGGAAGATGTGATGATGAAGTCAGGGTTGCTCAACCTGCACCCCATCCCCGTGCACACAGCTGCCACGTGGAGCAGCAAAGCAATGCCTGCAGCCAAACAACCCACTCCGTCCCAGCAAAGGGGCTCCACATCCTCACCACTTGGTTGGGGAAGGTGGCATTGAAGTTGTGCTCTTGAAAAGCCTGGGGTGTAAGCAGGCCTCTAAAGTTGGCTGGATTGCAATAAAAGTGCATAGGGTAAATGGAAATGGTATTACGAGAAAACTCTCTCTAACCTTCACACCACCCATCCTTGAATTACCAGGTTAAATGAAGCTGACACACAGCAACAGAGCATACTCTGTGAATAGGATCGTTTCCTCATTTTGCAGAGCTGGGTTTTTCTTTTTGTCTTAAATGTCTGTGTTAAAGACACAGCTGAGCCACGCTTCAGGTAAGGATGCACGTCAGCAGACCACTGTACAGTCAAAATTAAAAAACGAGCAGGGGAACTTTTGTAGCAAAATCTGACAAAATTAAAGCATGGCAGGAAATGCCTTACCTACCTTTCTTTTAGACTTACAGATTTCTCAGTTTCCTATACAGAGCAAAGCTGTGTTTCACCTTACAAGGACACAAACGCATTTCTACATCTACAGTAACTGAGACTGCAATGGAGAAAATGTTAATGTTCAAACAGCTCTGCATTGTCCAGGAGGAAACAGAGCAGGAGTCCTCACTCTCCACGTCTGCTCATGTGAGGAGCTCTATGGATGGCTGAACTCAGCTTTCCATCTCCATGCTATACATTCAGAAGCTTGAAACCAATCTCTATTTCCCCACTGCTTCTGGCATGCTCCAGTAAAAATGGATTTTTCATGCTGAGTCCCAAAGCAGTCACTGCTTTCCTTTATTCCTCTGCTTTCTGCATTCACGTATTGATGTCAGTGGGAAAGGGCATGGCCTGGAGAACGTGTTTGTTGGTTAACCGTTGCAGATCTCAACGTGAGAACAGGATAAGAAGCTTACCTCTCTTCTTTTCTCTGTGTAACGCCAACATGCTGGCTTTTAAAAAACCTCAGTGAAAAATTTGGTGGATTTTTTTAAACCCCTCCGAAAAGAAAAGTAAAGCAAGAAAGAAAGCTAATTAGATTCCTGCATATTTCAAAAAGTCTAATGGTTTTAAGGTAGATCAAGTGCTGGTTCGGTGAACGTCCTCTCTGTAGAAAGAGACTCACGTGACTGGAGCACACGGAAGGACCAAAAATGTATTCTGTGGAGGCCACTTTTCTCCTGCTTCAGTAGAAATGGAGAAAAAAAAAACACAAACGGAAGCATCAAGTTCCTTGAAATCTTTCTGCAAACACAGGGCCTCTCTGCTGCGTAACGTCAGACCGGCGTGCTGCCGCCCAGGGGTGAGCAGGTCGTTGGAAACTCAACGCACTTGGAAGGTCCCTCTTGGAAGGGGATATTTCACAGTAAGGTTATGGGTTGACCAAGCTATACGGAGTGCTTTTACCAGTCACCGGCCAGCTCCTTTGAACTAGTTCCCTTTCTGACTCTGCCCAACAATTTGGACCATTAAAACCAGCATACCCCTGTTGAGGAGACGCATTTGCAGTACAAAACAAACTCTTAGGACCACCGCAAAGCCTCTTCCGCACCACCGAGGCCGGGCCCACACAGCTCCCATGCTGTTACTCAGCAACTTCCATCAGACAACCTTGCTTGCGCTCGGAGGTGCCACCCGCAGAAACCACCACAGCTGTCTTCATCTCCGTGACCTAGAAGGCAGGCTCGTGTTCTGGAAAAAGCAGCTCTTCTTCAGACAAAGGAGATCCATGGAAAGAGTACACAACAATAGGAATGAGAAATGAAAACAACAGAAAGAGGGCCAGGAAGGAATGTGCATTCCTTTCAGGTTTTGTTCTCGTCATACATGTCCAAAGCAGGCTCGATGGTGGAGAATTCGCTCTCGTAGACCAGACTTCGAGGGGACAGAGAATTGCGATGAAAGAAGTGACTGCCTACAAGAGGGAGAACAAAACCTGGTTAGGGACACACGTAAGAACCAAGCAAAGCATCCTTGAGTGTGAGTTCTGACTGCAAACATGGAATGTGTATAGACAACACAAACCCTTCTCAACACAAACCAACAGCTGTGTAGGGTGGACAGCAAAGGAGAGATCACAGCCTGCGAGTTCTCACCATGCAGGAAAATTAGCATTGACATTGGTACCACCAGTCACTGAGGTGCACCAAACTCTGCTGGCAAGATCAGGCCCACTGCTGCCTCCTGTCACATCCCTGCTCTGGGTGACAGGAATCAGCTGCCAAAGACCCGGATGAAGCCACACATTGCCTTATTCCATAGATTAAACACGTTCCATCCGCCGTGCAATGCTGAAGGCCTGGCCCTGGGGCTGGAGGTCCTACAAGCCCACTGGGCCTGGTGCTGAGGCGCACCTCACCTTTGTCCAGGTATCTTTGCAACACGAAGCTGACATTTCAGACCCCCACCCAACAAATCTGGAGGTGCTGCAGGGCTTTGCCTCCATCCACGTGCTGCTTCCAAGCACTGCTTTTCATATGCATGAGCAACCCTGCTGCCAGCAGTGCTCCCAGATAACACAGGTCAAGTCTGAGCAAGGCTGGGGCAAGCCTGAGTTTTGCACTGCGCCTTGCTTTTGGTTTACAGCTTCACAGAACCAGAAACCTTTGCTAGGTGCCCTGTGTCCTGCGCTGTGCATGGCGGCAATCTTATGGAAAGAGACACCAACACATTTTCTTACAAAGAACCATGAAGACCCAGCCCTCTTCTCCAAATGCTGGCAACAGTGGCAATACTTGAAGCCAGCACACATCGTTGCTGACAGAAGCTGGCTCTTCAAGCCCACAGATGTATTTTGCGAGGAGCCAGCCCTGCTGGTGTACACAAGGTTCCCTCTGGAAACATCTATCAGATCAGGCCCTCGGCCAAGATATGAAATTACCTGGTTTCTCGATCCCAGCAGGGATTAGCTGGGAGCAAGGCTGCTTAGATTACAATACACCCAGCACCCACGTGAGCCAAACTCAAGGTAACTGAAGAGCTTCCAAGATCATCAAGGAGGCACTCGGCAAACTGAGATGCCTCCATCTCCAGGCATCAGTGAAGCAAGAAGCTTAGGGGATTGCAGATTCTGTTCTGGCAGAAATCAAGTGCTTAACTCCTCCTTTCTCTGCCAAATTCTGGGTCCAGCCCATGCCATTCTACAATAAAGAGCCTACAATAAAGAGCAATATTCAGATACCGCTGTTCTCAACAGCTCTTCCTTCTTTCCCACTCACCGTAAAGAAGACAAAGTCATTACTCCACCATTCTCACTCAGAATCAAAACTCTCAGAAGTAAATTAACTCATTTTTGATCACACAGTTTACTGAAACAAGCGCTCACATTGCATAAGGGCACACGTGCAGGTGTTTGTAAGAAGTGTGCGCATACTTTGCAGAAGTGCACACCGGGGCATCACCAAAACCCACCTTTTAGATCTGAAACGTGTCCCAGAAGTTAAAGGTTTCAATTGGACGGTGCTTAAATAGAAAAAAAATCAAAAGTGTTCTTTGTTTTGGCTTTTTTAATGAAACAATGACCTCCAGATGGTTCGGTCTCTTCAAAACAAACAAACAACAAGCCAACCTGCTGTGGAATTGCAGCAGATAAAACTGATTTTGAGATTCTTCTGCTCTGTGTCACAGGTAAGGATCATCTGATTTGTGATGGCCGGGTCTCTGCTCGCTGTTGAAATAAACCCTGGGTATTGCTTGTTTCATTCCCCCTTTTCTCCACCCGCTGAAACCTTACACACTGAACAGCCAACGCTGAAGCAAAACAAAAGGGGTTCTGAAAGCTGGGCGCTGCTTTTGTTTTCACTACACAGAAATCAAACAACGGATTAGGAAGCAGGCGGCCGCGCAGCCATTTCCTCTGCATGGGGACACTTCCACTCCAACTGCTTCACGGGTGAGCTTTCACCAACAGGCAGGCAGGACATCTGACAACTGAAAAATTCATCTGAAAAGGGCACGTCCAACACCTCTGAAATCCCTTACTGTGATGTTTTCTTGCTTCTTGGCAACAGAATTGTAACCCACCCACTTCCAGGAGGCTGCACACAGACCCAGACTACTCTGCTTTCATACCACATATGGGACACATCATTCAGCCTTTCTCCAAATGCGTCTCTCCCCATTATTTTTTGTTCCATGTAATTTTTTCACCATTACTCCTTTCACCAGGATTACGGGCATGCTCGACCACACCTCTAAACCCTTTAAAGAAAAAAGAAAGCATGTAATCTACCTACCTGTAGATGAAAGACATTGAAACAGAACATCTCTCTGCTCAGTTGGCTAAATCAGATCTATTTTTCTTACTGCTTAAGTCAGATTGTGACCAGCTCCCCCAGACCTCACCAGCTACATGTGGCCAAACCACTACACACAGGGCTGTGTTCTCATACAATGCTTCTTGACCTCCACAAGGAGGGCAGCACGGGCAGGATATCAGAGCACATTACAGCTACCATCAGCCTGCCCTGTGCTCAAATTCCAGCTGCGGTTCAGTGCTTTTCAACGCGTAGATCTGTGCTCTAAATAACCAGATCGGTATCATCACCCACATTTTACAGAGAGGGAAGCGGAGTCAGCAGGGCAAAGCGACCCAACTACGCTCTTCTTGCAACCAAAGACAGGCTCAGGAGGCTCAGGGTGCACTGCGTACTGCCAGCACTGCTGCCCCTCTCCACTGCCTGCTTGGAAGAGCCCAGCAGCTCAGGCCAGCCTGTTTGCTAGCTGGGGGATGCTTCAAGGAACCACTGGCACCCTTCCCAGTGTTCAAACACATGGCATTAGTCTAGTTGGGTTTACTAGATAAATGTATATTTTAAGGTCAGGTAGAAACATCCACAGCTCCAAAATTCAGCTTCTGAACCCGCTCTCCCATTGTGCGCTTACGAGACATTAAGGTTTATCCCTCAGGTATGGAGAAAGCAAACAGGAAGCCTGGGATCAGTTTTAATGTACTGAAAATGAACTTCTCAGTGTTCTCTGCCACTATTCCTCATTATATCGTTTGGATGAACTTTCCAGATAACTAAGTTTGAAAACAAGCCCACTAGAGCCTGGAATTTTTCCCATCCTAAGACACTACAGAAGCAGGCACAGTTCAAAGGCCAACAATCACAGACAGCACTGTGGGTGCATTAGTAGGAAGCATCAGCTGCTGTTACCTTCCTGTTCTGAAACACTCAGACACCCTCAGGATGGATAATCAGGGCCACCCACCAGCAAAAGCTGCGGTCCCTCCGCAGACACAACTCCTCCGTGCAGAATTACGACCAGAGCACTCCATCCCAAACAGTTCAAGACTCTTGGTTAAGGACAAACTCACCAATCACGCCGCTGGTGTCAAGAAACAAGTGAAAAAAATACAGCTCTTATTTCACAGCCTGTACCCTGTATCATGCTCTGCCCTCCTTCCTGCATGCTTTGGCAACAAGCTCAGGTGACAGAACGCTGCATTTTTCAAGGAGACAGTCTGCAGACACTGCATGGCTGAGGTTTCTCTGTTCATCCGTGACTATGACGGGGTTTTCCACTCTTTCAAAAGATGCTTATTGCTCTACTGTCTTCACGTTTCTTCCAAACTTTCACAAGGACACAATGAAAAATAATTCTATTAAATGTACTGAAGCTATCACATACTTCATTTTCAATTATAAAAGCTGCCTTCTCAGCTGAAACCTGCTGGACAAATGAGAATTAAGCAACTAGTTTAATGTATATTCTGGCTGTGTTCCTAAATCCTAAAAGCACCGATACATAAAAATAAAATTAAATTCCCTATTTCCCAGTGCATAAAAAAATTAAATTTTACAGTAAAATTTGTTCTCTCCGTTATTTAATTAAATTAGAAAGTACTGCGTTTCATAAGTCTGCATCTTTATACCAGAAAAACAAACAAAACTCTGATCAGGTTTTAACTCTGTCAGTGATGTTTTCCTCACCCATCTCTTACCTCCCCCCCATCTCAATAACCCCAACACCAGCACTTGGCTGAGCGGCAGACCTGCATGCTTTAACTGAACGTTGGGAAATTACTCATACACCACTTGCATAAGTGAACTTGTGTGAAACAGCCTGAATGAGGACAGCAGACAAGAGATGTTTTCCCCACCAGTTAGAAGACATGGCAAGAAGGCACAGGTTTGCAGTTTCCATCTTACAGCAAAGACCATTATCAGTGCTTCATGCCCTAAACTGATCAGCAGTTAACCCTGCAGCAGTATGAAAGGCTTCAAAGACATCAGGGGAAGAAACGTTACTTTTTCACTTGGTATCGGGAAGGAAGAAGTGGTTTAGATCAGCTTCACTTTTAGCAGAAAAAGGGTGGGGTGAAAGCAGCAGACAGAAAAGGTTTATGATGTGGTTGTCACAAAAACTCTATTGCCAACCTCAGGCAGCAACGGAAGACAGAAATGGTAACAGCAATCCTCCCAGAGTGGGACAGGAAAGATTCTGGAGAAAAATGTTATTTCACATCAAGTTTCAGCTGAAGTCAAGGTAAGCCCATCACACACCACAATTCCTCTTCCCTCCTACCGAGCTGGCACTGAGCAATTGCCAGCTACACCACTTGGTCATTCCAGTGCTGGGTGGCATCGTAGGAATGACACTGCATGAGATTTCCACTTATTAGCATGGGTGGCCCGAAAGGAAGAGAGATTACAGATCTGCAGAGATGAAATCATTCAAAAGAAACAAAACAGAATTTGCAAGAGTCTGTCAAACAATGCTAACACAATGGCCGTGACAAATGAAACTCACAGAGCAAGATTTCGTAATTAAAGTTCATTTATTTCTTCACTTTTTTTCCTTAATACAAAGCTCTGGCATCAGCAAATTTTTATGAAAAAATAGGATGTACTAAATAAACGCTTGTGCTGCACGATCGATAAATGAAGCATAAAAATAGGTGTCTCTCCCCAAGGCAATCATCCGGAAAGCACTTCTTCAATACCATTCTGCTCTGTGGGGCACAAAAAAAGGTACAGAATATTTATGTTACAGTTAGCACTGTCAATACTCAAAAAATAAAACCCTGCAAGAGGAAGTTAGAGAGAAATGGCTAATTGCACAGCGCTGGAGCATTGAAAAGGCTCACTCCTGCACCTTGCAATGCTTGCCCTTCCCATAAAAAGAGCCAATCAAGCAGTAGGCAACAAAAGGAGTTGCAACAGAAAGTAGAAATGCAACTCCCACGAGTAGCCACATCTGGTGGATACAACAGACTACGATTCCTTTGTCTTCCTCCTAGCGATGTGGAAATACCAGGGACACAGATATTCCTGTTCCACATGCACACAGCTTATCTTCCTCCATGCTTTCCCAAGCTGCTCTGGGGTGCAGATTAGCAACATTCAGCTACAGCTATGGTGCCAGCTTGCACACAGTTGGTTGCAACCTCAAGAATTTGACATGTGGAAAAAAAAAAACAAAAAAAAAACCAGCCAGAATATTTCAATAGGCTGTTTGAAGATCTAAAACTTTTCCCCATTAAGCTTTTTTGGAATTAGATTCTCCAAAGAAGAGAAAGAGTCACAAATTGGCAGAATGTGAAAAACTCTGATAACCTCAAAGAAGTTGCACTACTTTCCTAAAGATTAGCTTGAGACTGTCCAAAAATCCTACACTGGAGGCCACCAGACATCTTCCCATCCTGCTGAGAAGGGAACCTTAACACTTTTGTGGCTCTCTGGAAAGTATTTGTATTTTTTTCCTCTCATCTCAAAACCAAGAAACTGGAATTATCTTTACAAAGCCATACTTCCATACTGCACAGGGCAGCCTGCCTTCCAATATATCTCTGCATCTAGATCACAAGTCCAGATGTTCTGTACACCTCAAACAAGAACAGCCAGCTCTACCTAGCTAATGCATCTGCAGAACACATTTATACTTGCCCACACACAGAACTATGAAGGAAGACTGGAAATCACATGATAATCATTTCTGGCCCAGCCTGTCTGAAGGGAAGCAGCAATGAGCCCATAAAAATTAAGAACGAACTGGTGTCTGTAAGCACTTGAGTGAGTGCAACTCTTAAGCATTTAAAATGAGAGGTCAGAAAACAGGTCAGCTCTACCCACACAAGATGCAAGAAATGGTTGCGAATCATTGCTTACATGATTCTCTCCTAAAAGTTATAAAATCATCTAAATATCTTTTTTCTCAGCTGGAAGTGAGCTCACTGGGGGGAAAAAAAAAAGACTTATTTCATTTATTTCTTTTTAAAATATCAAATGACTCAGAAATTGAGGTGGGAACTGTCAGAGGTAACGGATGGCAGCAATTCCTGGTTCTGCTGGGTGAATTTTGAACACGGGGATTTAATGACAAACCCAACACTTCCCCAGACCACTGATTAAAAAAACCCAACACAACAGATCTACACATTCTCTCTTTTCACCCTCCCTCGTCTGTACCTTGTGAGATTCCCTCAGACCATTCAGCTAACTATATATTAAGGAGGAGTTCAAATGTTACCCTGGAACCTACTGCTGGAGGCTTACATTTGAGAAAGGCAGAAAAGGCATTTGTCATTTTGATAAGTGCATATATATATGTATATACACACATAATTCCTTGTTTTGTTCTCATGGTATTCCTTCCCAACGTTGCCTGTGACACACACCCACCACAAACGTATAGAAACAGCCAAATGTTTACTTACTCATTAGCATTCAAGCTAGCTGTGGCTTTGATGATCATGTAGCAGAGTGTAAGGGCACTGAGGAGGCCAAAACTGGCAATAATAAACCATTCTTCTGTTGACAAAGGAAAGGGAGGAAATCACTCGTGGGAGAAGGCTTATGTCAAAGCGATGCCAACATTCCCCTCAAACACCACTGGCGGAAGGCAAAGGGCTTCTAAGCCACGAGTGGCACCAGGAAGCGAAGCAGAAGGAGGTTAGCCACAGAGCTACTGACGGGAGAAGGCTAGCAAAGAAGAAGTGGAGAGAGGTGTGGAAAACAAGCATGGCACAACAACATCTCCTGGCTGAGCCCCAGGATTGGCGATAAAGAAAGATTACTTTACAGTGTGAAGGGAAGTGTGGGAACGAGGGAAAATGTAAGGAAATCTCAGTCCACCCCCAGGTCAGGAGGTGGACTGTTATGGTTGGTTGGGGTTTGCTGAGATGTGTCTCTTCACATAAGCATTTACTTTCACACTTCACTTGTGTCTTCACCCCCTCCCTCCTCAATAAATGCCACGTTACTTTTAAAATAAATAAGATAAGATCACTTATTTGACAGTAAAACAACTACAGTTTTCCACATAATAGACAGAAAGACAACAGGAAATATAATTTCAAGGTTAGTAGGTAAGTACAGACATTAAGAACATAAAGATGACTATTAAAGAATGTTCTCTACTCAAAGTTCTCCCCTGGAGATGAATTTAGCACATAGTAATACAGTGAAACACAAACACCTTTGTGAATATGGCTTTTGGTTTAACTCATACGCATAAAAAAATGTGTCATCCACGAAATCTAAACATTTCAACAGCCTTTTCTAAAGCTTTATTTGATAAACACTGTCAGCATGAGCTCTTGCTGACATTTCTCATTTTACCCTGGCATCCCATCTGTCAAGGTAAGTGCTATGGTTGGGAATAGAGAGCAAAAGCACCTTCTGTAAAACCAAGCAGTTGAAATTGCAGTTAACTGCAGAGTTTTCCCATCCATGACAACAAAAAGAGCATACAAACAGCCTTGGTGTCTGTTCAAACTGTTCAACACAACTGAAAACACATGAATGACAAGTTGAACACTGCAGGTCAAAGTGACATACTGGTTTGGGAAAGAACCTAGATTACACGTTCGGATTTTTCCTTCTCAGATGGAGACATTTCTAGTCCTGGGCTCTGTGTTCTGTGAGATGAGGTTCCTTTAGCAACATTTACTTTGCTCAAGTGTCTGAAGAGACACTCCGTAACGGACTGCATCAGTTACACCGCTTTCACTAGCAGCAGATAGCAGCACTGGCTTCAAATCCAGATTTTAGATGCACATAAGGGAAGTACAAGGAGTAAACCAGACTGAATGAATTCTATTTCTGCAGTTCAGACAGAAGAGCAACCATTCGTGTATCAAATCAAGATTCCATTGCATACAGAAAAATGATATAATTCCACATAATGTATTTGTTACAGAGCCATTATATAATAAAACTCCAGGTAAAATCCAGCCAGTGCATATTTCCCATGCTGTAAGCCCTCACCCATAGGAACAAGTACAGCAGGAATAGTATCCTGAGGTCATATGACACTTGGACAATACTCAAATGTTGATATGTCAAAACCAGGTTTTTTTAATACAAAAACTTTGTGAGAAAAGCCATCTGCTAAGGGACACCAGAATTCCGGCAGTAATGCTGTCAGGAGGAAAAAAAAAAGACTGCAGAAGTAATAATTGGCTAAGATGTTTACACACGTATAAATTATTGGATGTATTTTGGAAATGGTTTTGGCAATCCAGCTTACACTGATCACCGAATTCAGGAGGGCTGTTCTGCTGCCATTTTAGTTCACCCTTTGTTCTTTGTATGCATTTCTAAATGGATACACGATTAATAATGGAAGTGCTGGCACTGCTGCAGGCAGCTTTTGGTTTGGAGTGCCCAGGGACACCGAGCTCACCTCTGTTTCTGCAGGAAGACCTTTTATCACAGCCCTGCAGCACAGAGGAGAGCAGAGCAAGAGCCCCGTCCCAGGAAAGCCATAGAACTGTAACGGAAGCCAAAGCAAACTTACTTGTTACAGCAATGTTGATCTCTCCCGACCTCGGAGTGAGCTCCCCATCCTGGGGAAGCTGTGACATGCCGGAGGTGCGCAGCGGCTCCAGGCTCAGGGAGCTGTCGTTGGCGAAGTCGCCGAGCGCTGAGCGCCTGCTGGCAGGCTGGCTTCTGCTGAGCCTCTCCATGTCAAAGGCCACGTTATCTGTGCACGGCACATTGGGCTGAAAGACACAGCGATCCCACGTTACAGGGAGGAATACTGTACATGGAATGATCCCGTAAGGATAAGCGCACAAACGCTTCATTTTGCTGCTGCAGCTCAGCTGCCTTTGGATCACAGGGTAGAAACGTGAACGAATGAGCTCTTCCCTTTTTCTTTTACTTCTTTCCTCGAAAAAACACTGCTCCTACCTGACAGTTTTTTACTTATACGGGAAAAACACGAAAAATCCTCTTTGAGCTTTTTTAAGTCTATTCCCTTGCGAATCAGTCAACAAAAGCAGTACTCTGAGATTCTATGTGCCAAGGGCTGGTTAATGCACAGCCAAGGAAAGGCTGCTGGCCTCGGCCATGGCGCTCTGCAGCTCTGGGCATGGATTTAACGTGCCAACAGATCTGAGAGCATCTACAGGAGAGCACAGTAAGAACAAGAGCTTAGAGAGAAAACAAAGGAAGACTGAAAGAACTTGAGAAAAGGGAAGACTACAGAGAACGCAGTAGATTTACGACAGATTAAGAATCTAAATTCTAAATAGGAACACTATAGAATATTCTTAATAATCATCTAGGGGAAGAAACAACCACTAAAAATGAACTTTATCAGCAGCACAAAAAGCCTGGTAACTAATGGCAACACAGCCCCACACCCTTCTGACTCAGAGCACTGGAACATCCTTCATCTTTTCTGCCCTGAAGACATTCCTTCTGCTCTGAGTCTCAGAGATGGAAGGGAGAAGAGCTTGTTCAGTCCAACTTACCACAATTCCCAGGGCCTTCAAAATGTTCAGTTTACACATTGGACACGTACAGTGCTCACTGAGCCACGGGTCCACGCAGGCTTTGTGAAAAACATGCCTAGGAGAACAGACAAGGCACATATATAACTTGCAAACCATTATACTACGTCATGAGAACTACTTTAATGCACTTCTAAATTGTTTCTTCAAGTCAGCAGGACAAATTCTGGAATTACCAGCAAGTTGTGCTAACTGCATTAAAAAAAAAAGAAATAAAAACGTGAAGCTCTTGCTACCAGTTACAATCTCCATTTCCAAGCAGAACCTGGTGCTGAATCAGGAAGGAGGACTGCAGATCCACCAGAAGTCAGTTTCATTTAAAAGCCAACACTAAAGTACTTAGGTTTGATGCTGTAAGTGCTTTATAATTAGCACATCTAAGTGAAGAGAACAAGGTTTTGAAAGGCTTCTGCCTACAATTAGCATTGCTTGATATCTGTAAGGAAATTAGCAAGGAAAACATGCCCATCATACCACGGTCACAGGAAACCAAAATCTTTCAGAAATAGAAATGGCAAGAGGAGCTTCTGTTTGCACAGCAGGAGCTCTGCATTGGTTCACACCATCTGAGTCATATCCACAGTACAGACGTAACTGCATTGGGATGGGTACAAACCAATAGAACACGGAAGGACTATGCAGACTGCAACATGCCTACCCTAAAGAAGTTAAATCAACCCTCCTGCTGGCTTTCCAAGATGAGCAGAAGCTTTCAGCACATACTCAGGAAAAGGGACTGCTGGTCTTGATGCGAGTCAGATTTAGAAAATGCTCATGGCTGCCCAGGCTGAATGGCTGCCTATGATAAGAGCACACACTGAGGAACGTGTTAGACTGCTCTGTCAAGCACATTTAGCAATGTAGCCTTTAGCAATGCAGCCATCATGAAGAACAGGAGAGGTATGTTGTCTACAGTTTAAATCCTTGCACAAAATACAAATGTCTCCCATTATTAGTTCTTAGCAGATTCCCTTATTACTCACAGAACTTCAAACTGTGTTTAGAAGTCCTGGGTGACAGAAAATGGTTTGAAATCTTCTGAAACACACAATGATGCCATTTTTCTGCATTGGGAAATTGCGGCTTTTAGTTGCTTATATTTCCTTTTAAAATTCTCAAAGGCTGTCTCTGAGAGCAGGACAAAACCCAGAACAGCAGACACTGGGACTCCACCAAGCAGGAAAACAGCTTTAATATATCGTTATCAGCTAATCAGGGCTGCAGAAGCACTCAGATCAAGCAAAGCAGGATACCCATATGGATGCCAGCACGGGTCCACTAAATGTTACACGTTCTTTTCAAGTCATTAGCAGTTTGACAGAGTTCAAATGCAGCAGGACAGTTCAACTCTTCTGGCAACCTCTTTATTCTTTGCTTTTAGCTCCTAAGCCTTCTAGGACATTTATTAATGCATTTCAAAAAAGAGCAGTGCCCCCAGGGTTATTTATTGATTTAGATCAGCATGGCTCAGCCTACTACTTACGCTGTGTCTCTGTTGCTTAAGCAGCTTACTGATACCATCACCATGGCTCGGGCTCTGTCTGGCTTTCTCTTACAAAAGTTAAAGCAGTTACACAGCAACTAAGACAATAAACATGTGAATTATTTTTTAAATTAGTCTGACAAAGTGAGCCCTTGCATTTTCTGCCATCATAAACCTTCTCCATCTTTATCCCTCTGCCACTTGGTCAATAGCAAGCTATCCAAGACCATAAATCTCAGCTCCCAGCAAGCTGCCCTGGGTCACAGCTGTAGACGATGCTCCTGCGGGAGCCACGTGTCTGGGAGCAGTGTGACACAGCTGCACCCTTGAGGCTGCAACACCCAGCCAGCAGCACTGCAAGAGCCTCCCATGCAGGCAAGGCTCCAAACAGGTGAGCTGCAGGTATTTTTCCGCTCTGTCAGCATGCCTAGGAAACACCATAACCCTCTGTTGTGCCACACAGCACAGATTGCAAGGGGCAGAAGGACAGCCATTGCCATGGGTAGCAGAAATGCTGCTGGAAGGACAGCAGGGAATGTCATGTTGCTGCTTTTTCAGCTGCATAGAATCAGACACAGGTGAATGTGGCTTAGTCACTTTTGCCACTTGCCGCCCCCATTTTGCCCAGGGCAGGAAATAGTAAGAATTAGGCTTAAAACTCATTTATTTTAGCATAGTCAACATTCAGCCTCATCCTACCATCTTGCTGCTCTTTATAAGCACCGCGATCTTCCTTCCCAGACCATCTCTTGCCCTTTCCAATGTTTCTGTGCTTTTCTTCAGTTCATCACTTTGCTGTCACCCTCCCTTATCTCTTATCTCTATCTTTCCTTCACAGTACCTTTTTCCTGATCACTCTTAACCCAGTGCCCATCGTTTCCCAGATGCTGTGTGATGCTGAAGTGGAACAATCTGTTTAAAGAACACTATCCAGAAGGCTCGACTTCAGCTACATTCCTTCCAGTGTTTGCATCCACTGCTTATTCTAGCTCATAAAACGTTATTCACAGAAGACAGAACTGCACTTCAGTTCTCCAAGTCCAGGGAAGAGGGCTACCTTACCCCTGCACGTGAAAAGCTGTAGGTATGGACTTAATGATCCTGATGGGTCCCTTCCAATTCAGGACGTTTTGTGACCATACACTGCTTGCACTGAACATATTTCTTTCCGAAGAACAACACGAATGACTGCAAATACTGCACTAGAGTTTCTATCATTTTCATCAGCTGTATGTCTATCCAAACCAGACACCTCTCCATAGAGATAGCGTGACAGACCATGCTTAACTGGAGAGAACAGTTCTTGTATCAAAGGGAAGCACCACTTTTCAATCAATATGTCAGCGATTCCTACTGTCTAATGATTATAGCTTCCTCAAAACGCACAGTAAGGACCGCTAGCCCTTCATTTGCTTCCTCTTGGTTGATCCCTTTTCTCCGTGAGAAATTGATTTTCTCATCCACCTTTGAGATTCTCCTCTTTTTTTTTTTTTTTTTTTTAATACTAGGTTTGCATGTTGCACCAAAAAGGAGACGTCAAAATGTCAGGAAGTAGAAAGGGGTTAAATCTCTAAAACAAGACGTGAGGAGACGCACCTCAGTAGACTGAGAAGTTTTATATGCAATCTGAAATTCATCTGGCTTATCTCTGCAGGCACTGGTTGCCCCTTCGCTCATTCTACAAGTATAAAAAAAATCTTTTAGAAAGTATCCATCCCAATGTTCCATCTAACCAAGCGAGGTCTGCGCTTAACTCAAAGCTGAACTGAAGCAGATGAAAAGTGAGATTTCAAAAAGAGAACTAGAAAGTGAACATGAAAGTCACTGCGCAGCCTTCAGCAGGAATGCAGTCAGAGCCTTCCCTGACCTCATATTCTTTTGAAAAGCAGAACAGAAAAGGATCCGTGGAAAAGGCTGAATGGGGCACAGCAAGGAGGGGAGCTGTGCATAGGCAGCAGCCAGGTGCAGCCCCCAGCTCCCTGCAGCAGCTGTGACCAGGGGGCTCTGCCTGCAGCACCATGGCTTGCAGCAGGCATCTGAAGGAAATGGAGTTTACACAATCATGTGTATTTATATATGGTCAAAAGGTCTGTGTCACATCTGCTGACACTAGCAAGACTTCTGCGGCTTGGGCAGTGCTGGGCACTTATCTAGTGAAGTGGCCTTCAGACTCCATTTTGCTCTGTGCTCAGCGGTAGGAGATGGTTCCTCATCAACTGTGTGCTCTACATTGGCAAGGACCCCTCACTGACCTCTCCTCAGCATCAGAGACTGAGGAGTGGGATTTGTGAGCACCCACTGCAAACCCTTGAGTCTAAACCCTGAGTTCCATCCATCAGCCTTGTGGCTCAGAGCTGGTGAACAGTTTCCAGAAGTTTCTCCTCTGACTTCCAAACCTTCCTCATAAATGAAGGACTAGGGCATAACTCACACAGGCACACTCTACATGAGATCACAATATATGACAAAAGTGTCTCAAAACTCAACAGTTGGGAATATATTTTAACAGGCAGGAGGATGTCATGAGTAAAAATGATTGAACTGTAGGAAGAAATGGACACCCGTCTGCAAGATCCAAACCCCCCCCCAAACCCTCCTGAACTTCCAAATATTTTAATGGTAGTTTCTGAACAAACATTTGTTGGGTACATTAACTAAACACAACACTACCAAGAACCTAAAGCAGTTCACTATTTTCCCCACAGTCCAAGAAATAAAGAACAGAAAAAAGTAAAAACTAATTAAGCTTGATTTCAGAATTAGAATACATACATATTTTGATTTGCTGAGATAGAAAATATTGTTTTCCTTTTAACATAATAGAAACTCATTATGAATTAGAATTAAAGATATCCAGCTACGCAGAGCAGCCCATAGGAAGATTCAGAAGACTGATAATGAGCTGCTACACACTGCTGCTGTGTGACCCAAGGTTGACTCCAACTCCATGACTGAGATGCTTCTAGTGCATCATGCACACACCAAATTACTGGGTCCTGGCTGTATGTATGCAACATAACATGCATCTTTTTTTGTGCATTGGGAGATAAGGAAAAAGCTCCGTATATCAGAACGCAAGGGAAAAATGACCTTGGTAATGCTTATGGCTACCAAAAATTACCCTCACTGAAACCAATAACCACGAGGATAAGCACTTAAAAGCATCTAAGAGCAAATATCCCATAACTGAAGAATGGAAATGAACTGAAAACCTGTAGATGTCAAAAGGGCAAAAAAGAAATTGCTGTGTTTTAAGCACCAGTACAGAGCATGCAGCAAGCAATAGTCCTCAAGCCAAGAATCCATTGCACTGGAGAGACCAAAGACAGATAGCACAGCGGGTGATTGGTGTCAAATGAGGTACAAAGGCTGGAAAGACTGCATCTGCCTCCAGCACTATTTCGGAAAGCCACAGCAGCACTGCATGAACACTGCATAGAATGCTGCTGCTGCACCTTGTGCATCACACTTGTTTGTCTGCCTGCTGTTCCAGCCCTTAAACCTGCCCCAAACCTCAAATATAAGCAGCTCCACTGCTAACGCCTGAACCACTCATCTGCAGACCTGGTTTCATACAGTCTAAAATAAAATGGCTGTTATTAGGACAGGAAATAGCTAACATACGTATCTAGAAATTACAGTGCATATTTAACATGAAATGAAGCAAAGGAGCAAGAAGAAAAAAACAGTTTCCAAACAAAGCAACTCTACTAGCTTACTTGCACGGTAAAATGCGAACAACATCGTTCTGCTTGTAACTCTCAATGCAGACAGCACAATGATCAAAGTCTGGGTCTGTCTCCTAAAACAAACAGAATGAAAATTCAAGTCAAGAGCTTTGGCTGTGACAAAGGTAAAAGTAATTGTAATTAGTACAAGAACCATGCTGTGTCAGAGCAAATATTACCAACAAGACACAGAAATGATGGCAGGGTGGTTGCATTCCAACAGGCTCAGGAAAGAGAAGTATCTCATGCACACAAAACCATTCCCCTTCACTCGAAGCTGATAAGCGACCATATGAAACATCAGCTGTTTATAATATGCAGTTGAATTCTTGTGGTACAAATAGTAGGGATTTCCCTATAGGAATCACCTCAGCTTTGAGGTAGAAAAAAAAGGGTTGGTTTTTTTTTTTTAGGATAAGCTTTTTGGGAATTCTGCGTGCCAGCTAGCACACAAAACCACTCAGTCACAGCTGCCAGATGGAGCACAAGAAGTACTTGAGTGAGAAAAACTCCTTTGAAATGTGCAAACTTACAGCATACAGCAAGACCACGAGTTACACAAAACACTGTGCCATACGATAAGCAGTCTCCAACAAGGAGGGGAAGATTGGAATACCAGGAGAGAAAGGAAAAGCTGAAAAATAAACTGTTTCCTCTAACAAAAATAAAACACGATGCCCACGTTTATCATGTTGAAATATCATTATACCTTATCTCCCTTCTTTACTGTCCTGGTTGTCAGTTTACCAACAGCTTTCTTGGCAGCATCTCCAAGGCGACGCTAATGAAGTGACAAAGGAGAGAACACAAATTAGCTCTGATAATCAAGCTTCATTACTGCCTGTTACAATGACTTATGTGGGCTCAATACTGCCACTGCAATACACACTGACAGTGGGCCAACACTGCGATTAACAGCATAAACAGCAAAGCCCACAGTTAGAGATTTGTCAGGAAACAAAACAACAGCAGAGCACAGGAATGCACTCAGTGTGTGGGCATAAAGCTCACACACTGCACAGGGCTCCGCAGAAGTCACCCAACACGTGTGACAAGCTAACTCATCCCAGCCTGCAGTACAGGAGCTGAAGCAATGTGCCCCCCAGTGATTTCTGTCATCATCCTCTCCTACTGCTTTTTATTCAGCATGCTAGAACATACTCTGTTCTCTTAGGCTTGAATTTTTTCTGCCTCCCAAGCACAGACTGATCTTGTTCTGAGACATAACAGATCCTCAGCGTAACCTAGTTTATCCTGCCCTTACCCGAACCACTGCTACCACACAAAGCACAAGTTTGTGGGTCATGAAATCTGAAAGATCTGATTTAGACCAGAATATAGCCAAAACGAATGCTGGTTTCAATATTAACCTCACTCTGACAGCAAAGGCCAAGCTGTTTTTTGCTGTCTGCAAAATGACCACCTCTGGGTTCACGCTGCCCTCCTGTGCAACCATCACCAGCTGCTGGCCTGTGGGTCCCAGGCACTGAGCAGCACAAGGCTCGCACCTTCTCGTATCAGGAGACTGGGTTTACATTTACTGGAAGAAAGGAAGTTCCCATATTTTGTCTTTCACCCCTCTTGTACTGAATACTCTGCTTTTGAGAGACACCAATTCTAAGAACATGAAATGCACGACAGAATTCCCCACGCAGCTTGGATGGAACAACCGTGCATTTCTTGTGCCTACCTACCTCCTATACACTTGAAAAGCCAAGTTCTTCAACTACCTCGCCCCATGTAAGCACTTCCTTTCTTCCCATCTAAGCTAAGGCTGTTTTTATTGGAGAAACACAGAGGCCTCTGAAGGCCTTTACAGCACTGTGTACCGAATCGAGGACTGGCCAACTGCACCAACATTATTCTGGAATTACACAATTCAATTTTGGTTGTTGTCTCCACAGAAAAACAGCTCCTTCATTTCATGGGGTTTTTTAGGACACCGATGCGTGGGGTGTCTGGAGTTCCAACCGGAACAGAGGTGGGATTGGGAAGCTCTTTACCTCCTAAAGGAAGAAATCTCATCCTAACTTCAACACGTGAGAAACCAGTCAGTATAAGCAAATCAAAGCTGTGCATCCTGGAACAAGCATATTGGCTCCAGCACTGAAAGACACAACACCAAAGACTGCTGGAATGATTATCATGCACAGCCAAAGTGTGACTGCTAAGAGAGGAACAACGCTGAGAAGGCACGGCAGGGGCTTTCCGTGACCAGCACTACCCACCTGAGTCACTGGGGGTAGCACATATAATTAGCCATGCTGCCTGTGTTTGTACTACGTGAAGTCTTTGAAAATCTGCTCCAACCGAGAAAGGATCAATCTCAGCAAAACTCTTCCAAAACACATATTGTATTCTCACATGGAAGGAAATCTGCTAATGGCAACTTCCATTGCCATTCAAGAGATCCACCTTTTCCACCTTCTAATTTTAACAGGACGTTTTGAAATGCTAACCTTGGGGACACTGAGGATTTGCTGTTTGGTTAAGTTTTAAAGCAAGCATACGCTGCATGCCTATGCCCTAAAACGCACATCAACCTCAATGGAAAAAGGGCACCAGTACATGCAAAGGAGTTTCGTACCTCGGTGGAAACGCACAAGAGTAACCATGTGAAATACCCATATCTACTTGCACTATCTATAAAACACAGCATGGTTTTGATGGTTTTTAATTTATTATTTTTCTTAAACAGGTGCCTCCAGCCCCAAGCTATGATCTTGTTTTTCAGTTAAAACAAGTTATTTCCCCACGCAGCCTTCTCTCTGAGAGCTTTCAAAGCTCTTCAAAAACAAGCCGGAGCCGTCGCCACCTCCTCATCAAAGTTTAATAAGCTCAGCTTTTTAAACCACATCAAATTTTCATCAAGTTTCTCCTGAAAATCTAAAGAAAGAAGAAAGGTCACAAAAGCCCCCTCCCCACGGAGCAGCTGCTTTGAGATGTTTGGAAGAAGCCTCAGACCGCTCAGGGGATGCAGCAGGCACAATTCGGCACTCCACAGACACTCCTGGAGTCACAGTTCTATTTAAACTTCTACCACCCCAAGGGACCACACTAAGTACCAGCCACAGATCGGTCACTTCAGAATGACACCCCTAGGAAAATCTAACGGGACCGGCAGCATCAGATGCTATTTCCAGAAACTAAAAAGGAAATCCTTTGTTGCAGTTGAGGCTCTGTAAGTCTGCGTTTGTTTTAGGTTTGACAAAGCGCTGTCAAGAGCCAAAAGAGCTGCCCCACAGTTTGCCCTTAAAGGTCAGTCCTAAATCAGAGGAAGAGGGACAGCAGCTAGAGGTCAGCAGCTTTGTAAGGCATCCTTGACAGAGATGCACAGAGCCAAAGAGAGCAGTCACTTTTTTCCTCCTTTGCAATAAAAGCCAGGACACACTACTGAGACAGCAGGTCATTGAGTCCACGACAGTAAAACATTTACTTCTAAAGTTTAAGCCATATTTACACTGATGACTTCACTTATTCGAGACCTCTGGGCATGGGTGCATTTAATTCAGATCTAAGTTCTTACAATAACAGAGAAAAAGAATCAGAAAGGCACACTGGACAAAATATTACTTAGCATATATGACCAAGAGAATTAGGCAGTCCTTATCAAGGATCATCTCAAAGTCAGTGCAGAACACTAAGCAACTCTGTATCTTAGTTTTCTTACCCTATGTATGGGAACTGCTGAGTCACGGCCTGAACCTCTGATTAATCACCTGAGGTGAGCCTTGAGTCAGCCAGAGGAGCACAGCTGAAGGCAATTCACCTGTGCTGCCGGAAGGGGTGGAGCCAGGCTGCACCTCTCCTAGACCTATTTAAGAGCTGGCTACCACAGGGGAAGGATCTCTTCTGGAGATCCTCCTCTTTTGGTATCTTCTGGTGAGCTCAACCCAAGGGTAAGCTCTTCTACTTATTCTCTTTTTGTGATTGTTGTCTGCTTTGCCTTACTCTCTTGATTATATTGCAATTATAACATCTTGATATCTATTGATTATACACAATTATATTGTGATTATAACATCTTGGTTATACACCCTAATATTCATTAATTTACAGTTTGGGAACAACAACTGAACTACCTCACTTATTACTAAAGCTAGCCTTAATAACAGATGGAATGAATAACATTAGCTTTGAACTCCACCACACCATATAAGCATAAGCACAATTTTTCACTCTCCATTTCCAACGTCCATTCCAAGAAAGCAATTCTCCACAGAATACTGTACACAGCAACAACAGCTCCAGAACACGGACACGAAAAAACAAAATGCCCTTACCTGATTCCTGTCACGTGCACTCGTGTACCTGATCTTCTGGATGAAGTAAAATATTAACCACGCTGAAGAAATTATCATCAAAACAATGAAAGATATTGACACAAAGACTAGGGAGCCCCGACTGAAGTTCTTTAGAGGAACACGGGAACCCACTGCTATGGCCATCAGCACAGAGATGTTCTTTTCCAAGTAATTCAGGATCTCCTTTACTTTTGATTCTGTAATCATTACAGCAACAATGTCTCCAGTTCCTATAAAAAGAGAACAAAAATTAATTAACATTTAAAATCCACAGAGCATGATGCCAGTAAGATTTTCCATATGCAAAACCATTTGGTAAATGATTTTATCCAAGTCATGTATGGCATATACTGTGTGCTCAACTCAAGGCTCATCCTTCCAACCCAAGCTTTCCAGGCAGGGCCTCGACATGCCAACTGCTTGCAGCTGCACACGTCCTACCAGGTAACAGTGCTTCCCACACTACAACGACTGTGCACAGTCTGAACAGATCTTAAATCGTATACTTGGTCCAGATTGGAAGCTGTGATTACTTGAATAGGCAACTTAGAGAAAAAACACATTTGGAAGATGAGGGGTGTCAGTATACACAGAGCTGAGCCGGGGGAGTTCGGAAAGCGTGGTGATGAGGATATCACATGTACACAGACTGCCAAGGACCTACAGATCACAATTCCAAAGAAGCCAGAACTTCACCCCCACCACTTCCCATAGAAGCGGAAGTAGAACAAACAAGACTGGCTGGAAAGTGGAACAGAAATTAAAACTGAGCAGAAATATGAGAGCTGATTTTATCATCCAACCAGAGACATGCTTAATAAAGTAGCAAAGAGCTCCTGAGACAAAAAAAACTGGTGTGCCATTCTTCCTCATCCAGATCTGTACTGAAATCCCTTCTCAAGATCTATTTTCAAGATGCTGGTGAAGGCTGCTCATCTGCTCCCTCCATCTGTTTGCACCAAATCACATTCCCTAAAAGAGGAACAGTAGAATGTGGGTGATTTCAGCACTGCGTTCTGGCTTTGGAGCAGATTTGAGCTGGAGAACTTGGCGTGACAAGATCCTGTGTTAACAAAGGGGATTTCTTTTAAGTCCTTTCATCAGAACCCTATTTTTAAGAAGTTACTGTACCCAGAATATGAAGTAGAAGAATAAAAATAACAGAACCTTTGAAACTGAGGGCACAGTAAGTCAGGGTGACAAGTCCAAAACCACTCATTTCCCCAAAAGGGGGCTTTGCTCGAGCTGCAGAAGTTGTTTTAGTGTTACTCTGCTGCTCTTCCCATTCACAGAGCCAAATAGTGACTGTTACAGTCACTGTCCTCAGTTTTCAGAGAGCGCTTCCAGTATACGCCTTAGAGCTGCCAGAACGCTCCTGACCTGTCCAGCTGAGAAGTCCTTGCACTTAATGACAGGATAAAAATCTTCCTTTCCTGCAATTTCAAGGTACTGTACATGGATGCAGCACGCACTCCTGCAGCTCAGATGACGCAAGATCAACCCAGAGCTGATAACTGCCTGATGCCCTCCCCAGGCGTCACTTCATTTCCTCACATCTCCTTCTGATAGCAAAGGCAGAGGGATTGTTTTCCCCAGGGCATATGTTGTACTATGCTTCCCCAGGAGGTATTATTTGGCCCACGGCATCACGTTCCTATCCAAGTATCAGCCAGAAGCTCTCAGCACAGCATCCTGACACGATTTATACAGCTACCCATGAAGCAAAGCTGACTAAGATTTTCTGATACCAGTCCAGTTCCACCTAAATTAAAAGCTGAAGCCTCCACCTATTCCCTGCTGCCTGGAGAATGTGACAAAGCTGACAATCTGCCACATGTTTTCTATAAGGCCCAGCACAAAGGGAACCTCTGGCATCTTTGCAAAGCCATTTGCATTCCAAACAACTCAGCTGCAAACAGCCCAAGTGCTACTGCTGCCTCTGACCCTGTGAGAGCCAAGGAGAACAGCACAGAAGAAAAATAAATTGTGCCTGCTTAACATCCTGAAACTCAGTGGAAACTGGGACTTGGTTTATCCATATTCTTGTCAGGGGCATCACCCTAAATAATTATAGCAAGAGCTCCTTGCTTGAGAAGAATTGGGGGCAGGAGGAGGCACTGACTTATTTATTTTCAGCACCTTGAAATCTTGCATTTCTGAAACCTAAGCAGAAAAAAAAAATCCTCAGGTGAATACAGACTAACAGCACTTGAAGAAGTTAGAGTGTGGTCTTTATATGAATCTGCTGAAAACCAATGCTCTCCTGAGCAAAGAATGGCGCCCAACTAAAAGGAGCTGGAGCACTACAGTCAATGAACTACACAGCTAAGCAGGAAGAAGCTGGACGGACAGTACACCCCAGATAAATGTTGACACCTGCAAATACAAATCAGCTGCCATCATCCAATCCTAAACAGCTCTAACTTGCAATTTTACTATGTGCATACTTATTGGGATAGCTACACAACTCTATGTATGGAAAGGAAGTTGCAATTAATCATTAAGCCTGTGGAATACAACATCAAGACAGGAGATGAGAGAAGGATGCAGCAGGTGAGAAGATACTAGGAACAATGTAATGGGAACAAAGCAACAACCAGAAGTTTCCTGTAGACCCCTGTAGAGTTCTACAGAGATTACTTTGCTGGCTCACCACATCTCCTAGCACTTTCAGAAAGTCAACTGAAAGTTGTCTCAAAAGGAAGATTCCCAGTCTCACCACCAGCAAACAGTTGTCCTTGCCAATTTCTCTTTATGTTGATTCTTGACTGCCAGACACTTCTCTGAAGCTCCAAATGCAGACAGCTGTGGGAAGGACACCAAGCTGCAGACAGACATGGTTCAAAGAGTGGACTTCAGGCACCTTCCACCCACCTATCGCCCCTGGGAACAGCAGGCAGACAAAACATAACTACCAAGCAGCAGATATTTGCTTTTCTCTTGGGTGCCCAAATGGCCTAAGCAGCTGCTTGGTCAAAGCTGTGGGAGAAGGGGTGGTGACAATTCCTGAGCTGCTGCCAGCACTGCAGTGCTGCAAAGAACCTCCTTGCAGACAGGGAAAGCAAATTTAAGATCCCAGCTCAAGAACGGCACATGCAGGACCACCTGTAAAAGGCACTGAGTGGTTCTGATGGGATGAAAAAAGATCTGCAGAAAACTGAGAATTAACCCACTTGCACCAAAAAGGTGAGCACTTTTCTGAGGGCTGCTGTTTTCAGCTGAAGTCTTTGCAACTTCCTTAGCCTTTAACTGCACTTGCTGATGCATGTTGCAGACACAGCATGAAGCACAGACTGCACTCAGCTCACAGTTGCAAAAGAACGTTGTTCTCTCTTTAAGTAGCAAACAACATTTAATTGTAACTGAAGCACTGCACTCTATTCTGAAAAACCCAAACTCAACACACATCTATCTGACACATTTTGCAGATGTCAGTTACAAAGGCCTGCAAAATCCCCAACTTTCTAATAAAAGTAAAGAACAGTGCAGACAGTTGCTTTCTGGCTGGGTTCAGGGCGTGATTCGGACACTAAAAGCCAAATCACAATGACAGAGACACCATAATGATCACGTTAATTAGGAACTGCCTGTTTTCACAAACCATTAAAATTCAATAACCTCTTAAAGCGTTTCTGAACACGCATCAGAAATAAACACATGCACACTGTTCAGTGTGCAGGAAAGGGATCAATCAGAGCCAGATTTCTCAGATTAAAAAGACAGACCACCACAAACAGCAGTTACCCAGTAGGTCTGGTGGAGCACACCTGACCAAGTGATGACAGACCTCCAGTGGCCCTTCCAAGCCACGCTCAGTGATATTTTAGACATACTTGCACTAGAATAAAAACCAATCATACTTGTGAAGTCCACTGATCCACACTACCACCATGGTCTACGTTTTGGCTGCTACAAGCAGTGAGTTAATGAAGTCACTGTGAGTGAGTTCCAAGACTCCTGTGAAACAACCTTGCAGAGGCAAACACAAAACCAGAAACTTATAAATAAAGGAAGAATGTAACTGCTTCCCCTCCGCCCCCATTCCCCAGGAGGAAACCTCAAAGTAGTTTTTTGATTTGAAGGACGCTCACTCTTCTTCTATCCCCATGGAATAGAATACAGCTGTCAGAGAAGGTTATCTAAAAAATCCCATCTGCAAGAAAGATGACAACTGTGGAAATTAACACAACTCTGAGAACTCACCGGCCAACAATAATAGAATTTGGGGGCCCACCAAACATTAAAGGAGAAAACAGGAAACACAAAACAAGCACTGTTGTTATTAATGAAGCTCTGAGAGAGTGAGTGGGAATTTTTTGAATGTCCCTGAAGACATCTGCACTGAGATGGAGAACAGGGAAGGAGAGGACATTGCATTGAAGACAGCAAAGGACACGTGGAAATTGCAGCCCCCCAGCCACCAAATAAATAAAATAGAACAAATGAACACACCATCAGAAATAAATGAAAAGCAGGAACAAGGAATCCAACTACAAGTCAGAGGAAAAGCAATTAAAGAAAAGCAGAAAGTAATGACAAAGTTGACACAAAGGGATATGCTGATAGTCACAGAAAGGTCTTACTGCTCATTTAAGGGTGACACTTCCAAGCTCAGGCTTATATCTATGTTAGAAAATCAACCTCATCACAATGAAAATAACTCTACACCTGCACTGCTAGACAAGGTGGGCTCTGAGAGTGCACATCAGTTCCACAGTACTTACCAACAATGGGGAACACACAAATTCTTCAGGTATTTTAGAATTTTAGCCCGATACAAACCAGAAATTCATTGTAAGAATGAAGTCTTATATTCTAAAACAGTCTTTGTAAAAGCAGACAGCAAAAAGAAGAGTCTTGGCATATGGACAGAGTGATCAACACAGGTCGAGCTGCACAGGTTTTTATTTTGATCTAATCAGAAAGGAAGAGCACATCCAGAGCAACAGCACCACTGCAATGGTAATATGTTGTCTGAGATGGCCCAAATCAAATACTTCTGAAAGCAGAAACAAAACCATAGTATTAGTCAATTCTCAGTTCTAAACAAGGCAAGAACTTAACGCCAACGGGCATCCATTTTAAAATGAGACCGAACAGCATTTCAAAGCATTTTTCTTCCTGTTGTCTTTATAACACTGTAAGCATTGAATTCTTGACTACATATGTAAACATTTACTGCGGGATATCTGATTTACACAGTGTCAGACACCAGAACAGATGTTCCAACACTACCGTGAGAAAATAGTAAATGACAGCAGCATAGGAAACTGTGAGCTAAAAGCCACGTTTTGATGGGGTGCGTCGGTTAAACACAACCTGCAGAACCACCACCTGCCCCCAAACACTGAGCAGATATTTCCAGAAATCACAAGTCTCTTTGCTATACAGACTTCTGCAGAACAACCCAACAAACAACTGTGCCTGAGGCCAAGACTTGAATTCTGACTGCCTCCTCAGGACAACAAAGCAGCAGATATTCAAGCCCAGTGAGGACCGGGCACCAATGAATTGCAACAGAAATGCAGTGAAGTTATGCCTGCAGAACAGACAAAACTCTGATTGCAGCAAAAGGAAACTTCAGGGGATTGATTCTGCCACGGTAAGAGAGGACACTGGACTATAACACCTAACCATGGCCCAAGGCATGGCAGCAAAAGGCAGCGTGCACTGCTAACAGCAGTGTGGGAGTACTGAGCTCTGCTCCTTCCGGAGCAGCATATGATTGAGGCATGTAATCAGAAAGCCAGGAAGGGCAAGAGCAGCTTTCCAAAGATGGACGTCACAGAATTAACTTCCAAACAAACAGAACCCAATCAGGTTCTTGTTGTGCTAACTCATTACATGTTAAAAAAAAATATATCAATCCATAGGTGATAAATAACAATCTTAGAAGTGGGAACAAGCCTCCCCGTGCTCATCCTCCTGTACTGAACAACAAACTGTGCTTCGGTACAACGTTGCTGTCATACTTGGAGATCAGCCCTACAATCTGCTATGCCCTGCAGTTCATAAAGGGGAGCTACACGGCAGGATCCACTGACAAAGCTGTTGGGCTGCATTCACAATTCAGCTGCTGATACATGATTCCATAACCCAGTTGCTCTGTTCTGACACTCAGTGAGAGGCTTTCTAAGGATAAATCTGCATAAAATCCAAACCATCACAAATCATCCTGTTTTATTCCCAAGTCCAAACACCACAGACACAAGATGGTGGAACTATGGCACGGCATTTCCTCAAGCTTAGCCGTGTCCTAATCTCACCTGCCTCTGCCACAGCCCAGAGCACCCCATCATAGCCAAGGGACACCCACCGACTCCCCAGGAATCAACATAGCGTTGGTGGGTGAAGAAAAGCACTGCACTTGGATCTCACCGCGGATCCTTTGCCAAGAAAAGGGAAGATGTGACACTGAGGGACGTGGTTGGTGGCATGGTGGGGGTGGGTTGACAGTTGGACACGATTGATTTTAGTGGTCCTCTCCAACCTTAATGGTTCTATGATTCCATCATTTCCTCTTTGTCAACCTCAGCCAGATAGCACCTTGTTTTTACATACCTTAAGACATATAGCACTACTAAAAGAATTAAGATCCTCCCACTAAGCCCAAGATGCACCCAGAAGGGAGTTTCTGACGACACTTAATGCTTAACTGAAAACTGATTGTCTTCACCTGTGCTTCTGGAACAACATCCAGAAATTGTTACCTTAGACCTGGATTTAACACCCAAACACGGATTACACTCATATTTTTGACTGATGAAAAAATATTAATGCAGACCTTGCAGGCCCATCCATCAATGAAGACATACTTGGATTTTGATATCTAAAACTCTCTGTACTCCTGTATTTTGTAATGGAAGTTGTAGGCGTCCTTCATTTTGTTTTTCCTGGGTAGCATTCTCTATCCCCACTGATGTATGTTGGAACCAGAAAACGCAGGGATTTCTAATAAGAGCAGTCTGTCAGGGTCTGCTGTTTTCTTCTGTCCGCAAACAGCTTCAATACAGATCCATCCATCTGGACAGTGTTTCCAAACAAGCCCAGCAATCCCACAGGACATGTGGTGACAGAACCGCACCCAAGGATGCTACAAAGAGTCTTTAGAACTTAGCAAACAGCAAATTCATAGGTTTATGTACAAATGTGATTCCATAGCATCCATGGACTTCGAGAACTACTCTGCTGCTTGAGCACAGTCTTTGGCTAAGAAAAAAAAAAAAGGTAATTACTTACAGTCATTAATGGTCCCACGGGCCATTTTGCAGTCACAGAACTAATTACCCTTTCAGCTGGATAAGGAAAAACGAGCCCAACTTGTGTTATTCCAGCTGTGAACGAGGTGTGTACCATGCAGGAACACAGGGAAGAGGAAGTTCTGCAAAGCACTGAGCTTTGTGCAGAGATTTCCCTGCCTCGCCTTGAGGAAAGGCTTGTTTCCCCATGGCACAGAGTGTGTTCCAACACCTCTCCCCACATCCTGCAAAGTGTCAGACAACTCCATCTACTGCATGACAGATTTTCCCGATACACCTCCAGGAAACAGATCAACTGTTGTTGTTGATGTATGTTCCACAGTTTTCAGTTAGCACATGTGAACAATTAACAATATAAAATGATCAAAGACACGCAACTACAGTGAGACTACTGCAGATCACTTATCCTTTCTTTTAAATCTCCAAATACAATGAGTTGTTTTTCCTGTTTTGGACACTAATATTTCAGGGAGAAAAACTGAGAGCAAGAACAAAACTGTAACACAATAAAATTTTGAGCTGTGGATTAAAAGTCCAGCAGTGCAATAGATTTACCTGATGAGATGCCTGCAACTTTGTGCTCCAGGCTGTAGAAGATTTAGCAGTTTCAGGTAAATTCTCTCCACAAGGCATCCTAGCAGGAGCTGTTTAAGTAGTTCCAAGAAATTTCTCTGGCACTGATAAACTCTACTTTTGGAATCCAGCAACTTTACTGCAATGCTTTCTTTTCTGCTTGTTGATCTTTTTTGTTTATATCTGTTACATAAATTCTCAGTATGACTTTTTAATTTTAGAGGCTTCTGTAGCTTGTATTCTTTTCTATAAACCCAGACAAAAATCTGGATGTTAACAGAGTTCACGATAAATTTTAACTGTTCTGTGCTTTAATAGGGTTGTCTCCATCACATGGAGAAATCAGAAAGAATTAAAAAGCTCTTTTACACGCATTTCCTTCCTATTCCCATCATTGATTACCAAGGAGTCAGCTACTAAATATTTTCTCCACCACATCAGCTCTTTCTACATCAGACAATATTTGTTCTAACTTCTAATAGAAGTAGCAGGCAAAACCACTCATAAAACTGCCTTCCTGCCAATGATATCACAGCCCAACATAACCTGTGCTGGGAAAAGGTGTCCTCTGCCAGCCTAAGTGAAGGACATCTGCAAGAATAAGTCAAGTTGGTCTACTTTACAAGTGAACAGTAACGCACACAAGGATACAAAGAAAATGTTGCAAAGAGATCAGCAGAAACATTTACTGGAAGTTTTACCAACTCCTTCAAGTCGATACCTCCTTTCAACCTCAACCTGAAGGGACAGAGACTTAGTGGACACAGAAAAACCCAATTTTGATGCTAGTAAAAGGAACTGTTCAATTAATACGGTGATGAACCCAATTTTGATGCTAGTAAAAGAAACTATACAATTAATATGGTGATGAAAGCCTGATTTAAGAGTGATAGCTGCTATCTGGCCACCAGAAGGAATTTATATTCTGTTAAGCCATATGTTGAGTAAGAACAAATTTCCACAAGATTAACATTTTTAAATGTGTGTTCAAGCATAAAATAACTTGGATAAAATATTAATCCCATCGCTGAGAACTGCTTACTGAGCTGTTTTCATACGGAATCACCTCCCTGCAGGTTCAAGATGGGCAGCATATGTAAATCTATATAATATTTTCATTATTTTTAGCACAAACATTGCTAAAGCTGACATTTGGAAATTATGCAAAGATCAAAGTGGGGAAGCAAGCAGCTCTCTGGCTGTGCTATCAGCACCTGCTGTTTTCCTCTCTGCTCGACCACAAAGACAGAATACTCCCAAGGCTCTGCACCTAACAGTAGTAGAACTACGGTGCAGAGATACAAAGTGATGTAAGACCTATTTTTATCTGTGGGAAGAAAATAGACAGCCATGAATGCAGACATCATAAGACAGTTGCACAATTATGCTGTGAAGAATGCATTTTTTTTTAAGGAGGCCGTGTCAGTACTCTACACACAACGTTAGCTTGAACATAGAATCACACAACTGTTATGGATGGAAAAGACCTCTAAGATCATCAAACCCAACCCCCTCCAGCCCCACCATGCCCACTGACCACATCCCTCAGTGCCACATCTCCATGTTCTGGAACCTCCAGGGATGGTGACCCTCCTGCCTCCCTGGGCAGCTGTGCCACTGCATTGCCACTCGTACAGAGAAGAAATTGCTCCTAATGTCCAACCTGAGATTCATGTAACAGACTCATCATTCAAGCATAGGTTCATGAATCAATATTGCACTTGAACACCAATCAGAGAGTTAATGGACCACTAGATTCCAAACCTTCACTGTGCTGAAGCTAACACCAAAGGACTGGTCTGCATTCCACAGTGACACGTACCTGCAGTTCACTGGGCAAACAGGAAACCTGTCATGGGCAAATACTTGGAATTAACTGCCATGATACAACATTCTGAGACACAGGATAAGGCACAAATTGCTAACACGAGACTGCAGACCTTCATACAGGTACTTCAAAGAAAGACCAGAGCTGAAGGCTCTGGAGGTGGGACTTTTTGCTTGCAAAGTACCTGCAGAAAGGTCTATGAGGATACATGAGTTAGAAGTAGTATGTCAACAGCCTCAGGATTGCCACACAGAGGTCAAAACCTCCCCGAAAAACTCCTGTGGTGGACAGAACTGGGAAGGACAGACCACACCGAACCAGAAGCCACAAGGCCTTTTCCATATATGATGTCTGGATGGAGAGAGGGAAAGAGATGCACAACCATAGCACCTCTTTACACAGAAGAATTCTACTTGTGTGATGATATGGAGAACATCACTCAAATTCCAGATACCAAGTAACACCCTGCACTTACAGAAAGAAAACTGAAAACCTCTGGGAAAACAAACAACATGCAAGTCAGCAAACACAGAAATATCCCCTTCTGATTAGGCTGAGTAATTGTGAAGTGAGAAAACCTAGGAAAACCAAACTGCCATCATTAGAACTACTCTGAGCAATCATTTATAATCATAGATTTACTTTAAGTATGAAATACCCACCCTGCTACACTAATTCAGCAGTAATGGCATAATTTTTACATGAATAGATCACAAAAAAAAGTAGAATCCAGAAGAAAACCAGACACAGTGTTCTAGATCAGCAATGTTAAGTGCTCTAGAATCAGACCATCGGACAACTGCACCCCGAATCATTAAGCCTTGAGCACCATAAAGGAAGCAACAAAGATTCATCACAGGAAAAGAACTCTCTGAAGTGTTGCATACAAGTGTGCAAGCTCAAATTTGGACCTAGTGTTTGAAAGCCCGCATCGTGGACAGCCAGATGGAGACACCCTACTACAGGAGCTCCCCAGTCCTGCTCGGCAGAATGTCAGGCCTGATGTTGTACCACGTCTGCTCTCCATTTCAGCAAGGTTAAAAGTGCTGACTGCTGGGGTCCTGCAGGTTTTTCCTTACACCCTGACACCCATCTCCCCTCTGCAGAAGCACTCCTCATTGGATACACCAAACCAAAATACTCTCTTCCACAATCACTGGCTTACTTCACCGAAGACATGTATCATTTTCATCATTAGAGCAGGGGCTGCTTCCCACAGCATCACCCGTGCGCTTCAGCGACAGTTTATGTGACCGAACACGGCAGTGGAAGAGCCTGCACACATTTACCTTGATGAGTCATGGTGACGGGCTCCTCGCTGGATATATTGTTGTAGATGACCACGGCGGTGGCATTGTGTGAAGCTGCCCGCAGGATTTTCTCTCGGAAGGTACAGTTCCCTCGCTGCAGCAAAGCGATCCACTGCTTGGTGTTGGGAGGGACTTGGAAACGCGTCCGAGGGTCACAGCCCAGGCGATCTGCAACTGGAGGAGTTGGATGCACATTCAGACAAATGGCAATTTGCTCCAACAGGCAAGAGAGAAGAAAATGACGCTGAATTTATGGTTGTGCACTAGGAAGCTGCTGCCCTCAGGTTAATACAGCCCAATGCTAACTGCATTCCTCAGGTTAAAAAAAAAAGTCTCCTTTATAAAGCTCGATCTTACCACTGAATCTGTAACCATACATCCAAGAATTAGGCTCACCAACAGACACTATTTTTAAGCCCAGTGCTGCGAGAACAATGAATTTCCATTTGAATCAATACCTGCCTGCAGGCTGAGAAACACAGGGACATGGGTCATGTGCTGCAGGCACCTACCAGCAGCAGTTTATCAGTCATTCTGGGCAGCATAACTTTTTTTTTTTCCTTTCTAATGCAATCACAGACATCCCTGCAGTGGGAAGAGTAACTAAACAAGAAGATTTCAGAGCAGTTATCTGCTGTGTGCATGCTGCTGCAAGGATGAGAGCAGCAGCCAATGCCAGCTCTTACACTGCAAGCTTTGCCGGCAAACACAATGTGTTCCTGTTGCTAAATGGGTATGGGTGCTACAAAGGAGAAGTAACAGGGTTGGCAAATGCTGCATCTGAGCCCAACAGCATACAAAGACTTTTTTTTTTGGTCCTTTTTGATGTAATGTATCCTGGAGCAGCCGAAGCCCACACAGATCTATGTACAAAAGGCACAGAGTGCAAGGTGGAGAATGGTTTTCCAGTAAGTCAGAGCCAACAGCAACTTGTAATGCACAAGTATTTACGCTTTCAAATGCCACGAGTAAAAGCACCCTTGGCTACTGAAGATGGATGGGACAAATAGTGAAACCTCAGACATACAATTCATCTGGGTAATAGCTCTGAAAACTGCTACATTTCCCTAGAGCGATACAGAAGAAGCACCCCATACAATTTTCCTTCCTAAGAGGCAAGTTCTTCAGCACCAACTCAGAGTGGATGCTACAGCCAGGAGATCCAGTATGGCAGGATGAAGAGCAGTATGCCTATGGATAGCAAAAGGTTTGCTTCAGTGCAGTTGTGTTCAAGGCACACCAAGTAACCGAGATAGCGGGTTATTCGCTAGAATGGAAGAGCATCTTGAAATGGAGGAAGCTTCTGAAAAAGCTCAGCTCCATAAAGCCCTGCAAAGGCACTATAAACTCCCAAGTTTGAGCTGTACAAATTTAAACACTGACAGAGAATGTGGCATGAGACAGCAAACAGCCTCTGTGGGAAAAGTAGCACAGATTTTCCACTACAGTAGAGATGAAAGCTTCTCGCAGCAGCGGGCAGAGCTACAAAATGCTGTTGGACCAACAGGATTAGGAGCTGAGATGTGCCGATACGTGAGCATCCAGCTGCACAGCAACACGCACACCATTACTTCTGGTGGGGTGATGCAGCGTGTCCCAACACTGCTTTAGCCCTATGTAAGTAACACAAAACCGTGAAGGAAAATCTGGTTGGGATTGATGAGCCTGCAGCTTACTGGAGATTTAATACAGAGACACAACGTGCTTCTCTCCAGGTCAGCATCCTATTTACCCCACACAAACATTAAGCAATCCTTCTGCTTTTAACTAAACAAAACTCAGGAACAACTGCAGATAGCTCTTCCTGCTCTGGCCTGCCAACAGCGCCCAGCCCTGCAGCGCTGCTGGCTGCTACAGCAGCACATCTGCCCCACACCCAGCACTGGCAGCTGGTACAGCAGTACCTCTATCGGCCCCATAAGGGATGGATGAGCAAATGCTGCCATTAAGAGCCACCAGCAATAGCTCCCCACCACTGCACTACCTATACTCCACTGTCCAAGGTTCAATGAGGATGAGACTCAGACTTGCAAATCCTGGATGGTGACTGTGCTGGAATGAAAATAGACCAGATTATATCAGAGCTATTCTAAAAGAACACAAGTGTATATAAAAAGATATGATCAGAAATCACTCAATTTCACAACAGCAGAAAATACAAGTTTACAGAAAACTGCTTCCCTATAGCCATTCTTCTGTCCTACCAACCTGAAATATAAGGGACCGACTCCGTCCTTCTTTTCTTTGTGTCTAAGCATCATGCACACAGTGTCAAAAAACTGACTTTACACTGAAGTGGCAGCCTGCTGGTCAGAGAATCATAGAATGGGTTGAAAAGGACCACAATCATCATCTAGTTTCAACCCCCCTGCTAAGTGCAAAGTCACCAGGCTACCCAGAGCCACATCCAGCCTGGCCTTGAGTGCCTCCAGGGATGGGGCATCCACAACCTCATTGGGGAACCCATTCCAGTGTGTTACCACCCTCTGTGATCCTCCTCATCCCTTCCAATTGCTTACCAGGCCCTTTAGCATTCCCCTATAAGAGACAGAACCATTTTGTGGTGGCAAAAAAATGAAGCGAGCACCTCAGCTCCAGACCAACAAAGGCTCCATATTAGCACTCTGCACGCCCTGGGCTGGCTGCAGGCTGCTCCCTGTGCCCCACACTTACATCACACACCCCCTGATCCAAGCAGGGCACTGAGGCCACAGCACCTCCTGTGAGCAAGGCTTTGCCTCCTTCCCACACAAAAAGAGCAGTGCCAGCATCCCACAGCCCACTAACTGCATTGCGTTACGCTTTTCTCCCCCGCTCCCTTTTTCAGGCCAGATACCCCGATCGATCACCTCTCAGCTAACGCTCCATTCTCTCAGACCAGCAGCAGCCACCAGAGCTGCTCTCAGCTGAGCACTCAGAAATCCTTTCCCTCTCTGACCTTCAGAGCTGCACCACACCCGGCAGAGGCAGCACAAAGGATGGAGCAGCACACAGCCCTGCTCGCATGGCACACCTGAGCACAGCACGCCTCAGAGCGCCACATCCCTCTTTGTGCAGTACAACTGGAGCTCCCAGGAAAGGAATTCAGCTGGGAAACTCAAAGCAGCATAGCAGCACTGATCCATCCCGCTTTCAAGGACGGCTTTCTATCCAATTGTGCACATTAAACAGTATTTTCTTTCAACACATTAGTACTTCTGTTATTACTAATTGGGTCCTCACCCACGCCAGCTGCAATTCCTGCTTTTTCTAAGTTGCACCAATGGGTGACACAGGGCAACACCTCACTGCTGAGAGCCATGCTACCTAATTGCCCTGGCTATACTTGGCTTTAGCACCAGGAGGAACTCTTTGAACCAGGGTAATCTCGTTTCAGCTAAACAAAAGAAAATCAGGGTAGCAGGCAGTGCTGTCATAGTTAAGATTTAATCTTGTTAGCTCTGTAAGTGTACCACAGTTACAGCTATAAACTCAGAAAACCACCAGATTTGTCATCACTCAAGGACTATGAATTAAGCTGGACACTGAGATGAGGGGCAAAGGACGGACACATGGCACAACACTGTCCCTCCACCAACCTGCACTTTTTGATGCATTTGTTTGCTGCATTTTCCTGAAGTTCAGTTTTGGATCCCAGACAGAAACACCACATTGTGCCCAAATATTACCCAAAGTTCTGCAATTGAAACTGCCATTCCAAACCTCCCACAGCTAAACTCTGCTTGGACCACACCCTTACAAAACTCAGTGGCACTGTGCATGAGCTGTACCCCTCATTTGTCACCTCAAGCATCTGTCCCCTACTTCCACCTTTCCCTAAGACAGTTTTCTCCTTTCCATTTTATCTGAGGGTCTATAAAAGGCACAGGGAAAGCTTTGGTATGTGTTTTAGCCTAATCATGGTGAATTCAGTGTAAGAGATCCTGAAAAAGGAACAGGTGACTGAATTTATTGTGTACTGACATTTAAAGGACAGGTAATCAAAGAGAGCAATGACTTCAATAATTAAACATAAAGCAACAGGCATGTTCAAGAACGTGAGCTGACCACCACCACAGAGCACAGCGCTCCACCCCCAGGCCATGCATTACACACACAGCTGCTGACCCCAGCCCTAAGCTGGTAAACTCACGTCTTTGCCTGCAGGTAAAGGATGCAAACACAGCACATGGAATGGGACATTTAAGATGTTTCAATTGTAACAGCTGGGTGCCAACTTGCATGTACAGAAATCCCAAGCAGTGGCCCACGGTGGGTCAGTGCCTGAGACCAACACTAAGTCATGGCATCACCAGGCAGCTGCAGCCACTGGGAGCACTGGGCAGAGCACTACTGCTCCAGCTGCAGAGGCTGCTTGTGTTAAGTGCTATTACAACAAATACATTGCAAACAAGTGCTATACTAGTACAGACTGGCTGATAAAAAGGCATTATAGCAGTCGCAGACAGCAGCACTGCACTGCTATCAGAGCCAAATATAATAAAGCAGAATACAATCACAAGGCTCTCAAGTCTTCAGGAGCATCTTAACTAAAAGCATAACGTACTCCAGCCTCTTTCCTACTAAACACAAGGCTTTTAAACCACGTGAAGCCTCTCAGCAGAATTAAAATAAAATGCCCCCTGTATGGCCATCTGTGCAGAACAATTCAGAACAGCTTTGCAGGAAGACCGCCACTGCAGTGTTTGTTTTAAGTGCCTTCTGTTGACACACGGAAGGAGAACACCTCCCAACAACCCAGGGCAAAGTTTTGACGACTGCAACATGTCGAACCCACAGAATTCAGGTCTGCAGCTCTGTGATCTTTCTGCTGTGCTTTCCCCACTCAAACTGTTCACCACGTTACACTTCAACAGCAAAGTAGGAAATGCTCCTCAAAGTACGCAGAGCATCGTGCTCAGCTCTGCTCTCACTGCTTCTGGTGAGAATGCTGTCCACCACCCTCAATGCTTGAATCACACTTAAGTGAAGACCGTGCTGGAAGAGACCAGAAAAAGCTATAGGGAAAACTAAACAGTAATTAATGCCAGAAGTTCGTTTTTTGACCAATAAAGCAGCTGCTAAAGAAATCAAGTGGTTCGACACCCTGCACAAGAAAAGGCAGCAGAGCTGACCCTGCTCCCAAACACCCCTTGGGATAACTGTGACGTGCCCAGAGCTTCCAGGACAGCCTGCTGACCTCACACAGCAGTGTGTGTTTAAGTGAGGAACATCAGGGAGCAGAGAAAATGAAAGGTTGAGCGCATCTGGGGACAGACGGCCAAAACGACTGCAAAGGGCAGGATTTAAGATACAGAAGAAAATCCTTCGGCAGCCAGCTTGCACCGAGATTTGTTTCTCCAGCCTTCCCCACAAGCATGCTATTAAAATAAGTTCTAATTAACACTTTGTAAAGCAAACGAAACAGAGCTTCAATGAAACCAGCAAGTGTGTGCGCTGCATAGCTGCCTCGTGCGCAGCAGGAGCAGACAGGAGGCTGCTAGATGCTGAAAGAGCATCAACATATTGTCCTGACCTTGATTTGTTAAATCCTCAAGGGGCTTTAATAATACAGCAGAGCTCTTCAGGAAAACACAGCAAAACAAAACCAAGCAAAAACGCTCTTAATATTCACCGCTCGCAGACTGGTTTTAATTGATTACATTGCCTCACGGAATGCATTATTCAGAGGCTGCTGCCCAGAGAGAGGCTGAGAGCACTGAGATCCATCCGGGGCCATTTCTGGAGGACAGCAGTTTGGGCACAGCATCACGGATGGTTCTCAAAAATAAGATGCGATTAAACCGCACCGCTGTGACCGAGTGCCCGCTCTCATTTCAGACCAAAATCAAGACGCTCAATGATCAAAACCACTCTTGTTTAAGTTCACGCATCATAAAGGCCGATATTTATCGGAAAGCAACCAACGGGCATCGGCCGCACTCCGCAGCAACAGAACTCGTGTGGAAGCGCTGCCCAGCGCTCAGCGCCACGGACCGGGCCGCGGTCATAGGCGGACATCCAACAGCTCAACCAACAGCTCGGCAGGCATCCCTGACCCACGCACGCACCGCACGCAGCCGCAGCACGCGGCTTTCCGGCCGCAGCCCCGTCCCGGAGCGCGGTTTTGCCGCTCCCCCTCGGCCGCGTTCCACCTCCTCCGCTCCCGGCTCCCCCGGCCACCCGCGCGGCGCGGGGCCGTTACCTCCGTTGATGGGCACCGGGGTCACCAGCAGGCCCTTCACCTCCACCTTGGGCGAATCCTGCCCGTAGCGGCCGCGGTCGATCCGGAGCAGCGTGGGGCCGCCCCGCTCGGGGCTCAGCACCGTCACGTTGATGAGGGCCGTGTAATACGACAGCTGGCTGCCGTTGTCGTCGGCGCCGGCCGCCCACAGCCAGCAGTGCCCTAGCAGCAGCAGCAGCGCGGAGCCGCCGCCGCTCCGCCGCCGCCGAGCCCAGCGCGGGCCCATCTTCGCCTCCCGGCGGGAGCGCGTTATCCCATCTGACAGCCCAGGAAAGGAGAGAGACCGCGAGCGGGCGGCGAGGGGAGGAGAGCCCGGGCTCATGCCATGGGAGGAGCCAGGGAAGCGGCGGCACGTCCCGGCAGAGCGCGGTCCGCCGGCCCGGGGAGGCTGCGGGAGCTCGGGGCGCTCCGGCGGCCGCTCAGGGCCCCGCGCTCATCCCGCTCGCAGCCCGCGCCGGCCAGAGGGAGGAGGAGGAGGCAGCGGCTCCTTCGCCGCGCACGACTCCGAGGAGGCGCCGCCGCCCCTCAGCACTCGGGCTCGGCCACGCCGCACGCCCCGCTGCCCGCCCCGGCCGAGGGCCGCCTCTCCATGCCCGGCTTGGTTCCGAAGCGGCCGCACCGCGTTCCGCTCCCGGCGCCTCGACTGCAGCCCGGCGCGGCCCGCACTGCGCAGGCGCACTACGCCCCACCCGGCGCCACGAGGGCGAGAGGCGGGACTGAGGGAAGCCACGCCCCCGCAACATGGGATCGACTGTAGGGGCGTGGCCTGAGCGGGTGACGTCACTCCGGGCGCGGCAGGGCGCGGGAGGGTGACCGTGGCGTGGAGGTGTGGGGTCCGGCCCTGGTTCGGGGCTGCCCCAAAGAACCTCCGGAGCGGTGTTGATCTGCTCGATGGTGCCGCAGGGAGTGCTTACAGTGTTGGAGCCAGCATTAGGGACAGACATTGCATCTCATGGCTCCTCAGTGCAGATATCAGGTCAACGGCGTTGGCCATCGGAAACGCGCAAGGTGGTTTAAAAGCACGTGTGAATGGTGCAGTGTTTGGGGCTGGGTTTAGGCAGCACGTCTGGTGCTAAAAGGCCGGCCCAGCAGCAGCAGCACGGCTCCTGTGTCAGGATGTGCCCGCCGCTGCCTCATTTAGAGTTACTTATTTTCAGCGTGCTAAAATGGGAAATGTTACTAACACTGAGATGTTAATGAATACAAATCCTTTGAGATGCTGCGTAGCAGGATGCGATGCGTGACACTTCACCATCATTCTTACAAAGGGTTTGAGCTTCTCTGTGACCAGGAAAGGAACAAAAGAACACAACAGCCTTTTCAGGTTTTGAAAGACAAATTATCTGAAAATTATTTATGGCTAAGAAGACACAGGCTGCAGGGTTTTGGGTTAAGATATGTTCTAAATTTCTGAACAAATAACCGTGCTGCTGTTCTTCTGAGATACAGTCTCCCTGGTGACTTCCCAGCTGCTCCGATAAGAGCTGTGCTTCCCTTCAGCATCTCACTGTGCTGTTCCCTTTGGAGGTGTTGTGGCACATCCCTTTGGGATGCACGTAGCCACACATGCATGTAAGATAACACCCTGAAAGCTCATTCTGTTTACCTCATTTAGCTGCGAGCAGCAGGGCTGAGCCTGCCCTCGGGGAGCCCCATGTCGGTGCTGAGGAAGGCAGGACTGCCCGCCAGGCTGCGGCTGAGCTGCGGGATGTGCTACAGGCCTGTGGTGCTGCAAAATCCTCCGAGATCTGCTTATGAAAAGCTCTGTAGAGTTGTGTAGAAAATGTCAGTGCAATCCAGGAAGTGTTTATGAAGCAGCAGCTGAATGTTCCAATGTTCTGTTTCCCCTTTGTTTTGTTTTTTTTTTTTTGCTGTTGTTGGTAAATGTTGGGCAAGGAGCCACACGTCACAACAGCCGTGCAACATTGCAGCAAACCTTTCCCCCCAGCTAGAGGAGCAACCAGAGGACTGCTGGCACAGGGGGCAGCAACCTGGCATCGGGACACCTTCTAGAGCCACCTCCCTTTCCCTATAGCATCCCTGTGCCAGCCCATAAATACTGGCATACAATGCTTGAGCGCAGTTCTTACTGACTATCGGTTCCCTTCTTCCTGTGATTACTGCCTAATAGGGGCCTATGAGAAAGCTGGGGAGGACACCATTAGGGAGTGTAGTGACAGGGCCAGGGATGATGGCTTTAAACTCAAGGAGGAAACACAGTGAGGGCAGTGAGGCCCTGGCACAGGCTGCCCAGAGGAGCTGTGCAGGGATCCAACGGCTAAAGGGATCCGAAGCCGGGTTTAGCACAAAGTTTAGAGCAACCTGGTCTGGTGTTCTGTGTTTCCATGATCCTTGTCCCCTGCACAAAGGTAACAAGAGCACTAGGAGTCTCAGATTCTTTGCTTTTACTGCATCAGTATCCTCAGAAGGACCTCCAAGCACTGAGGAACAAGGCTTTTGCTGGCCAGGCTCCCAGCACATTACCTAACTACATGTGTGATGATAGACTCAAACAGCAAAGTGGACTGAGGGGCCATGCAGCCCCAGCCTCCTCAGTTCCCTTGTCCAACCACACTCCATCCTGGTGCCTGGTGATGGCTGCTACAGGGACACAACGTCCCCGTTCTTGTGCTGAGGTGCAGCATGCAGCAGCCACACAGCCATCTGCATGGCATCCAGTGCTCCCTTGGGACTGGGTGCAGAGCACTTCCCTCAGACCCAGTCCCCACGTGCCCCATAGCTTTGCTCCCATGGCTGTTCCAGGAGACTTTGGCCACGCCATGATTTTCCTGCCCCACAAGAGGGCCCACAGGGCGAGGTGCAGTGCCCTGGGGAGCTCAGCAGGGCTGGGAGAAATGGCAGCAGGGCCAAGGGTCTGGTCCTTTCAGCAGCTTACCCAACGTGTGTCCGGTGTCGTCATGAGGAAAGCTTCATCCTGGATGGAAATGCCACAAAGCCCAGCTGTTTCCTCAAGGATGTGGCGCATGCAAAGCGATGCAAAAATAAAAATAATAATGCCAGAATGAAGTTAATTGTATGGGGCTGGCTGGCTGCAGCCGGGCCCAGCAGCACCCGTGGGCAGCGGCCTCCACAAAGCAGAGCGCGGTGCCAGTTATGACTTTATTCATGTTCACATTTAGATATTACAACAAAACTCTTAATGACAAAGGATAACGAGTACGATAGGAGGAGAGGAAAGAAAGCAGTGTTCTAACTGGTTTGATATATAACAGTCAGCTTCCAGACACAGGACTCAACAGGAGCTATGAGAACTCACATACACTCACCAGTAGTTAAGACTCGCACATGCAACACCCAAGCACTCACCCACAACACACACAAACCACATTGCTGTACTCACACACAACCCATGCTGTAAGCTACTTGCTCGGAGGGCAGCCCATGGAAACATCCAATGCTGCTGCAGCAACAACAGGTACCAGGCTAAAATACTGTGATATAAATGAAGTGGTACTTGATACACAGGTTTTTCTCCAGAGACGCATGTGCGTTCCTAAGTAGGGAATTAGATGCTTTGTTTCCATGAAGGAATGTTCTCTCAATACCAATACCTTTGTAGTGTGGACCCAGAATGGTCATTTTGAAAGAACAGACGATAAATAGCTTCAGCTGTGAATTCCAGTAAAAGGCCCAAACAAAACCAAACCGTGCACTGTGCACCATGCAGGCACAAACACCAAACCTGGCTTTTAGAAAGTGAAATATTTTCTTGTTGTTTGTCCTTCCACAGCACCACTGCCTCATCTCAAACCAGAACAAATCCGCTTCTTTTTGTGCTCTTATCTGAAGACTGTAAAAAAATGCCAAAAATAATGCAAGAGTGTGGGGAAGAGTGTCAGGTTTGTACGTTCCCATTTCAGTATTGTTTTAAGAGACCAAAAGTACAAATGTTCAACAGCTCTTCAGTATCTGACACTACTGTTGTTATTCACCACTGGAGCGTCTAAAGAGCAGCACATGGTTGTGTTAAGCTGTGTCGTTCATGCAAGGCTGTTGGCACTGATACAATAGGATCTGATTCTTCCCCCCACACACCTCAAGAAGGTGTAAAATAGATAATAAACTCCTATGGGGCTGAATCATTTGAACGTTTAGAATCAGATGTCACTTCAGCACTTTCCCTGGCATGAAGCAGGGGATCTTTAACAATGGCTCTAATGAAGTAACACGTCTCTACAGTGATGCTCGTGAGCAATTTCCATGGAACCTAAAGCCCCAGTGCAGCTGTCCCAGCAGGCTGGGAGCGCTGACAGATCAGGAGTGCTGAGTGCCAGCATGCGTGGATGCCTCCATCTCATCTGTGCTGCAGAACTCTGCCAGTGCCCTGCAAGTGCCCGGCTTTGCTAGTATGTTTTTAACCCTCGTTTGCAGCTACTTTGGAATTCTGCTTTCCAGTTGTTAATTCACAGACATTTATTGAGCCTCCTGTCAGCTGGGGCATTGTTTCCAAGCAGAGAATTGTTTATGAAGAGTAGTTTTGTGGCTGCACATCACCAAGAGAGCAGCCTGAATTTAGCTCTGCAGTATGTCACCTTCCACCTGCATGAACCCTCAGCACAGGGCACAGCTTTTCTTCTGCCAAGGGAACCACCGATAAAAAAAAACAGGGCAAGATGAGGGCAGGAGAATTTGGCCTGGCCCGCACCCTGCTGGCTGTCCTGCTTCCCTGGCCTGACTCCTGCATCTCCTGCCAGAAGCATTCTTACTGAGTCATAACAATTACTTAAATATGCTTAAATTCCTGGCAACTTTGGGGGACATCAGTAGAAGTTGGGGAATCAATTGTCACACACAGTTTCAAATTTTATGTCCTGAGCCAGCTTGGCTCCAGTTGGTTTAGTTCTGTGCCTCTAATTGCCATGGAAATCACAGCCATGCCCTCCTGCTGACATGGGATGGGAGGGGAACATTGGGCGCTCTGCAGACTGAGGGAATCTGAATGAGAGCCATGCTTTTCCCATGAGCTAAATAAATCTCCCCTATTACACTTTGCAGATAACTATAATTAAGATTTGGGACAGTCACCAATAACGACTCACATCAGGAAACACATAATACCTTCTGTAAGTGAAATACAGTTTTGGAAAATGGTACATGTGATAGAATCTGACATCTTGTGAAGACACAATTTTCAAAGTCCAAACTCTTGCCTCTATGCAGAGGTGTGGCCTGCATGCAGAAACTCCCCAGTGCTGAGATACCCCTGTGCAAGGAGCTCTGTCAGCCACCAGCATGTGGGAGAAGAGAAAACGACAAGCTGTTCAGACAGCTTCTGCACCCAGACTCCTCTGGTGATGATGTAACGGCTCTGTGGCTGAGCTCTTGGATTATGAACAGGATGGAAAGAAGTATGTGGAAAGCAGCGAGGCAGCGGCACAGAAATCTGTTGAGAGGGGCTGTGGAGGTTCCCCAAAGCCTGAATTCATGTGGTATCTTTTAGAAACAAAAGGCCCAAGTGATGAGATGGTTCCTCAGCAAATAAATGTTTTTCAGTCCTCCAGAGACAGCTGCATTGCACTGGCAGCTCTGCAACAGAAACTGGAGAAGAGCCTATGGGGCAGAGAGTGCCTCCTCTGAGCCAGGGCAACAGGAAGGGTCATGGTAGTCCATCCAGGAGAATTAGGGCTTGTGCTCCAGCCAGGGGTAATCCAATCCTGTGTGTGCTCAGCAATGCCAGCACACCAGGGGATGCAGCCCAGGGCACCTCACTGCTGGAGCTTTGTTCCTTCCGTTGTTTCCAAAACCCTCACAGCAGCTTGAAAATAAACATTTCACTCCCTTACACTTATATCCTTTTCCTTTCAGCAAACAACACATTTTCACTCTATGTTTAGAAGCCAGCTGAAATTAACACAGCTTTGCTTTAATTTCTCATTCGAACAACAGATGATCTCAGTGCTGTTCTGGGAGAAGCGGAAGGCAAGAGCAGCAGACCTGTGAGCACAGAGCTCCCAGCACAAAGAATATAAAGCCCTGCTTCACACAGGGCCTGCAAAAAGAGTTGCTGTTCATCTCACTGGGAAGACTTCAGCCATCAGCTGACGCTCTGATGGCTGTGTTGAAATGGCTAAAAAATCCCTGTGATAAGGCAGAGGGGCAGGTCCTCCTCCAGCAGAGACGAGAGGAGCATGGGTGTTGCTTGCAGAGGAGACAGAGAGGCTGGGTGTACACTGGCACCTACCCAGAATGAAGTGTGCATGAACCTTTACAAAGACCCCTTGGGATCTCTCTGTACACCTCTTCAGAATGTCCTGCTCTTGCTGCTAATACCACCAGGGATTTCTTGCCTTTGATTCTGCTCTGCAATTCAGCAGCTGACATCATGAGGAGAGGAGGAGGAAGCGATCCAGGGAAAAACATTCAGGCTGCACACCAGGAAGAAACTTGAGACTAAGACAGATCTATTTATATCTGACCTGAAATGGGCTTTCTGAATGGGAAGCAGATCTGAGCGGAGGCTGAATGCTAGGCAGAAGGTGCTGTAGTGCTGAACACAGGCACACAATTGCCAGCAGAATGAATCTGTTTGAGCTACGGAAATAAAAGAAACCCGAGGAATCAGCAAGGCATTCACTCCAGTCCCAGCAAAGAGAAGTTGCAGCTGGAGGTGCTGCGTTGACCATCACGCTGTGGTTCCGATGGTGATCCCCATCTGTTTGGAGTGGGTTTGCTGCTGTGGTTGGATGTAGGTTGAAGGGGAAGCTCTGAGTGACCCTGATGATGTGCCCAGAGTGTGAGAGAGAGGATGACTTGGCAGGGTGCCTCCAGGGCCTGGTGCCATTAGTACTGCTCGGAGAAGAAGGAAGTGTGGAGAGTGGAGGGACTGGCCCCCTCTCCGGGTGGGGTGCAGCTGCCGTCCTCAGAGTGTTCTGACAGCTCCCCGTATTCACTGTTGTAAAAAGTCTGGCCTCCAACCTGGGATCCGTATGACGGCCGACATCTGCCCCGCAGGTCTGACTGTTCCACCGACAGCTCCGCAGTTCGCCCGGGCCCTTTACTGCTGTGAGGGAGGGATACAGAAGGTCAGTCTGAGCCCTCCTGGAAATCTCCGTCCCGCTTAGAGAAAACCCAACTACAGGAAACATTATCTGCTAATGCATGGAGCAGTGGCGGGGTCAGGAATGGACCTACACCTCTGGTTTGAAGCACAATAAATGATCTTGCTCTAAACCTAAGCACAGCCCCCTTATGCATTGTGAAAGCTCTCTACATAACCCAGCCACAGAGTTATATTACCTCCTCTAGATAGCTCAGGAATGCCCAGGAAAGGGTTGGGATCCCAGTGAGCAAGTAGAGATGAGAGACATCACCTCAATCTCTCCTAGACCTGGTAGGAGTAACAGGAGCTGATATAAACCAACAGCCAGGATGGGGGAAAAGCAAACCAAGGAAGATGATGTGGAAGGAAAGCAGCAATCCCATCTCCGTGCCTGCCAATAGCAGGTGACTGGCACAAAGTCACAAAAGCGAGGGCAGGGACATATCCAAGGAAAGGCTTAAGGGCATTGTTTCCTGGAGGATGGGACATTAGGTAACCCATGGTATAGGAGACAACAGGGAAGTGCCTCAAGGAAAAGAGGACAAGGACAAGAAGCAGGAGACAGTCTGATACGACAGAGAGGCCACAGGGCTATAGGTAACAGCAAGGAAAATGACCAGCATGACCTGATGTTGAAAGGGAGAGAAGGAGAGGAAGAGGCTTGGGACTGGCTTTGCCTGCACATGAGTTGACATGGCTCACACAATTCTGTCACAGGTACGAGGTCCCAGCCTGCTCCAGCACCACGCAGAGATGAGCAGGTTGTGTTCTCACTCAGAAACTAAGTTTGGTCAAGGACATGACCACCCAAAACATCCTCAGCCCCGAGAGTTAGTACCAGCGTGCAGGAAGTCCTAAGGCCTGGACTATTTCTGCCATGCCACATCAGGGCCCTGTAGTACATGGATCAGGGCTGAAGGAAACTTGGCAGGGCTGGGGAGAACCCTGCAGAGGTGGCAGCCATGAGGCTCCAGTTTGCCCCTGTGCCACTGTGATACACTTCACCAAAAAATTTCAATGAGCAATGAAAGCTCTTTTAATACCATCATTCTACTACACCTTGTTATCTTGGTGGACACATTTTCAGGCCTTACGTAACATGTGTTTATCTGTTGAATGGGCATAGTTTATATTTTTAAAACTAAGCAGGCTGCAGGTCTATTCTTTATGCATTTGGCCTCTCATTAATGTGTGTGCAGGGATTTCTCTGGCTTAGAGCCCACAGCCCTGCTGCTGCTGAGAGCCCCAAGAGGCATACCCTACAGGGAGACAAGAGCTTTCTCCTTGTCTTGTTATGATTGGCAGCAGAGAGTTCTGAGTGGCTAGACTTAAGGAATACCTGAATCCACCTTCTTTTCTGTGTCGGTTTTCTATCCTCTCAAATTCCTCAGATGCCAGAACCATCCCACTGTCTGTCTGATTGTCCTGCAAGGAAGCAACAGGAGTTATCAGTAACATCCCTGTCGACTAATCAGACAGGGAAGGGAGGAGGAATCATTCAGGAGATGAGATCATGTCTACCTGTGATAGGAAAAACAGGAGTATGGGCATTTTACTTTCAGCAAGAAGCTGGATGTGCATGGAGCACACTGGTGATATTATTAGGTGCCTTTTTAAAAACAGCACATCTAAAGGTAGGGTTTGTGTGTGCAGCTCAGTGTTACTTTTGGGAAAAACAGAGTGCTTGCTGTCTGGAAGATGTATTACCATGAAATCTGTGAGAGGTGAGATTTTCCTCTGAGACAACTGGTAGTGACTTAAGTTCTGCCACCACAGGAGATATAAGAACCAGACCAGTTCGCAGAGGTCAGGAGGGCTCCTGCTGCATACTGTGGTGTGGCAGCACAGAGGAGCTCCAGGACAAGCACTCTGGATTTATCTAGTCATAGCTGGATTTCAGTATGCTTAACCAGGCTATGTTTACAGATTTGAGAAGGGTGAAAAGCAGACTCTTCTCTGAGATCCTTTACAGACATGGCTTGCAGGTCTAAACCTCTCTATTTCACAGTCAGACAAACTGTGCAGTAGAAAAACTACTATGTGCCAGGTGGGGAAATGAATGTACGTAGGACTGGACGGAACAGGAATGGTACAGACAGGCTGACATTAGATAGAAATGATCTTCCTCCCATGACCTTAACAGTAAACATGTCAGGAAACAGCAGAACATTTCTATGCCCCCTGCTCAACCCCACTCAGATGCCACTCACCGGGTGTGCCTTGTACATTGTATGTGTCATGGGAAACTCTTCAAATGTCTTTATCCTGGATGAACACCTGATCTGATTTCCTCCCGTCAAACAACCAGGGAACGAGACGCAGTTGTAATATCTACTGACAGAAGCACATGGTATTCAGTAAAACCAACAGAGCCAATGTCCTGAACAAACAGGAGCTGAACTCAACTTCCTGTCCCTGCAATCGTAGTGTGCAGGGATGTAGGTGGCTGTGGGTGGTGTCAGCTTAGGCCTCGTGTCCCTTACTCCTGCAGTGGGGAAGCACCCAACTGGGTGATGGCCATGATGACTTTGGTGGGATGTGATTCTCTGCCAGTGGAGCTGGAAGCAGGAGGAGGAATGTCATAGGCTCAGACATCAAGGGCTGCTGTGCACCAGTACAGGAAAGTAATTTTGCTTTTATAAGCAAGGTGCTATGGCCTAAGTGCTTGTGTCACACCTGATCAACTGGGATTTTTCCAACTTCTTGCTACTGGGTTCTCCCCATATCCCTCTGGCTCCCTTACAGCTCAGGCCAGTGGCTGCTGCTGGGTTCCTTCAGCCCTTTTCAGAGGGGATTCACCTTGCTGCTAGGCTGTGGCAACGTATCCTCATGTCAAAGTCCTCTTCATCTGAATTCTGCTGGGCAGAGGAAGGCACCTGGGAGAAACCATCATCTTCTGAGCTGTGAGAGTCATTCAGTGGGATGTAATCCTTCCCTTCCTGGTAGGAAGAACAGTGAGTGGCTTTACAAGAAGGGGAGGCCTTTCCTGCAACAAAGAGCTCTACAAACAGAAGCTGACAGAGCTGGACAAGAACATTCCTACTCTGTCTCTTGTTTCTCTCAGGCAAAATATTTGTCTGGAGATTTCTGTACCCTCTGAGTTATGGGGCTGCAAGTGCTGCAGTTGCATGGAGATGTGTGTGAGCAGGAAAACAACTCAGTCCGGCAGTACCTATAGTTCTCCAGCCAACATGGACAGAGCACTGTACTCTGTGGGAACAAACAACTGGTTTAGTTTTGCCTCTGCTGGGATACAGTGCTGAAAGGTTAATATCAGAGGGATAGGATGTGACAGTACATTTAGTAATGCTTCTGAAATGGAACATCCAGAAAAAAAATTCAAAGCAGTGCTGCACACTGCATCACAGCTAAAAGTGCTGGTGAGCTGCCGCATGGTGGTGATTAGTAAGAGTTTCTGAGAATTATGTATATCTGATTTCTGTAATGGAACAGTTATTTGGTTCGTATGACCCTGACATTTAGATCCGAAGATAGAGTTTCAGAAGCCCTGGTGAAATCCTGGTTTTCATTATGCAGCCATGTGGGGGGCAGGAGTGCCAGAGCCTTGAGTCAGCTGAAACATTTCAAATAATCATCTGGAGATTATGATGGAAATACCAGAATGACGACGGAGAGGACACTTGCACTGCAAGGTTTGGAACTATATTAGGATGCATCGAGAATGCTACTGCAGAATTGTCATCTCCAGCACCCCTGAATGCCAGACCTGGAGACACCGTGTTAATCCTTGGCCTTCACAAAGGCTTTGCATTAGCTAGAGAGTCAGAGGAGGACACAGTGTGGGAGCTAGCTGTCCAGAACTGAGCAGAGATACAGAGAGGTTTTCACCTGTTGGACATTTTCCTGAAGAAGGTTCCCCAGTATCTCCACCAGGTCTGAGAAAGTTGGTCTTTCCTTGGGATCTCCATGCCAGCAGCTCAGCATTATGCGGTAACTGCCAAGAAGAGGTGATGGTTTTAGATCACAGAAATCCCCTTCTATCCACTCTGCAGCTTCAACCCATGTGGTTTTTGCTGGCACAGAGTGTATCTGCACTGTGAAGAAAAGCTTGGTATCCTGCACACGGACCTACTAGAAGGAGGTTCATTGTGCATGGAATACAACTGTAAGCTCAGACCGAGCCAATTTAGACACTTCAGCTACCCTCAAGAGTGGGAAAGCACACTACTCATTTGCAAAGCCATTTCAATGTGGTTATGCAAAAAATTTGGTGCTCCTAGATAGTTCTGTCCTGCATTTGAACCCATCTGGAATACCCTCCAGGCAGCCACCAGGAGAGCAGAGCTTGTCTCTTCCCAATGGATGAAAAGTCTCTGCATCTGCCTGTGCTGCCCTGACATCCATGAGGTTTCTGACTCACATTTCTGCAGTGGCATACTCTGGAGCTCTCATCCTGGTACCATCTTTGAGCCTCTGGCAGAACTCCTCGTTGATCTGGACTCCAGGGTATGGAGATGCTCCTAAAATAGGTTTGAAGAAGGGTGGGAACATGAAGTGTGCCATCAGAAAACAATCCTTGTCCTGAGACAAGGACTTCCTCCTAAAATGCGTGGGATGTGCGGTCACTTCTGACACACAGCCCACATCAATTCTGTCCAAGACAGGTTCTTCTGCTTCACTAAGGAGAAAGCTGCCTCCCATCACCCTGTTCCTTGGTAGATCAGGCCTCTTTATTTCTTTTGCCCACACTGACGTTTTTCCCATCACTCCTCAGACATGCTGCAGAGATAAGGGCCTCATGCACAGACTCATCCAATGAGACACTAAAAGCCCCTGCCTGCCTCAGCAGCCTCTCATTAGTGCTCACCCAGTGAGAAGATTTCCCAGAGGAGGACCCCAAAGGACCAGACATCGCTCTGGGTAGTGTAGACTTTGTCAAAGATGCTCTCTGGGGCCATCCACTTCAGTGGAAGACGGGCCTGCAGGGGGGAGAAGCAAGGCAAAACCGTTCATTCAAGAACCAGAGACAACAGTCCTGAATCTCTCTCCATGGAGGAGCGGAGGTTTGGTGAGGCCAGAAGGAGGAATGAAGACACTGGAAAAGTATAAAGATAGAGGAGTGCTGGTGGGCTGAGCAGCAGAAGGAAGGAGACAAATCTGGTGGTTGTGGAGGACCACACCTCCATCACCAGGCCAATGGTCCCTGCTCCCAGCCACACGCACGATTCCACTCCTGCCTATTTTCCTCAGCTAGTCCATCCCCAAGATGCTACTCACACTGCCTTTCCTGACATAGTCAGGGTCCTTGTAGATGTCTCGGGCCAAGCCAAAGTCACAGATCTTTACCACATTGTTCTCTGACAGCAGGATGTTGCGAGCTGCTAGATCTCTGTGGATGCACTGAAGGCACATGAAGAGGAAAAGGCAAAATCAGAGGGACAGGTACTGCCATCATAAAGCATTCCCTTCCCCTATTCTTCCCTTGCTAACCTGAGCTGTAATGGGGAAACTGGAGAGGTGAGAAGGAACTAAAAACAAAGATTTTTAAAGGAGACAAATAAGGAGATGACAGAATACAGCTAAGTTTCCATCTCTGCATGTCTGTAACCCAACTGTGTGCGGGGCTTTGTAGTAACAAATCACAAAATGAGTTCACAAATTGGTATGTGAAACTGGAAACAGCCAGTCGAAGGGACTGGTTATCCATGGGAGCCTGTATACATACATACACACATCTTCTGTGGCTCTGTGATTACAACAACAGACCACACCAGGCCATCTCCAGTCAGGCACACACAAAAGAAGAATAGAGGATGGGAAAGGGTGTGCTCACCTTTCGAGATGCCAGAAACTCCATGCCACGTGCTACCTGGAAGCTGTAGCAGATCAGATCTTCCATTGTCAGGGGACTTTGCCACAAGTCATCCACTGTTCAGGAGTACAAAAACATGGTTAGACATTGAGTTGTCTTGTGTCCTCCTTGCCTCTCTCTACTGCAGGATATAAACAGCCCCTGGGTGAGATACAGCTAGATAGTCTTGTAGGGCTAGAAGGGATTCTGAAGGGCAGATCATTATTCCTGCCCTAGGGAGGATCCACTGAGGGAGGAACCCCTTCAGTTCATCTTTCTTTAAGCTAAAAAAAAATCTGAAGTAACTTAATCATTCCTTTAGGGTTTTTAAAGTCCATTATGAGAAACAACAGATGAATATAAAAGCCCTGTTGAGAGAATTGCCACACAAGTGGAGAGATCAGCTCTGTGGATGGGCCCCTGCTGCCCACTGCTGTGCTCTGGCCCATTCTCCAGTTTAAGCAAGACTGGCATTTTCTTGGCAAGCCAGGTGAGGTATTACCTTCCTGGATTGGCTGTGCTGTCTGGCTCTTGTGCATCAGAAGGCGGTTGAAGATAGCACTGTCACTAGTCCCAGACCGACTCCTCCTGTCCGCTCTCACTGCCTCCACAATGGACTGGACCTGAATACGCAGCCTGGGTGACTTCTCCTGGCAAGAAGATCAAAACAAAAACCTCAGCAGGCAACACACACTGCAGCCTCTGCACCCATGAGCTGCACAGTCTTGTCCTGCTCTTAGACTGTAATTCTGGCCTGCAAGCATCTATCCTCCTCTGCAGAAAGAAATTTCTTCCCTGATGTTGCATGTGAACCAGCATCACTGCGTAAAGCTGACATACTGCTAGACAGAGGGTGCCTTTGCCTCGTTGTTGGATTATGTTTCTGAATGCATGTCTTCCCTCCCTAGCCATGGGGCAGCTCCTAGGGATAAAGGAGTTTACTTACCCTGTAAGGACTGAATCCTTCCCGCTTGGTCCGCAGGTAATTGGAGAGGTTGCCATACTTGCAGAACTCAACGATCACCATGAGTGGACCTAATGAGAAGAAACCAAAGGTCAGGGGAAGAGATAAGGATTTGGAATAGTCAGAATTTGCCCTGACTCGCATTATATCAGCCTTGCTGAGCTGTGGCACCAGGGCTAGGCACACACATCCCCACGTGTCCCTGCAGTCACACACATGGCCAGAAGAAATGGCACAGGGGATGAGCAGTGACGTCTGGGAGCAGGCTCAGCCTGTTGCCCTGTGATATTTACCATTGGGTTTAGTACAGGCACCCAGCAAATTCACCACGTTGAGGTGATTCCCGATGTGAATGAGGATTTTCAGCTCTGACATCAGTGCTTTGTGTTCACTTGCAGTAGCTCCCTCTGGAAACAAACAAACCACATCACGGTGATGCCTCCTCACAGCTTTTCTCTCCCCCTTGCCACCCTGTCTTAGCACAGTAATAACATGAGTCTTGCTAGAGATTGCAATCCCAAAGCTTCGGTACATTTTGTTACAGCTTATTTCCAAATTAAATGGCAGAGCCTTGTCTGTAATGCAGAAGCAGGGATCCAAAGCAAGAACACAAGCTGCATCCAACACATTTTTCCTTCTGATAGCTGTGCAGGGAAAAAGATCACTTGAGGCTTATATACAGATGCACACGTTTGAATCTCTGCCCTTTTAGCCTCCAAGCAGGAATAACGAGCTGTAAAACCGTTTGAAGGAAAATTAGAAACAAATAGACATTTGAGTCTTTTGATCGTGACTGAAGGCAGGACTGCCTCAGCTCAAACCCAGAAGGCCTTTTTATAATTCCTTTCCAATAGCAAGCACGGGGTTGTGCTCCTGCCAGTTCTCTACTGCACTTTCTCTCTGAGTGCCTAATTCACACCAATTCTTGCTCCTCTGTTTTACCCTCAAGGTGCATTCTCTGGTTTTACGAGCATTTTTCATACCTCTCCATATACATTTTACTTTACTTGGGAGTTTATAAATTTAGTCTGACAAAGAGAAAAACATCTTCCTGAGCTGCAGCTTAAGTGCCAGGTAAGAGTCATGCCTCAAAGGGCTGTAAAACAACCTTGTACGGTCAGGCTTCCCTCTGCTACTGCTCTGCAGATCACCTGTACAGCTGCAGTGTAAGTGCTACTGAGCCACACCATGATTCAGTTTCTATATACAGGCCATTGCTGACCATGAACTGCCTTGATGTTTTCTTGGTGGCTGAATTACAGGATAATGTTCTGGATGCCTGTTCAAAAGCAGAGCTATGTTTAAAATCTCACTCTGGACTGATCAGAACTGCATGCTTCCCTAGCCGGCTCAACCTTGCCCATAAATGTGAAACACATGAACATTTGGAAGAAGGCAATTAGGAGCAACACTTCCTTTAGTGGTTTACCAGAGAGGGTCTCTGGATTCTTGTTCATCCATTGAGACAGATCTCACTCTTTGCCTTAGCAGACAGCTAAATTCCCTTGAAAGCTGAGTTCCCCATGTCCCTGCTCTACCACTTGCCTCCCAGTGCAGTTGAGTGAGGCTAAAGCATTCCAGAGAGAAGGCCATGAGGATCATCTGTGTTGAGGCCAAGAAGCCATAAATTAAAAGACTGGCACCAGCTCCTCTCTCCTTGCTTGGTGCTGGCTCAGGCAGAAGCACCCAGGAGCGCTGGTAGGAGATAAGGCATTTGCTAAGGCTCTGGAAAATATTTCATGCAAAAGGGCAATTGCTTACAAAGTAGGCTTTCCTTACATGAACTGTGTATTCTACCAGGCTGTCTACATACCTTTCAGCATTTTGACTGCTACGGTCTCGCAGCTGTTACTTTTATTGATCCCAAACGCTGAAGCTTCCACCACCTTCCCAAAGGCACCATGACCCAGGACTTTACCTATGAGCAAAGAGAAAGGCACTGTGAAGGAATGCAGGTGCAGCATGGAGAATCGGTCAAAAGACAAAAGACCTTACAGGAAACCATGGGAAGAAGAAAGAAAGAGTCAAAGAGGAAAAGGAAGGAGTGCTACATGTGCCCTACCCAGGTGGCTGCTTGCTTTGGTAGTGAGAATAAGAGAAAGGATGAAGGGAGGAACCCAGACAGAGCTGGCATGGACAAAGTGGAGGAAGGAAATGGCCCTGCTGTGGTAAGGGGCTGTTTGTTGCCCTCAAAAAGAACAAGTTGAAAAGGTAAATATGACACCTTGCAGCAGGACAGGGCTAATGTCACTGCTCTGTGCCTCAGAGGCAGTCTGCAGCCCTTATAACCCTCCCAGATAGAGGGAAGAAATGATAGGTGGGTGTCACAGCAAGAGGACATCCTATCCTGGTCCTGAACTCAGGGTATCTCCTGCGAATTGGGCTGTTTTGCTCTGATTATTTAAGAAATCTGGAGGGTGAGTTCCAAGGGCTGGTGGGAAGCCCTTCATGCAGCTCTTGGTGTCAGGGGTGGTGCTCAGCTCACCGAGGCGCAGGCGGTCTCGCGGGAATTCCCACTTGCTGGAATCATAGGGCAGGTACTCGCACTGCTCCTCCAAGGGCACCTCGCCAGGGTCCATGATGATGGAGAGGTAGCCGGTCTTGATGTCTGCATGGGCAGGCTGCAGGAATCACCCAACACAGAGGGTGAGAAGGTGCCTCATTTGCTGCCTCAACCTGCTTTCCCCTGGCAAAGGCTGTTCCACGTCCCCGTCTTTACTACAGCCCTTACATACCCCATCCTTGGTTGACTGTCAGAGAGCTTGCAGCGATCTGCTTTCAGCAGATGCTGTCACACATCACAGCAATGAGGCTGCCCCAAACCCCTCTGAGCCCCCTCCTCTGCCCCAAAACGGAGACAACCACATACCCGTTTGATGTTACAGAAGATGAGGATAAGGAGGATCCAGAAGAAAACAGCAATGACCCCAGTCCCAATCAATATGACAATCTCCACGTTGGTCTTGTCATCAGTGCCTGTGGGATGGGAGGGAAATTGCAGTTTGAGAAAAGGCTTGGCTGTTTCTTGGGACCTGCTTCATGATGTGGGGAGACCAAGGAACTGTGGGTTGACATTCTCCAAACAAAATGTGCTCTGGACTACAGATGCTCTCGGGACTTTTCCTGCCACCCTGCAGCCTGGCATCACAAAGAAGAGGCATGGGACTTCAGACACACTCCTACTCAGATGCTTTCATCCCTTAGGTGTGTTGTGCCTGCTGGTACCTTCTACAGAGACGCTAGCTGAGGAGTTCACACAGCCCTTAGCGTTGCAGACGCTGCACAGGTAGAGCCCAGCATCCTCCTCCCTCACTCTCTGAATGCTCAGCCTCTGGTTGAAGTCTGCCAGATCGATTCCTGTAAGGCAAGGAAGGTTAAGGTGGTCACTCATAAGGAAAGGGGATTGAACTCATTCAGGCAAAAAATAAGGCTCCTACTTTTTTTGGCCACTTCATTTTAGATGACAGAATTAAATTGCACCAGCTCTCCTCTGTGGCTTATGGCTCCAGAACTGCCCTGCAAGGGCCTTCCTCAGGCAGTGTATGAAAGGAACAAAGCCCTATAGACAAGGTTGGATTGGGAACAGTGCCTGGGCAGTCCAGCTGGTGTATCAAGCTCTGCTTCACCTTCAGGACCTGCTCCTTTCCCTCTGCCTTGTGCTTAGATCCTTCCCATATTCCTTCCATGGGATCTGGGTCAGTCCCTGCATTAGCAGAGATGCCCAGCACTGAGCTGAGTGCAAGAAGAAAAAGGATGCAGCTCTCCTTGCTGTCCACCTGAATGAACATGTGCACACAATGTTGGTCCAGACCCCAGGGCACAGACTTGTCCAGTGAGAGCACACCAAACCAGGGCAGAACACGATTAAAACCAGAATTCAGGCAATTCAGAGAACGGGCACCTTTGCCCAGGCACAGCAACTCCCAGCACCCAGCAGCATTCAGCTCTCTGTTCACCAGACATGATGCCTTGCCTTTGTTCCATCCCCGGCCCATTGTACCTGACACTTCTTCCACCAGTTTCTCATCTTTGTACCAGCTGATGTCAGGAACGTGGTTGCCATCCACCTTACAGCGCATCTCTATGGAATCGCTGACGTTCACCCAAATGTCTGTCAGGTTCTGCTTGAGGCGGGGGATCTCCAGGGCTGGAGGAGCAGCACAAAACGGATTGATCAAAAGAATATCTGCATTCGTGGGGGACTCTGGGTCTCTAACCCTTGTTGGAGGGTGTCTTGGGACCCAGGTGCCTTTGCCACCTTGTGTTTAGCTTGCATGGCTTCCCCTAGGGAAGGACTGGGAAGCTGATTGCAGCAAGAGTACCAGCAGCAAGTCACTCCCACCTGCCCTGCTGACTCTCACCCTGCACAGAGATGTATTTCTTATGGCAGTGTTTCTCCCGGGTCTTCCTGTTCTGCACCTCACACACGTAGTCTCCCTCCTCGCCCAGGGAGATGTTGGGGATGGTGAGCAGCAAGGTGGCATCGTTGGAGTCGGGCTGAAAGCGCAGCTCGCCCTGCATCTTGGTTGCATAGTGGTGGACGTTCTTGCAGTCCAGCACCAGGGGGTTGCCCTCCTCATCGTGGAGCTTGGAGAGGTTCAGTCGATACCACTGCAGATTCTCATAGGTGTAGTTGTCCGCATTGCAGCTCAGCTGTAGATCCTGCCCCTCTATGGGCTCTTCTGAGGGCTGGGATTCAATCTCAAATCCATCTGGAATGGCTTTTGAGAAGGAAATGAACATGTGAGTGAGTTTTCTTGGCTCAGCTGCTAGGTACAATTAAATTGCCTCCTTGGGCTCAGCTCTCTGAGATCTCACTGTCCTAGGCCAGGGTAAATGAAAACCACCCTGGAGCCTGCAACATGAAAGCTGCGAGCAACCGACAGCTGCAGCTGAGCAAGGTGCTAAGAGCTGTGCTGAAGCCCCAGGGTCAAATTAAGACAGATCACAAGTGAAACAAGCCTAGGAGGTCTGAATGTGGCTGTTCTCAGCTCACTCTGCTGGGCTTCTACAAACCCAGCTTTCTCCCACCACCAAAATCCATCAGGGGCCGTACCAAGGGTTGGGGCCAGAAGGACCCTGCCTGGGAGTGGGGCTGGCAATGCCACTAGAGGATGCTCTTGGACCAGGCACGTCCCCAGCCCAGCATGCTGGCTGAGCCAGCAGGAACTTTCACAGGCACACCAGCTTATCTCCAGGTCTGTCTGCACTATTTGCCACCAGAACTTCAAGCTTTTGCCACTGAACAGAAATCTAGCCAGCCCTGCTTTCCTGATGGCTTCCTGGTCACTGTTTAAGGTGCGATGCATGAATGATGGCATCTGGCAGATCTAGGGGCTGTTTCAGGCAAAGAGCCCAGGTGACACTGGAAGAGGGGATGTCCCCAGTACTCACTTGTCACGTAGAAGTAGATCAACCGCTCATCTCGACCCACTTTGTTAGAGGCAATACATTTGTACATGGCTGAGACGTTGGCCTCCTGGATGGCCAGCTTGCTGACTGTCTGGTGGGAGAAGAGAGCGGCAGAAGAAGTTAGGAAGAGTGAGAGAGAAAAGTAGGCTTGGTGCTGCTCTTTGGCAGACAGCCCTGTGCAGTGAGACGACTGCTCCATGGGCTCGGATGACCTGCTAGCATTCCTTATACCCATTAGTGGAAATCAGACTCATGAAAGCATCCCGGATTTCACTACTTCATTCTATTATCTTCTCCCTTTAAATTCCAAGTGTACATAGACATGATCCTAAAAGCTTTCTCATCTCTCCTTCCAGCGAGACTTGTCTAAGACTGGGCACGCAGCCTGGTTGCTGCCCTGGGAGCACGGCTGCAAGAGATGCTGCCTCCAAAAGAAGCAGGAAAGGCAGCTGGGGAGCAAGGCTGCCCTCCTCCCGGCTCACACTGCACACACATGAGCTGCCAAGGGTGTTCCAAGCACTCCCCTTAGAGGAGATCTGCAGCTTGAACCCTGGGTTTCTTCTCCCTTCCAGTTAAATGGCAAGGTAATTACATGCAAAGATCCCTCTAATGAGGCAATGTTTAAAAATGCAAAAAAAAAATCGAACCCCTACAGGGAAACGACTTTGTCTTTACTATTCATCCCATACACTTCGGGATGCATTTCAATTCTAAGTGGCAATATATTAGCTCGTGTTAATCAGAAGGAACATTCATTCATTCAGTGCATATTCATTACAGCTGAAGTGACCTAATTACCAGCAGTTTTGAATGCTGCCTTTCCTGTTTCTTGTGGATATTCAATACAGCTGAATTGACCCTACTGGTGGTGCTTCTGTGTGCTGCCTTCCTGCCTTGGGGATTTTCTCTCCAATCTGTGCTGTTACATTTGTGCTGGGATTTCTGTTTGACATCATCCTGCACTGTACACACGGTGGCTCAATCTGCCCTTCATGGATAGAATAAAAACCAGAGGGAGATGATGAGAGAAGACAGTCAAAAAGGAGGAAAGGGAGAGAAAGCAGATCCCTGCCTTTCCTTTTGGCTGCTCGGGGAGGAGCAGCATCTGCCCCTGCCACCCCCTTGGCAGTGTGACGAACTTCTGGCTGTGCTGGGGAACGGGAAGTGCCTTTGGAGGTGTGTAGGAAAACAGGAAGTGACTTTCGGAAACGGGGGCCCATTTGTTTGTTCTGCATCCCTCTGCAAACAGCCAGTGCCCAGCACCAGCAGGAACAGGAACCGCAGTGCAGCGCAGGGCACAGACCTTGCAGCTACCAGAAAGAAACGGGCAATGAGCACCACTCAGCTGCCTGCAGGTCATGCAGCAACAAGAGAGGGATGTTCCTTGCGGTGCAATTTGTACCGGCTTTTCTGCACAATCACTCCCAGGCCGGTTGTGCTGCCCAACCCCAAATGGGATCCCTGTTTCCCGCTCCCTGCTCCGAGACAGGTTTGGGGCTATGGCCTCACCTTGTTCCGTCCCTCCACGAACTCCACCCAGGTGTCAATGCTCTCGATGGGGTTCACTGCGTCCTGCTGTGACACATCTTTCCAATCCTTGCACTCAGGCATGCGATCTCGCTGATGGCGCCTTGCTGCCCGGTGCCTGCTATTGCTAAGCCAGCAAGAGGAGAGAGATGGAGAGAGGGTCAGTTGGGAAGAAGGCAACAAAACTGGCTTTGTGTCTGAGAACTGATGCTCCTAGCCTCTGACTGCAAAAATTCTTGGGATTCCGGGTTATGTAGCACTAATGTGCTTTAGAAAGGTGGTCTGCAATCACTAATGAAGCAAACATGATCCATATATATCCATAAAACCGAAGCAGGAAACAGATACTGGTGCCCCCCAGCAGTGTCTTTGCCCCCAGGCCTATGTTTTCATTTACTATTAAAGATGGAAAAAAGAAGGAGTGAAAACTGTTTGTGTGTGGTATCCCCAAAGAACATGGTGGCACCTCTTTGGGGCTGATGATGGCAACTGGGGAGAAGAGCCCAAATCTGCCAAAGACCTGAGATGTTGCAGCTTGCAGGATGCTGCTGAAATGCAGGTGAAGCAGGGAGAAGGGAGAGCCCAAAATCCAGGGGGAAGCTGAACACCTTGCTCAGGGGTAAGGACACGTGCTGGCAGTGCCGGCAGAGCGCTTGGCAGAACGAGCACACTGGTGAGCTGTGTAAACAACAGGAAGCCAGAAAGAAGCCTCCTGCATCCTCTGGAGCTCTGCTAGGCAGAAACATAGTGGCCTTGGGAGACAGTAACCATAATTCATGGGCCTCTCTGCTTCCTGACAGGGCCATGGTGCACTCACATGCGATGGAGAGCACTTTGGTGTCCCAGGCTTGGCAACAGCCTATACAGGGCTGCAGGACCTGACTTCCTCCAGGCACCCTGATGTCCTCCACCCTGACTTCTCTGTCTCTGACTCCCCAGCATCCCTTTTCCCTCTTCCTGCAAGATCACAGCTAAAAAATGCCACTGCAGCCCTGCCTGCTGCTGCCCTACCTCCCAGGGCACAGGCAGCGGGCACGCACCCTTCCTGCCCATCCATCCTGCCTTCACAAACACTCTCCTGGCAAACTGCCCCAGCAGCTGGCAGGCAGCTGGAGCTTTCCCTGCATTCAGCAGCTCCTCCCCACATGCAGTAGCTCTGCTCCCTTCCCTCCCAGCATTTTTGTTTCCATCATCACCCACCAGAAGATGCTTTTGGAAAAAAAAAGCACAAGGATCTCTGGGCAGGAGCGAGCAGGGTGAGCCCCAGCTGCTGCCTCGGGGTCTCACCAAGGGGCACCCAAAACTGAGATGGGATCTGGGACACAGCCATGGTCATAAGGAGACCTCAGTGTCACACTGGCGGCCTGGCAGGACATGGGCACTGGGAGGGATGGCACTTACAGACTGCGTCGAGAGAACATCCGACAGGGCATCCATGGCCTCCACTGCCACTGGATCACCTCTGGTGCTGGGATTCCATAGACTGTGCAGGTGAGGGCCTGGGGGCTCCTCCGGGAGTAGATGCTTGGGGAAGAGGTTTCCTTCTCATGGATGCGTGGAGGAACTGCAAGCATCAGAATGACACTGTGAGTGGCTCTGGGCTTAGCTGCTGTGTCCCTAGGCCAGGCACAGCCCTCCCCAGGCTGTCTATAGTGACTGGGCACTACAGTGCTGCAGATCCCAGGGCAGCTCCTAGGGAGCTCAGGCCCACAGGGCAGGGCAGGTTATACTTAGGCAGATTCAAGTGATGACAATTTCTCCTTCCTCTGCTGGATATGGCTGTCTGGATGCTGCAGCCCCCAGTACAAGGTCACAGAGTCTGCTGGAGACAAATCCCCAAGCAGCAGTGTCCTTCTACTGCTTCTTGCGCTGGCACCTGACTTCTCCATGACAATGACCAGTTTCTGCCAGGGGAAAGCCATAGGGCACCCAGAGAACTGCTCCAGCCCCAGGCTTCATGTGTGCTGCAGCCACTCTGCTCATGAGTCTCCACCAGTTAGGATCACTCTCAGCAGCATCCTCAACAGCAGTTGGGAAACAGCCCCCTGAGCAAGGGTGTGTTCTGCTCAGAGCCGTGGAGGCAGGAACAAAACTTCAGTGTCCTGAGTTCCACTTCCATGGCACATTGCCCACACCACAACCAACTAGCCCTGCTGTAACCAGAGCATCCCTCAGCGTTAGGCTGAAGGATGTGATGTAGGTAGCAACTGCTTTAGGAAAGCACCAGGCACTTGGTCTCAGAGCAGCCCAAAGGCCGGGGCTGTAGGTTCAGTGCTCTCCCCCTGGCCCCAGCCCCTCCCTTACCATTGACAATTAACTGGAGGCTGATGTGCTTCTCCAGCCCCACCAGCCTGTTCCTCAGAACCAGCGTGTACGTCCCAGCATGATGCTCTGCCACATCCTTGATCTGCATTGAAGATTGAGATTGCTTGGGAATTAACTTCCCGTCCTTGTACCTGCAGGGAGGCAGAGAGAAAATGCAGCCACAGGGAGGAAGTGTCTCACCAAAGCACGGTCCTCTCTTCAGGGACCCCTGGGCTTTCCCCAGACCTGAGTTACAGGCCTGCACACTGCTGTGAGGATGTGAGGTTGGGAGTGTCATGGCTTTGCCCTGAGCAGGGTTTGTGTGCAAAGCTCCTAGCTAGCTCTGGTGGGAGTGCAGCACAATGCACCGTACAACCTGACCCTAACCAGACTTCCCCTCCTTCCCTTCCCTGCTGCTGAGCCATGGAGGAGCACCCCAGGAACATGGGCAGCCCTTCCATGGATGGGAGAACGTGACATCTGGGACAATCTTGGCCACAGAGGGACCTAGCAAGGAGGCTGGCCTGGTTTTCCTCCTTGGCCCGGGGAGGGAGGAGGAGAGAGGGCAGCTTGGGCCAAGAAAGGTGCGTTACCACTGGAAATCTGGTGGGGGGTAAGCCACAACTTTCACCGGCAATTTCACAGCTTCGTCTCCAGCAGTGGCTTCTATCACCGGCCCCTTCCGCCACTCCACGTTGATGAAGGGCTTTTCTGTAAACGAAGAGGTGAGTGCGCAGGGGAGCGCAAGGAGTCAGCCTGCGGTTCCACGAGGGAGCAGAAGGTGTCTTACCATGCACGATGACATCGGTGCTCTCCTCCAGCATCTGGGCGCCGTTGGTGGCAGTGCACGTGTACCTGCCCAGGTCCTGCTGGCTGACGTTGTGCAGGGTCAGGATGCTGGAGAGCTCTGTGTGTGTCTGCAGGGACCGGCGCTCAGATTCTATCACCGCTCGCTGCATCTGGTGGCACAGAACAGGGCATGAAAGGCATCAGAGGAATGGGGTTGTGTAGATGGGCTCCTCATATCTGCATTTCTTGCTGCCTCCTTCCAGAAAGGCATCTCCATAACTGACTGTGAAGGCAAGGAGCCTTGTGTGATGATCAACCAAAGCTGGGCTAAGAGTTTAGCACTGGTTTGCTTTGATCTCCGGTCCAGTCACTAGGTAGGAGCCCTAGGTATGCAAACACCATAATGTCTTCAGGGAACTCCAGTGTTTCATTGTTTGCAAGAGCCAGACTCTACCACAGAGGGAAAAAACAGAGGGAAGGGATCACTTTGCAGGCTCTTGGTAACTCAAGCTGCGAGGCTGGAACAGCTCCTTTCAAACCAAGGATGTTTGGTCTGTATTTGTACTGGTAGAAATGAAGCCAATGTTTGCCCAGAAGTTCCTCAGAGAAATAATGCTTAAGAAAGGGAGATGCTTTCTACTAGTAGAAGAGTCTCCTCTCTGCCTGCTTCCTGCTGCAGGAGAGAAAAGTGGAAAAGCTCTCTGAGATCGCCAGAGCACAGCGTGGTTAGGATCCTGAATCAGAGCCCTGTGTTGCTGCCAAGAAGAACAGTGAACGGGCAGGATGGGATGACTCAGAGGGCAGCAGTACCTGTTTGCCAGGGTACGTCCACTGGAAACGGACACCAGAGTTGAACTCGGCCCACACTGTGCAGTTCAAGACCAGCTTCTCTCCCACTAGCAGCTCCATGGCTTTCTTGGGGTACAGTTGGATGTCGTACAGTTCAATCCCTGATGCAGAGAGGCAAGAAAAAGACATTTCTGATCTATTAATTATTTGAAGCTGGGGTGTGGGTTTCAGAAAAGCAGAAAAGCGTGGAATCTGCACCTCCAACTGTGCGGTTACAGGAGATTTGGGTATAAACTGCTGCTGCTAAGGATACCTCAGCATGGCACACAGCTAGAGGACAGGGCCATAACTTCCTACTTCCCCAGACTTTCACCTGCTATGTGGATGATGAAGAAATTAGATTTGAAGACCTTCTTGTCGATGACAGTCTCACACTGGACAAACAAGGAATCTCTGATCAGCTGAGTGGGTACTTGCATCCCCTTCTTGTTGTCCCAGAAAATGGCTTTCCTGTCGGGGTGGATGAGGGAATTTTGCTGGAAAAAACAACATTTTCCCAAGTGAAATGAGGGGATAACAGCATTCCCACCCTTCATGCTGGCTAACACCTCTGTTTTGCAGGAAGAAACGATGCAGCATTATGCTATGCTGGCCTCCTGCTCTCTCCCCCAAGGGTTTGTCATCTAGGAATCGCAGCCCCCGCTATACCCCAAGCGGCTGTATCCTGCACTGCAAGCCTCCCCATCCGCAGAGCAGGCCAGAGACTTCCAGGAATGGAAAATGATAGTGATAGCTAAGGAAACTGATGCCGATGTCCCGAACATCAGCCTCACTGGGATGGGGTCTGACCTTGGGTAGTGTCCTTCCCGGGCAAGGGAAAGACCCCTGGCCCCCGGAGTGTCCCTGGAGGGCTTTGTACAATAGTAACACTCATCCTGGAAGGATGTATTTGCATTGTAAAAAAAAAAAAAAAAAAGAAAAAAAAGGCATAAGCAAGCTGATAATAGGTTGTTTTGAGTTGTATTTAGTCCTCAGCCCCAGAGCTGCAGCCTCCTTCCCCGTGGGGTTGCTTACTACCTAGGGGGTTTTCAGCTCACAGAGATCAGAGCAAGCAGGGGATGCTATGGGACAAAATCAAAGTTTTGTTTTGTTTCAGAGAGCCAGGGAAGAGGTGCAAAGCTGGCAGGAAACCTGCGGGGTCTGCCCAAGGGAACTGGACAACACAGCCTCAACCAGCAAATAAAACGAGGAAGCCAGTGGCTTATACTTTCCATGGAAAATGTATCTCATGCATTTTCCATTCCTGGCAGTGCCTGTACTTCTCCCACTCAGGCAATTACAAATGCACAACAAATGCAACGCGTGTTGGTCTGCAGCATCCCACTGGCACAACTCTCACCGAGATGAGCGTGACGTTGAGGTCTGGGATGGACACAAGGCACGGCACCCAAGTGTTCTCCTTCTTGCTGATGAGGAGCGTCTCTGGCTTGTTGATAAACGGCTGTTCGAAATCTAAGGAAGGGATTCAAAGAGAAGGACAACTAAACAGGAGCAAGAGGAGAAGTGGAAGGAACCACAAGAATAGAAGGCTTTCTGGCTTTCTTTAACACACTGTGAGCTTGCCAGAGGGAGTGGTGCTGGGCTGATCAGCCCCATCTATGATGTCCACAGCAGCAAACACACCCTGAATGCAAAGGGTGCGTCCCAGGTCGGCCAGCTCCTGCAACATTTGGGCAGTGCTGGAAACAACCTCCCCTTTCCCGGCCCCTTCAAGGCCTGGGTTTGAACCCTTTGCCAAACCATTGGGTCCCCTGCTGGGCTCCACGCCTGCCCAGCTGGTGCCAGTGCAGGAGCGGCGGCAGGCAGAGCGACCTTCCAGGGCAAGGAAGTGAGCTGCACTGCAATGGTATGCAGATGTCATCCTGCAGCCGGCCCAGCCGGCAGATAAACAGATGAGCTGAGATTTCCAGGACTGCCACTCCACTGCCTCCCAACTGCTGCAAGCACAAATATTGACAGGAAGAGCAAAACCACCCTGAAATGACTTAGTGAGGCCAGGGGTGGTACACTGTGCTCCTCCACGTGTAGCCAGCACCACAATGAAGTGCTGGCAGGACAGGCTGTCCTGTCCTGCTCAGCACATTGCCTGTGTCAAACCTGACAAACCCAATTGGGGTCCATTGTGGAAGGGATTCAGTGGCAGCACGCAGAGATCTACCATGGCTCTGAGCCACTGTGCCAGGCACCAAAATGATCATAGAACCACAGACTGGCTTGGGTTGGAGGGGATTTTTTCCCCTGCTAGACAATCCCTAAAACCAATCAACTAAAATGATTGCCCAAGATGCAAGTAGTAATGATCCCCATTTGGGGATCCCCATTGGGATCCTGCTGCTCCAATCACATTGGCCTCAACCCATTCCAACTCCGTGCTCACACTGTTAAGCACATAAGGACATTTAAACTTTTAATTAGAAAACTGTTGCTTCAGTCATAGTCACACTGCAAAGACCTACTCTAGAGTGAGTAGAATCACAGAAACACCAAGGTTGGAAAAGACCTACAAGATCATCCAGTCCAACCATCCACCTATCACCAATAGTTCTCACTAAACCATATCCCTCAACACAACATCCAAACCTTCCTTGAACACCTCCAGGCTCAGTGACTCCATCACTTTCCTGGGCAGCCCATTCCAGTGCCTGACCAGAGAAGTAGTATTTCCTAACGTCCAGCCTAAATATCCCCTGGCACAGCTTGAAGCCATTCCCTCTGGTCCTATCACCAGTTACAGCAGAGAAGAGGCCGACCCCCAGCTCACTACAACCTCCCTTCAGGTAGTTATAGAGAGCAAAAGGTGAAGTCTTTCCTTCTACAGCCTGGGGGAAAGAAGCCATGCATAGGAAATGTAATGGTGAGTCCTTCATGAAAAGATGGATGCCTAGAGGATTCTTATTTCCTGGAGTCCTGGCACAGGGCTTCTTAAATCAGAGGTTTGTTTCAAAGTGCGAACATGTTCCTCATTCCTTTCCCAAGCCCTGGGCACATGAGAGGGAGGAGACACACAACTGGCAGAGGTGAAAGACTATGAGGTCCCTTCCAAGCTCAGAGGGCAGCCAAGAATGCACTGATTTACTGGGCAGCCCCAGCTGCCAACGAGCTCGTGATTCATGCATTAACTCCCCTCTCGATCCCATCACATACTTTCTATAAGGCTGTCTTAATGGGTCAGATGGGAATAATTTAGTATCTCCTTCATTAATATATGCTAAGCCTGATGAGATGGGGGCTGTACGTGTCCTGTTTCACTCTGATGAGGCATTCTGTATGTTTACAGCACTATCTGTAGAGGTAACAAAATACACGCCAAACCAGACACGTGAGAAACGAGACACGTGTGAAGAGTTCACTCGAGAACTGAGCTGCAGGTAAAAAATACAGAAGAACCCATTTCTCAGCCAAAGTACAGATATTTTGTTTCTGGCAATTTCACCAAGCTCTTAAAATGACAAACGAGGCTGGTGGATAAATCTGTGGTCTGACCATGCTGTCTCCAAACATCCCTGACACTTACATCAGCCCTTCCAAACTCTCCGGGGACAGTTTCACATTGCAGCCCAGTTCAGCAGGAACAGGCAGGGTTTTATCTGGATGTCCTGCAGTGACCACAGTTACTGTGTTCCTGGGTTTTCCTCGACGTGTCCCTTCTCTTGCCTGGAAAGTCTGTCCAGGAGGATCTTGAGTTTTCCTGGCTGTTTGGTAGCCATAAGAGCACACAGCCTGATTGGAATGAGTATGAACACATCCTACGTAGCCATGTGCGAAGCAATGCTATGAGATGTTGGCTGGATTTGTTGCACACAAGCTGTACGCAGGCGCTGTGAGTCCCATGCACCCTGACAGCACGGGATTTATAGCCCCTAAGCTCCATCACACATGCACACTGCTGCTCTCTGCTAAACAGAACCATTACCGAGCGGTAGATGAGGCCAAAGGTGAGAAGAGGTGAACAAGGGGACAAAGTGGCATTTGCTGGATCTCACATCCTCACCTGACTGTTCCAGGAGGTTTGAAATCCAAAATTTTACAAAAGGAAATCCACATCCATAGACAAACCAGGCTCTTGCAGAAGCACACCTTGCATGTAAGCCTGTAAGGCTGTACTTTCAGCTGCATGCTTAAGCAGCTCTCTTGGCTTCTTCCTGATACAGGGCTCAAGAGCAACCGAATATCCCTGTCCAACTCACAGACGCCTCCTCCCAACATTCCTGAGATCCAGAGAAGCTCTGTTCTTCTCTAGGATGGGCAGCAGCGCCCACGTGAAGAGGAGGCAATTGCCCAGACAGACCCCAATTCCTGTCCAGCAGCTGCCCAGCTTTTTATGATTTGCCTCTACATTTTTCTCTGCACAGTTGCAGAGGTAAATTTGGCTTTGCCCTGGGACTTCTGAAAAATGCATCTTGTATGTCATGACCTGCCTGGCTCGTGACAACTGCACCAACTCTAAGAAATGGGGGCGGAAAGAGAAATAGCTTGGCCAACTGCTTCCAGGGGACAGCGCTCGTTTATCTTGCTGGATCCTGCTGCAGGCAGTGGGGGGACAGCACAGGGGGACCCTGGGGAACAGGGAAAGCAGAGAATGGGCCCCTGCAGCCCCTTGCTGCGCTGAGGTTGCGGCTCCAAGCTTGGCAGACAGCCCTTTCCCTCCAAAACACACCTCATAATGCTGCCCGCATGGCAGCCCCTGTGCAGACCGCATGTGGGGCTGAGGCTCTGAGGAGGCTGTGCACAGTGGGTCTGTGCTGCTGCTCCTCTGCTTTACGGACCATTATCGTTCCTTGCCCCGTTCTGCCTCTAGCATCTCTGAGAGTCTCCCCAGCTGCCCAGAAGCTAAATCCTGTGCTTTTTTTAGCGTCAGAGCATCTCTGAGACTCGGCTCTCGCTCCTTAAATTCCTACATTCCAGCCCTGCTGGAGCAATGCCCCCAGGCCAGGACATAATTGAATCCCAGGTGCTGCTGCCATCCCCCAGAAATGGACGGATATTGCTTCCTGCATGAGGAGCAGCCCTTGGTCCTTTCCCTAAGCCTGCAGCCCTGGGGGACAGGAAGGGGGTGTGGGGGGCATGTCGGGATCTTTAATCTGTCTGATTTTGTGCTGGTGCATGTAGTCCAGCCCCAAGCCCTCCCTCACCTCGCCGTACGGCTCTTACCTCTCACAAAGACATAGGAGCTGACCGCTGTGGTGCCCTCGATTTTGGCATCAATGTACTTGTAATAGCAGCGGTAGTAACCTGTGTCATTGGCCTGGCTCTCTGTCAGCACCAGCACTTTGCAGTAGGGCTTCGTGCCCGTCCCCTCGCAGTCCTCTTCACGGATTGCCCGGCCCCCACTGGGTGCTGCTGAGGCTGTGAATTCCATCTCCTTCTCCTTCCCACTTGGGTCCACCTTGCCCCCGGGCCACGACCACTCCAAGGGATGCTGGCCTCTGGAAATGGGCAAAAAGGAGAATTAGCTTTGGGGCAATTAGGGGATTTTACAGCCCACTGCTCCCCTCCCACGTACACGCATGGCCCTGCACATGTCCCAAATAGCCTCAGCTCTCAGGCTGGGGCATGGAGGAACAGCCCTCTTCCACAGAGGGAAACAGGTGCAAGGAGAAGGCAAGCAGCTTCCCTAATCACCCTGCAAGCAGAGGCCAGTCCCATTCCCCAGGTCACATCCTGGGCATGCCAGACTGTCAGATATCACTCCCTCCCATGACTTCGTCCTACTGCTGTTGATGCCAGGACAGGGAGCCATATAGGGTCCTGAGGGAAATAACCCATTTATTCTCTATTTCCCCTTGTTATTAAAGGAGTTCAGAGCTATTAAGAATGTACACGGACATGATGAGCTCCCCTGGCTCAGCACAGCTGCTGGCTGGGACCTGTGTGACGAACGGAGCGGGAAGGAGAAGGAGGGAAGGAGAACAGATTGGAGAGAAAACAAGAGAAAAGCAGGAAGGAGTCAGGGATAGAGAAGAAACCTCCAGCTCGAGCATGCAAGTGTGTATTTATATATAGCCAAGAATGCCCAGCATGGGAGGTGTATGCACACACACACACAGGCACCCTACCACAGCTTGCTCTGACTGCTCTTGCTTACTACTAACAAACCAGGCTTTTATGCCATGCTGGAAGTTTCCTTCCGTGAAATCAGAGCCCCTTTCAGAGCACAGCGCAAGTCCACACCTGAATGTTTGCCAGCGAAGCCAAAAGTCACTGAAAAATGTGCAAAAAAGAGATGGGAAGAAAGAAGACATCTCAAGAGACAGCTGGGGGGCAAAAATGGCTTTTTGTCAGCACTGTTTGTGCTATTAGGAGATACTTGGAGTCACCTCTTATGCCATTTGGAATAGGCAGATGGGGACAGGCAGCTCCTCAGCTTGGGGATCCTCAGAGCAGGGCTGGGGCAGATGCTTCTGAGCACAGCCAAATCACAGGTGTCACCACAGCGGGATCCTGACTGCAAGGCACAGCGTGGCCCTTGCTGCTGGAGCCATACGCCCTCTGCACCAGGCACAGAGCGGTATCTGGCCCCATGCAGAGCTGAAAGCTCCAACTCCCAACTGAGCAAAGGAGCCCCAAAGCCCTTCGTGTTTGCTCAGGCATTTTTGGCACTCGGTGTGCAGCAGGGGAATTGTACAAGTCTCCAGTGTTTCCTCTTTCTGTTTGTTTACCCGCTGGGATTTTCACGCATTATCAGACCCACTTGTTTTATTAACCATCAAGGCCAGCAGTAGCTGAGTGACACGTATTTATATAAACACAGATGGGCCAGTGCAAACAGCCCTGACAACCAGCCCGTGAGCTGAACTAAAACATTCCTTGCATCATTTGCTGCTTGACCAGACCCAGCGGGGACACAGAAGGTAAAGGCATTAATGTGAGTCCAAGTTGGTGTCTCTGGTGTGTAAAGAGGACCAGATGAAGGCAAGAACGAGGCCAGGCTCACCTGGATTTCTCTCTGAGGCTGCCCTGTGTGTCTGGGAAAAGGTCCAGGCACTTTGGGACTGCTCCCTCCCACCTATCTGTCATCTTTGAAGATTTGTTCCCAAGTTGTTTTCTTTCAGCTCTGTGATAACGTGTCTCTGGGCAACAGAGCCTGCTGATGCCAGCTGGAAACAGATGCACTGCAGGCTTCTCTGCAGCTGTTTTCCTAAATCTTTTCGGGACAGATGCTCTTCAAGGGAGCAGTTGCAATTGGCACTGCTTTTCTTCAATCCTCTTTGAAGCTCCCACATGCGGTATGACGGGCAAAGCTGGCTGTGGCTTCGGGCTGAGGTGGGATAAGGCAGATTCCCCCTCAGCAGCACAGAGGATGCTCACAGCAGTCGCACACCCGTAGGAAGAAGCAGCAGGTGTGGTACGTGTCCTGGACGCCGCCGCAGAGCCATGTGGCAGGGCACTGCCTTGTCCTCAGGCTTCTCCATCCCCGCTGCAGTGCTCATTTCCTCTGCAGGAGCCAAGAGGGCTCCGGGGTCAAATACTTCCTTTCTGCCAGAGTAGACTTTATGCATTTGCAAACATCTGTGAGTCAGCTCTATGAACAAGTCACTGGGCAGCAAAGGACACCCTCGCTCTTTCCTCTCTAAACACCACGGCTGAGAGATGCTCCCTCTCCCTCCAGGTACCCAGCACTTGTGGGGTGGGATGGGGCTGGCATGGCCAGGATCAGCTTGATCCCTCCATAAGTTTCTGCTGTCATGCAGCTGGCTCCTGCAGGCTCTGCTCCAACATTCATGAGTGGAAGGGCACAAGCTCTGCTTCTCCCCAGTGCAGGCTGACAAGAGCATGAATGCAGAGATTCACAATGTTTTTTTTCCTGCCTTCTCAGGATGGGAGCTAATAAAAGACATACTGTCCATCAGTCCCTTCACCCTGCTGTGCCACATGCCTCAATTAAAACATCACTGTGGCTTCCAGCCAGCCGTGGCACGATCTGTATTTGCTGGAATGCTTCTACACAGGTCCCCTGCACTGCCTGGATGAGTGCACTGTGTTAGGTGATGGGGGAAACTGCAGAGCCTCAGCACCCAGTGAGTCCTCGTGGGTGTGCTGTGTTTTCAGGCTTCTGTGAAGCATGCTCAGCTCCAGAAACATCCCATGGCCTGGCATGGGCTCCTGTCACTTCTGGGGCAAGGAGGAGAAGAAGAGGGGCTGCTAAGCTGCAAGTGTGGGAGATCCAGGCTGAGCTGTGAGGGAGCCTGAGAGCACAGCCAGCTGCGGGACTCTCACGCTCAGTGGGTGAAGCTGAAAAGGTCTGCAGGGAGCCTCATGCGGGGGGATTTGGGCTCAGTTTTCTGCTGCAGTGCTGCTTCGAGCAGGCCTGTGCTCCTGGCTCCAGGGCAGCTCGAAGAGCAGCCAGAGGACATTGCTCTCAAGGGAAGAACCAGGGTCAAACCAAAGCCACCTCCAACATGATGCTCAGCAAAGAATCTCTGGATCCGGGATTTGATTTTGTACTTGTTTCTGCCCTACCCTGCCCCATCACCCTCTCCTTTGCCTGTTCTCTTGGTGGTCTGCGTGTTTTTCCCTTCGGCTCCCATTAACACAAGCCAGGTCTTCCCAGGGTGGGCCATAGTCCAGAGAAGAGGTTGGAGTAGCAGCTGGGTGTAATTAGAGATCCAGGGACCAAGAAAGATTTACTTTTCATTCAAAAGTAGTAGTAGTGTCCCATAGGCAAAACCTTCTTCTCAAGGCGTGGGGCAGACACGGGCTTGAGATCTCACAGGGAGAAGGGGAACCTTGGAGCCATGCTGAGACTTGTCACCTGTGGGTGGTGTGAAGGATGCTGCACAACTCCAGAGGGGCACATTTTTTTCCCACTGTGATTCTCCTTCATACTAATTGACAGCTAGCAAGTGCACAAAGAAAGGGCAATCTCATCCTTCCCATCCAGGAAAAGAAAGGCTTTCCGCTTCATGGTGCTAAATAGGTCTGTTCATGCTTGACTGCAAAAGACACTTTCTTCAACCACACCTCCAACTTCAGAACGTCCTTTAGCCTTGGATCAATCTGCAGGAGACACAGGGCTGTGTCTGCAGTTCCCAGTCTCCCATTGGCTTCCCTGCCTGAAGCTGCTGCAAGAACACAGGTCTGCCTCACTGTGTGTGGTACTCACAGTCCATGTGGGAGGCTGTGGCCAAACGTGTCCAGGGTGACCTGGGAAAGCCTTGCTGGGTCTGCAGAGAGTCAGCACGGCAAGAGCCAGAATCTCCACGCTCTCCATGGCAGCTTGTGGCTGACCACAGCCCAGCCATGCATTTCCTACTGCCTAGCATACACCACGGCTCCTCAGGTCACTCTACGAACAAGCCCACAAACACTTGGCTTCCCATACCATGTGGAATCAGCTCAGTATGAGCATCAAGCAGCCTTGCTTCTGTCTCTATTCCCTGGCAGAGAACTGATCCACAAAGTAAGAGTAATGCCATCTGTTCCAGAGAAAGTTAAATATGTTTGTGACAAGACAAGAACACAATACAAGCCAAGTGTTTGTAGTAATTGCTTAGTGGTTATATATAACTCTGAGAAATACCCCTCTGAGGCCCATGCTGAATTTATACCCCTACTGAGCCCTAGCACTCAGATCCCAGGCATGGATCTGCTTTCAGCTGCTGGAGGGAAACTCCAGCTTGGCTTTTTTTTTCTCTCTCTAATGTGTTTCCCAAGATAAGGAGTAGTGATGAGAACATGTACAGTCAAATGCCCCAGCGTGGGACAAATCAGTTCAGACACAACACCTTCTCAGAGCCAGACTCCAAAATGACCAGCTCCTCTCTAGGAGTTATTGACCCAGCCTGGCTCGGGCTTCTCTTCCTTCACCCTCAAATGTGCAAAGCAGAGAATGAAATCCCAGCTTTATAGAAAAGCTGTCAGCTTCTCATAACCAACACCAAGCACAGCCCTGCCTTCTCCTATGGGCATTTCTCTATGCCCCCCAAATAATCTGCCAAATTTGGAAACCAGAACTACAACTCCAACAGCGTGATGAGGTGAGAACACACATCACAGGCAAGACCAGGAGAGTTAGGAAGCCAGTTCCCCCGAAAAACTTACAAGGAAGCTATCAGATCGTGCAAGTGTTTGCCTTCCTTCTGCCTGCAGGACTCCAGTAGAGGCTAACACCTCCTCCTTTGAGAGGCTTCCAGCTTCTTTTTCAATTAATTGATTAGATTAATTCACACTTGGTTCATGTAGCAGATTTCTAATAAGCCACGGTTATCTACAGGCATGCTGCAGCTAAGATCCCCCTGACAGGCTCTCCTTGCCGGGTTCTTACCAGCTGTGAGTGGTCTATAGGCAGAGCTGTGCCTGCCTGCACTGTACCTGCAGGTGATGGTCAGCGTGTCCTTGGCGTTGATGATGTGTTCTTCCTCAGTGATACTCAGAGTAGGAGGGGTCATAGAATAGCTGCTCACCAGATCTGTGGAGAGAAAGGAGAGAGGGTGTGATGCAGACATCTGCCAGTGCAGACCCACTGGTGTGGGCAGCAGCTGGGCATCATGAGCCTGGACTGGAACAAAGCCTCTTGAAGCAAACATCTCATCTTACAATCGTTAAGGTCAGAAAAAAAACCTAAAATAATATAGTCCAACCATCAGCCCATCATCACCATGACCACTAACCACGTCCTCACTGCCACACCAATGCCAGAAAAAGAATGAAAGATCAGAAATCAGGGCATCGAGGTGTTCTTTACCAGATGACTTTGGCTGAGCTCACCTGCAGCACTGATAAACGGTATATGCTAATCAGAGCTGTATCAAAGCACTCAAGGCTACAAAAATCCACCCGCAAAGGGATCACAAGTGCTCTTGGATTTGCACAGAAGCTCTCAGGGGTCAGCAGGCCCCTCTGCCTTTGTGTACAGACAGTCACATGAAGCGGACTGACCCTTTGGGGATGACAGCAGCGCCCTTCCCTTAGCGCCACGGGGGACAAGAATTCCAGGAGTGAAACTATCCAGGCTCAGAGGAGATGCAGATCAACACATTATCACACACTTCTCCCAGCTTTTGTCTAGGAGAGTCCCACTCCTGGTGGGCTCACGTCTCCGGCACGCAGTGCAGGGCACGCACCGTGCGAGCTGCTCATGGACAAACATCTCGAAGTACCGGTTACTCTCGGAGCTGTTTTCCATTAGCGCGGTGCTTCTAACTGTCACTGCTTCATGATCTTTATCTTAAAACTCCAGCTTCTGGGGATACAAGATAATGCAGAAGAAAAGCTTTGATGACTGCAAGACGAGTGAACAACCTAACCAGAGAGGGGAAAAAATAGAGTTGTGAAATGTGAAAACGTGACTCAGGTAGACGCTAAATGCTAAGGAAGAAAGGAATGCAATAAATATGCTGCTAGCTTGATCTTTATAGACGTGTGAGGTTTGTGCAATTGCAGTCTGCTCGGGTCTGACTCCTTCCTTCATACCATTTAAACCCATTTATCAATCACAGAGTAACCTGGCAGAGCAGCAGCAACGCCACGTGAGGCCTCTTCTCCAAAACCAGCACCGACAGACGCAAATCTCCTCATAGGAGAGCCCTGCCACGCTCTGCGGGACAGCCTCGAACCTGCCCTCAGCAACCAGGGGCATCAAATGGCTGCCAGTCCCCGGCACCACCAGGCCTTGGAGAGGCAGTGCTTAGAGCCACGGCTGCTGCGGGGGCTGCAGAGGGACGTGCGGAGCAGCACTGCCGGGCTGAGCCTGCCGCCCTTCTTCTGCCCAATTGTTCTCCATTTCCTTCCCGCCCGCGCGTGGCTCCGCAGCAGCCATCCCCATGGCTGCCCCCATGGCAACGGCAGGACACAGGCCATAGCCACCCACCATCTCCATCGCCCTCCTCTGCCTGCATGGAGCCCCGCTGGCCACGGCTGGTCCCACAGACAGCCATCAGTGTCGTCAATGAGCCAGCCAGCACGGCAGCCATTGCTTGGTGCTTCAACCCATCTGTGGGATCGGTGTCACAGAGGACGCTCTGCTTCCAACTCCCCTTCCCCAGTGCAGGGGACTGGGGATGTCCCACACAAAAATGTGCCCTGTGGGCTGTGAAAATAAACAAGCGCATTTTTGGTCAAATCCCTTCGAAATGTAACAAGGTTTATTAAAAAAGGAGGGGAGGAATCTGACCACTAAGCTGCACTTCCTATGAATGCCGGACACAATTATCCCCCTGCAAACACTGTTCTCCAGATGGCCACAGCCTGTCAGTGCCCCACATCAGCAAGAAGGCGACAGACTCAGGCTTGCCATGGGGTTGGGTTGGTTCCCTGAAAGCTCATCTCAAAACCTGGGTGCCACGCAAAGCCCTAAACCCATGACCAGGGATGGTGGGAGCCATCACAGCTGATGGCAGACAAGTAACCCCCACGTGCCTTCACATGCCATGGGGTGACCTGCTGCAACCATCGCCGGGGGGTGGAGGGGAAAGGATCTGTGCAGGTTAAGGCTGCGGGATTCCTGCAGATGCATCCTGTCTGCGGCACTCCACAAGTACAACAGGAAAAGGAACCACGGCTCCCTCTGAAAGCACCGCAGTTTGGGGTTGGGGATGCTCTCGTGGCCAGTGCAGGGCTGGGCCCTGTGGCTACCCAGCCCCCCCCACTATTCTCTGTGGCCATCCAGCCACCTCCCCAGCCTCTGGCTGGTGGCAGCTTTGGGGACTTCCTGCGCAGGTGCCCACAGTCACTTATGGCACCCAGCACAGACAAGGGATGCACGGCGCTATCCATCTGCAAAAGCATCTGCAGGGCCACAAACCTTCCCCAAAATCACCCTCCACCCCTCTCTGTGCTCAATAGCTGGATCCACCCCCTGCTGCACCATCCTTCCCCGTGGGAGGGGGTGCCCCATAAGTACTGATCTCGGCCGTTAAATCTCCTCCGACCGGCACACAGATGGTTTGTGTCTCCGGCAAATCCCAGGGTGCGAGGGAGATGTCTCCAGAGCACTTGAGAGTCTCCTCTTCTCCCAGTCCCTCCTTCCCCACCTCCAGCCCCCATGATGCTTTATCTCCTCGGCCTGAGGGTGCGCACTGAATTGTGCCCTTGTGCAGGGAGAGCATTAATGTAATTAAAAAGGCATGCGGCAGCCCCGGCAGGCTTTGTTTTTTCAAGATGGTTTCCAAGCAAGTTGGCAGTGGGATATTAAAATAAACAGAAGGGGGATTGATGGGATGCGGAGAGAGGAAGCAGGATCCCACAGCCGCTCACACCTTGTCTAATTTCAGAGAAGTGCACTTCCCAGCAGTTTCTCTAGCCTTGATCTTTCAGTACACAGCTCTGAAAGGGGCAAGGCTGAATCCTCTCCTTATCACTGGCGGCTCTATCATTTTCCCCAGCCCCTTCCACCCCTCTTCCCACAGTCTGCAACCACCACAGCTCTCAGCACAACAGCAGGGCTACCCATATGGTGTGCAGCCATGTCCTGCATCCTAGGGCCTGGCTGGGAAGCCATGCTCCCCCAGGAAGGGTTATCCACCCTAGAGTGCCCTGCTGAGACTGAGCAGCCTGCAGGAAGCCCTGTGCCGGATCCTGCTTCCAAGCCCCCCCACACCCCGCAGCCCCTCTGTGCTTCCCCTTCCCTCCCTCTCTGCTGAGTCGGCCCCGCTGACTGATTAACGGGGCGCCTTTCCGGAGAGGCGTTTTGTTCACTCTGTCCTTCTCGCTGACTTCCTTCCCCAGTGCTAGTCCAGATTGCTCTTGCTGTAGCCACCATGAGTCCCCAGCTAAACACATCTTGTGCTCCTGCTGCCAAACTCACTGCCTGGGGGTTTTGTGTTTGAAGCTGGACAACAACACGCATGCAGCAAAGCTCCCCTGGACACACTCTAAGTGCTTTTGGTCCAATCCCTTCAGCTCTCCCTTCTTGCTCAATTCCTCTTTCCCTCTTCCCTTTGCTCAAGAAAAGTCACCCGGATCCTGCTACTGCTCTATCTTCACTCTAGGCCTGGCGCTAGCAGATAGAGTGATGCAGCTCCTCTTGCACAGCATCTCCTGTTTTTCTTGGGTCTCATCCCCAGCCTGAACCCTTGGCTGCCCCAAGCTCAGACTCTCTACGGAGGCTTTCCCTGCACAAGCAGGGAAAGGCACACACTTAGCACTATGGTGCATGATGACATGTCAATGTCAGCAAATACCTGCTCCTGGCAAGTCAATGACAAAATACCAGATGGCAGCTGGGGAAACAGATTGAACAACCCTTTTTGATGCAGAAGAGGGGCAAATCACTTCTCTGGGTTTCCAGGCTAGGCCTATCAAATCAGCAGCATTTGCCTTCAGAACTCCACATGCACCATTTGTCCTTGCCCTGCAGATCCCAACCCTGGCACACACAGGTGCAATCCCCCTGCTCTGCCCCAGTCACCCCTTCCCCACACAGCTGCCTGGAGACAGGGGACCTAACCCTAACCCACACACAGAAAGTCCACATGCCAGGGGGAGAAAGAACCACACAAGCATCCCCTTGCAGGGCTGAATATCCCACATGGAGCAGCTCCTGCCCACACTCAGGGCAGGCATCCAGCCGTGGGCTGGAGCAGCAAAGCACAAACATCATGCTCACAAGGAGCAAGGAGCTGGCAAGAACAAGGGGAGGATGGATGCATGGCAGGCATCTCCTCCTCTTGTTTTGCAGAGAGGTGTGATATCACATACAGATGAGAAATGAATGGCCATGGGAATGAAGTGTTGGGTGTTTTCTCTCCAACCTGACAGCAGGCAGGGAGAGCCCTAAAGCATGGTGAGAATGGACACTGAAACAGAGTGGCCTCTGCCCCAGGACTCCAAGCAGGGTGCTGTTCCCTTGGCCATGGAGATTTACATCCATGGAACTCACCTCCCTGAAATATCATCAAACACAAATGTGGTGGAGCTGTGCCCTCACCACTCTGCAGATATTCACAAAGCATCAGGTGCTCCTTTGCTCCAAACAGGGAGCAAAGACATGAAGGGATTCCTGCAGGGATCTCCTGCAAGGGAGCCAGGAGATTAATAATTACAGGAATTCAATCAACGCTCACAGTGTTGTGTTGATCATCATTAGCACATGCTGGAGCCTTTAGCGTCCAACCCTACAGCACAACAGCCCTGTGGCTGCAACCCAAACAGCTGCCATAGCCTCAGTGCTAGCACCCCAGGGTCTGCTTCACCTCTCAGTATTCATAAGCTTTAAGTAACTGGTTATTTTTTATTGGCAAGGCACACAATCCCATAATCCCTGCACTGATGGGAAGTGAAGCAAAGCTGCAAACCCTTTGGGTTCCTCCAGCTTTTAGACTTGCACGCCAGTGGCCCTATCAGGAGGCAGAAACAGAGGAGTTCAACACAGGGTGCAACACGGAAGCACCCAAACCACCGCGTGCCACTGCTTCAGGCACCCAGCATGGGCAGAGCCACCCACGTGCCAGGAGTGGCTGCCACGCTGTGCCCTGCAGCATCCCCATCACACAGTGTTTATCTGTCTGCCTCTCTCCGCTCCCCCCGCAGGAAGCACTATCTCACCATCGCCCTGCTTGCTCCAGCCCGGTTTCCTGCTCCATCCTGCCAGGTTTACCCTGCTTTTTCCTCCCCCCCCTCCCCCTGCCCCATAGCTCTCAGGCCATGTTTGCATTTCTGTCTCCTGCCGTCTTTCCTCTCCCTCCCCCCGATGCTCGTTCCCCACTCCATCCTCCCCAAGAGGCTGCGTCCTGAGCCAAAGTTAGCCTCTGTCAGGTACCTCGCGTCCGGCCCAGGGCAGCGGGTCAGCCGGGGCCACCCTGCAGACCTCCTCCAGGATCTCTGCTGTCAGCAGCCTCCCCGTGCCCCGGGGGAGCGGCTGTTTGCTGCTCTTGCTGGGCCAGGGATGCTCCCGCACATCACAGCCCGTTTCCCCACCAGCCTGCCCTTCGCTGCTGGCCAGACACCGCTTTGTTTGGTCCCTCGCTCCCTGGATTGCTCCAGGTTTGTTGGCCGCCCGCTCCTGCCCGGAGAATCTTTTTCCTGCTTTTGAGATAGAGGATGCTCCAACCATCTGTGTGTTTTATTTCCTTGTAGAAACTAACAAGCTGAGGATTGTTTCCTCTCCCTGACATTTCAGAGGGCAGCTCTGGCACAGCGGGACACACAGCGCCTGCAGACAGGAACAGCCCCATTCTGCCCAGAGGATTCACTCTTCAAGGGCCAGAAAGCCCCAAATATGCCAGAACAGGCAGCTCCCACCTTGCCACCACCTCCACACAGCCCTGCTTAGCATACACAGCCACCCCTCTTCCAGCGGCCCCTATTAACTGCATGGCTAAACCCTTGTAGAACTCAATTAAAACTACCCTCCCACATCCTAAAGACTGTCAGGTTGCTTCTATTCCTACTTTAATTAACTTCTTTCCAAATCTCATCCTGCTCATGTTCTCTGCCCTGCAGGACGTGATTAGTGTGGCACAGAAAGAGCAGAGGGATCAGACGGCTTAAGGGGTGGGAGACAGAACCAGCACCATTTGTTGCACCTCTTACCTGAAAGGATGTGATGGATGCACAAGTGAGGTACCAGACTCGGTACCATTAACCACATCCTTACCACCAGTTGATCCCTGAGCCATGCTCAGGTGAAGCACCCTGTGAAGAGAGCCGGAGCTGGGCCAGTGGGAGGGCAGAGCTCAGTGAGGTGGCATCCACCTCTCGATGGGAGATGCATCTAACTGGAAGTCAGGGGAATCCCCAGGGCCATCACTAAACGCAGAGAGAAAAGGGCAGTGGCATTTGGAAAGAAAATAAATCAAGTTGAACGCTTGCTTTTTGCTTGATGAGCGTGGGTTTAATTGCTGGCCTTTGGAGTTCGGCTTTTGCCAAGACTGTTGACTTGTGGATGAGCTGAGCAGGTCAGCAAAGCAGTGCCCAGACAGCATCAGGGTGGGCTTCTCTGGGCACCTGCAAGGCTTGCAGCTGGGCTGGGAGGCATCGTGCCAAGAGGAGAAGCCCTGCTGCTCCATCTCCCCACCCCTGGGGTTTCCATCCAGATGTTTGCTACTTGGCTGCCAGCAGAAATCAACACAGAGCCCTCCAACCATGCAGCTGCCCCAGAGCTGGCAATGCCCACCCTGCTCCACAGCACAACCTGTCCTCAAGCTGCTCTTCAGTTGCTGAGTGCAGAAGAGCTGATGAGCAGGGTGAGTTTTGCAATTAGGCGATTATCTTAGAATCATAGAATCACCAAGGTTGGGCCTTGGAAAACCTGGATTCAGTTCTCCATCTGTTCCAGGCTCCCTGTAATGCAGCCTCTGTGCACCTCTAGCCCTACCTGTGAAGGGGGCAGATCAGCAGGAACTGGGAAAAAAAATACTCAAGGAAAAAAGGAGGAATCCTTACAGCTCCTGATGAAAGATAACATGGAACAAAGAAAACAGATTTATCCTAGAGTCATTGCAATATTAAAAAGCTCCATTAGATGAAGACTGGTCCAGAAAGCAGGAACCACAAGCAGAGGGCAGGAGGAATATTAACTTCCTGCTCATCAAAGCCAGGTTTTCAAGCAACAAGTATAACCTAAAAATAATCATAATGAAAAAGCAAAGGGAAGAGTGGTCACGGGCATGAGAGCACGCTGCTGCCTGGGGAGCCCAAGCACAGAGCCCTCCACGTGCAGTCTCCATGTGCACACCCGCACGTGTGCACAGCGCATCCGCACAGCCCCTTCTGCCTCCACCACCGGGGTGGGCATGGGGGGAGGCAGGAAGATTGCAGGGATCTGCTTCAAAGAAGCATTCGTCACCGGGGGCGACGGCGGAGGAAGGAAACCTCAGGTACGAGGTCGGACGTGTGAGCGGGGAGCGCTGCGGGAACAGCCGAGCGATCACTGCAGACCCAAGAGCCCCCCCACCATCCACAAGCAGGGAGAATAGGAATTTCAGCCTGAAAAACACTGCAGCACAGTGGGCTTTCTGCCACCCCTGAAGGCAGCTGGAGCTGGCCAAACCCAGAGCCTTCCCTGACATGGTTAATAAAAATCTGACTGCTCTCTGCGGGATCCCCAAGAGGAACAGGATTGGAGAGGAGTGCAGTGATGTTCTGCCTGCACGCGGGGCTCTGCTGGGCTGCTCTTCACACCAACGAGGCAGCAGGTCCTGCCTTCTTCCTGCCAGCCCTGTGGGGTGCCCAGGGTGCAGTGGGGACACGCTCTGGGTTTCTCTTGGCACACAGCTGTGCCCACAAGCCAGGACCTGCTGCAGTGGGAGATGATAATCATCAGCTCTAAGAGCCAAAGTGCATCAGGGCATCCGCGTCACTCGAGATTAGCTGGCTGCTGAACATCTGCACAACTCGCTCTCTCCTCACCTCCTCTTAACACCCCTCATGCAGATATGAAATTCATCTAACTCCCTTCCAAGAGAGGCTGAGTTTGAAATGTCACACTCTGTAGATCACAGCAGGACTCCTACGATGGAACACCCAGCCCAAATGGCAGCATTAGGCTGTGGTGCTATTTGAAGGCCAGCAAGCTACACCACCTTAAGCTGCTTTTAAAAATAGCTTCCAAGGGGGTTACCAAGCTCCATAACAACCCAATTACAAAGCTCTACCCAGAGGTTAACAGTTGTTTTCCCATTCAAAGGTGCTTCCCTTCCACGCAGCCCAGCGGGCAGAGCACGCAAGCAGCCCGATGGGAAGGAAGCGTTGACACATGCGAATGACTTCCACTGGAGAAGCAGAGTACCAGCAGGGGGAATGGTGCTAAGGAGACCACACGCCACTTCCTCAGCTGTTGCTGCCTGGTCACTGCCAGGTGCCCGCAGCCTCACAGCGCGATGGGAAGGCATTGGCTTGGGACCATTTTGCAAGGCGGCAATTGGTCCAAGGGGACCAATTAGCTGAGTAGAGATGTGGGCAGGGGGACCAGAGTCCCTCTACAGTTTCACCATGGGCACCTCTTCTCACTCGTACAACTCTCCTAAGTTCACATGGGGCCCTGTTTATTTTTCTTTCTTTCTTTTTTTAAACCTACTATTGTACTAAGAAGTGTTTTTCTTTTGGAAAAGGTGACTGCGGGGCCAACACCGCACGGAGTCTCCTGCTGCCTTCCATCACCACCATAACCCCACGGCCAACGCTTATCTGCGATGAAGGCAGCTTTGTGTTCCCACTGTCATATAGAAGGAGACCCCGGCGCTCCCTCCTGCCCCATACATTCTTCGAAATGCCACCCAGGCCTTGTCAGTGCCCTGACCAAGTGGCTCCTCTGTTCTGTGCACTAGGACATCCCGGGGGGAAGAGAGGATGGACAGCATATGCCCAGATCCCATCCCAGTGTGGAGTCCTCAGGCTAGATGGATGTTCCACAAAGCAACACTGGGTGACTCCATTTGCAGCACAGCATCACCTGCCCCTTATCCCATCCTAGCACAATGGCCCTGTACTGCCCACCCATCAGCTCAGGGACACCCATGGTGTGAATACGAGCATCTCTCATGGGACACCTCGCACCGCAACCGCTCCCCACCATTGAACCTCTACTCTTAGCTTCCTGAGAGCTAAATGCTGCAGCACCATGATGGGATGATGGCCCCTCAGAGCAGATCACAGTGGGGACAGCTCAGGTTGGGACAGCCCATGGCGAAGTGATGGATTTCTACAGGCACTCGGTGCCGTCACCTCTGCTGGATGCTGTTTCTTTGCTGTCATCACTCTGAGCTGGCAGTTTTCAAATCCAAATACAAATCACAATTTGTGCCCAACCTTCTGCCTTGGTAGATATCAAGATTTACTGCTGTCCCAGGAAACTGTTGACTTTACCCTTACTTTTGTCAGTATTTATTATTTTAGGTCACCACATCCACCATCCATCTCAGCAGACGGCCGTATTTCAGAACGTGGGAAAACAAGTCGCAGGCAGAGGGCAGAGCCCTGGAGCCAGTCCACAGCACACACACATCTGCATGGACACACATGTGCTTCCCCAGCCAACGTGGGTCCCACACACCCTGCCCACATGGGGAAATCATGCTGGGTTTGGGATGCTCCTTTGCTTCACCCTGCCCATCCCTGAGCAGCTCCCCAACAAAAGCCCTTCAACACCACTTGGAGGACGGCACGGAGCATCTCCAAAAGACTCCTCTCTCCCCTCTGGCTGCAGGCCATGGGGTAGGGCACTATCCTCAGCTTTGCTGTGACTGCGTCCGGGTGAGATGACGGCTGTGGCAGGAAGGTGCTGTGGGAAGTTAGCTCATGGGAGTTAGCTCACACTGCTGCAATGTTAGCGTGTATCACGCGGGGAAGTGACGCCAGGAGCAGCATGTGTAACTTCAAACAAACAATTTGCACCGTGCACTCTGCTGCTTTTTCTGCCCCGGAACCCGGGGAGGATGCCAAAGCCCTGTTATCCCTGTGGGGATTGAGCTGAGCCCTGCTCTGGGGGCAGAAGGCAGGGGCTCCTGCTGCTTTCTCCATCCACCAGGCCTGTGTGCATCCGTGGCACTGGCTGTGGTGGATGATGGGATCAGAGAGGGCGATGCTCAGAGGGCACAGAATTGTAATAGTTTAAATATTCCTCAGCTAAAACAGAATTGGCCAGACACACATCTCGGAGCTCCCGGGAACACTCTCCAGGCAGCAAAGGAGCAGTGATCCCTTCTCATGAGCCCTGCACACACCCCATGCACAGTGATGTCAATCTGCGTGCTGCACAGTCAACCTGAGAGTCCAGTGTCCACACGGAGGGTAAGGGCTGCTCTGCTTAGGGCTTGCTCTTTAAAAAAATACAGTCTCTCTGTACATTCTGCCCTTTTAAAATACATTAATTGCCATGGAAACAATGCTCTTATTGGTATGGGAGCAGTCTGCTGGCCTCCACAGATGCAAGATAAAAATCAATGAATACATTGAAATCCAGGCTTCACTTCGGGACCTTTTGTGGTTTTGGGGCTGGTCACTGTGGGCACACACATGAGAAGCTAACAGGATGCCACGTCCTATGGAGACAAAGCAGGATGCAACACACAGTGACATCTGCACTCGGTTGGCGCAGCCCTGCATGGATGGCAGTCCCAATGCTGATGCCTGTGCTCAGCCACAGCTCCTGGTGCTGCTCACACCCCGCTTCTGGCTGCCATTCACACCCCCACTGCCAGCAAGCAGAAAACCTTGCCTTCACACCAAGCAGCGCCCAGGGGAAGGGCTGTGGGTGCCCTCCGTGCCCACGGACATCCCAACCCAGGGCCAGAACTGCCCCGCTCCCCACTGTGCCGCCCAGCTCAGTGCTCCCCGTGCTGTTATCAGGCAGTGACAGTTTCCGCCATCAGATTCCTCCTGTCCGTCAGGAAAGCTAAATAAGGAACATCGTTCAGGCGGCTGCAGGAAGAGGGGAAATGCAGGGACATCCGGCCCAGCTGCCAATTTTTCCTTTCCCATGAACCACCGCTGACCTCCGCCAGGGAGAACCTGGACACCAAGCCTGGCACTGGCACTGCACCGTTTTGCTTAACCCTACCCTGTGCTAGAGTACTGTCACCATCACAGCACCACGTACACCATGCTGCGGGTAGAGAACCGCCGTGCATGGGGTTTTGGATGCACCAAAGGATTTCAAGAGCATCACTGCACTGTGCTGAATCCTTCCTTGCACACACAGGCAGGTCAACTCCCACCTTTCCCCTTCATCTCTGCTCACTACACAGCTCTGTCCATCGGTGATGGGGGATGGAGACAAGGAGGGTTTGCAGCCCTTCTCACACCCTGCGTGGGGATACACCTGGTTTCTTGCTGCCTTTCCCTGCACAGGCGACTTTGGTTGCTCTGTGACCAGATGGAAGAGAATGCACTCTGATGTCTCATGCCATTCCCCACAGCCCTGTCCCATTGCTTGGAGCCTTTCCAAGACCCCCTGCACTGATCCTCCCCATTAGCACATGACGTCCGTCCCACAGCACCTCCACGCTTGGCCCGAACGCTGCTCACGCTGGGAGGCGGGGGCAGAACTGCAGCAAGAAAAACAATTAGCACGTGGGAGAAGCTGTAAGGTGAAACACAAGTCACTGCCTCAGACCTGTTTCTGATCCCCCAGTAGAGAAAAGAATCCAGGACAGATCTCTGCCTTTAAAACCAGGGGGACTTTCACCAGGATCCTCCTCGCCCAGTTGAGCGCAGGCCATCTCTGCGCTCACAGTGAGCACCACAGATGGGCAACAACACTTGGTGCTGAAAGCATCACAACTATTCCAACCAGAGAGAAAAAGCCCCCCTGGGGCCCGGTGAACCCTCTCTTGTAACAACATGAAACGAGAAACAAAGGTCTGGGATAACCAGAGGCAATAAAACCCTGGAATTAATTTAACCAGTTACTAGATGCCAATGCAGCTGCGGCAGCATTTCTTTTGCTGATGAAGGTCTCGGGATAAGCTCAGCTCTGGTGCAGGGCACAGTCCCGGGCTCCTCCACTGGACCCTCCTGAGCCAGTGCGCCCTTGCCTGGGTGGGGACATGCAGGAACAGAGATGCTACCATATGCCTCAGCCCCAGGTGACACTGCACTCTTCATCTCCCCACCACAGTCACCCACAGGGAACCACCGCGCTGTGATTTTGCCTGTCCTGCCCAGCAGAAGAGCTCTGCGGTGTTGGGCTGTTTCTCACAAGGAAACCACAACCACTCCCTGGGCAGTGAGATCTGGTTGGCACGAGTCACCGAGCTTATTGCCATGCCTGCAGCACCCCCTGGGCTTGGTGCAGCCTTGGGTGGGATGAGTGTGGCATAAATACGCAGCCTCCCAAAACTAGGGTCCCCAAACCTTTGCCCCCATTGCTTGGTGCTGTTTAATCCAGCAGCCTGAATGCAAAGGTGCAGGTGATGCTCACTCTGTGGGCACACCCGCAGGGCTCATGCTGCTCCCCAAAGCCACCAAGGGCTGAGAACCCATTAAGGACCCCCACCTTGAGGCACCCTGAGCACCACAGGTGCATCGCACAGTGCTGGAGAAGTGGCAGCCTGGCCCCAGCCCTGCTGCTGCTCCCATGGGATCCCGCTCTCCTTTCCCTCCCCAGGAACTGCCCTGAGAACAGCCTGTTCCCTCCCAGAACACCTGCCCTTCCCACGCCTGCCCTAGAAAATGCTGTTGGGCTGAGAACCCCCCGAGGATGGGGATCTCACGCGGAGCCGACGGGCAGCATGGAGTCTGGGTGGGTCCCTCCTGGATGGGGTCATTTTGGTGCCAGAGCTTTGCCCCCCCTCAGCCAAACATCAAACTGAGCTCAGCCACCATTCTCCCCGCAGCAGTATACACACAGGCAGCAAGCTGCAGGCTGGCATGCCCAAGTCAAATCCCAGGACAGGGAGAGCAGCCCATTCCTCTCAGGTTTTCCTTGAGCAAATGGTGAGGTCACAGGTGCCCCCTCCCCAGCACCGCCGTCCCAGCCCCGGCTCCGCTTCACCACCAAGTGACCGGGCTGAACCAGAGCAGGGCTTGCTGCACAATCCTGGATTTTTGCATGAAAGGGTGTCACTGAAACGGCCCATGTTTATTGCTTGCCATAAAGCAAGTGCTCCAAATCCCATCTGCAAGCATAAACGTTGCTGCTGGCAGGGGTTGGCTGTGCACCCGGCTGGGAGGTCTGTGTGCTCTGAGGAGGGCAGCAGCAGCTGCCAGCGCCATCGGCTCATGTCCTACACAAGCACGGGCCCTTCCTTCGCACCATGGGGTCACGGTGCAGGAGCGGGGCAGGGCATGAGCGATCCCACTGCTGTGCATGGAGGCTGACCCTGGGATGCTCCACCCTGGGGTCACTGTGCAGCTGGGGCACAGAGAGCCCACCTCCTCCCACCGTGCAGAGCAATGGAGTGCAGCACCAGGATGGGCTCTCCGTGTCCCAAACCAAACTATTCCACCATCCACACACGGACCAATCTTGCACTCACATCCCTGTTTCTGAGGGGAGCAAATACTGGCATGCAGTTGGGAGCATCGAAAAATTGGTTTCAGGTACAGCAGGACAGAAGGCAGAGATAATAGATGATTTTTAAGGTCACTTCCAACCCATGCCATTCTATGACTCTGTCAGAGGAGGTACGGTCTCCTGCTTGAGCTCCACATCACCCTTCTGTGCTGCACTCATCAGGCAGCACAGCAGAGCTCCAGAGCAGCGTGCAGCCCTGAGTGAGACCTACACAGAGCCCCACACTGCTCCCTGCACTTCGGGGAGATGGAGGGATCTGGCACAGCCACGCACTGCTTTGCAGACCACTAACGAGAGCTGTGAGCAGCTGTGCCACCCGCAGCAGGTCCCCTCATAGAAATGGAGCATCCATACCAGTGTGGGCACGGCGTGCTGGCTGTGCCAACTGCAGCAGTGCACCCATAGCCCGCTCTGAACCCCCACACCCAGACCCACAGCCTTCCCGGTGAACCAATGCTACCGCTGACAGTGAGTCACTGAGCTGAAGGCTACAAAAATTCTATCTGAGCCCCTGAATTTGTTCCCCTGCGTTCTGCCCGCATTACCGACTTCCCATTGGTCTCGTTTCCATCTGTAGCACTTGACTCACACCAGTTTCCTAAGGCTCTGCTGCCCCATCCCTGGCGGTGCCGCCCGGTCCGCACCCCACGCTCAGAATGGAACAGCAGCCACCTGCCCCACACCACAGCCGCGGGGCTCAGCTCGCCACCCTCAGCCTCTCGCCAACCCCCCGTCCTGGGGGAGTCCAAGGTGGGCCACAGTGATCACCACGAGGAGGATGGGCAGCGGGCAGAGTGGTGCACAGATCCCTTCCTCCTCCTCCTGCCCTCCTCCCAGCACTACACCCGGCGCTCGGAGCGATGCTTCTGCCTACGAACAATAAAGGAGCGGAGCGCGGGTTGCCCTGCAGCCGCAAAAGAATCCCCACCGTAACACTCCGAGGACGTTTCCCCCCTTGCACCGCGCACACCCGCAGCCCCGGCGCGGCGTCACAGCCGTCGGGAACAGCCACGGTGCGCCCCATCGGGGCGGTGAACAGCGGCGGAACAGTGTGGGGAGCGGGACAGCCCTAAGAACGGTGCCTCCTTGTATCTCCGCGGGACACCTCGGAACGGGACACCTCGGAACGGGACACCTCGGAACGGGACACCTCGGAACGGGACACCTCGGAACGGGGCAGCCGCATCCCCCGCATAACCGCAGGTGCCCGGTGCAGCCCCGCAGCGCGCCCCGCAGAGCTCACCTGCCTCCGAGACAATGCCGAGCCACAGCCAGAGGGGCAGCGTGCAAACTCTCTTCATCTCCGGAGCTGCGGGCGGTTCGGTGCGGAGCGGTGCGGAGCGCCCCGCACCCGAGCTCTGCTCCCGGCGCTCCCCAGCTGCGGCGACGCGCGGCGGCGGGCAGGGAGGGAGCACCGGGGCCGCTTCCTTTTCCTCGGGCCGCCCGCCGTCCTCCGCCGAACCCCGCGGGGCGCCGGGCGGGTACGGGGCGGGGCGGGGCGGTACGGGGCGGGCAGCGGGGCGGTGGGGAGGGGAGGGGGTGCTTGGGGGCTGCACCTGCGGCTCCGAGCAGCGGCGGGGGCTCGCGGCTGTGCTCAGCGCATCGCCACGCGTGTGCCTCCCAGCCCCGGGGGTGCACACTTTGCGCGTGGATGCGCGCAGCTCCTATCTCCACGCCTGTCTGTGCGCTCCCTGGAAGCTCACACCTGTGCACGCGCGGTCCTGCACCCCCGAGGGCACACCTGTGTGCACGCAAACGCAGCTGTTCCTTTAGGGACTACGGACCACCCTCCTGCAGGCCGTCCACACGCACCGGCAGCAGCTGTGCTGCTCTCAGCATCCACACATACCTCTAAGCACATACAATAAATCCTACTGCTGGCTGTGCACCCCATGATGCTCCGTGTATCTCTCACACTCCTCTCCTTTTGCTCCTTTTCCCAAACCCATCTTTCACACCACGGGGCACAGCAAGTGGATGGCAGCAGGGTGCTGACACTGGGACGACATGGCTGTGGACATGGAGGTGATGCTGGAGCTCCAGGAGAACATTGCAGCCCCAGCCTCCTGCTCATGTGCCCTCCGAGCATCAAATGGATAAATAAACACAGCCCCACGCTGTGCCCCGCGGGGTTGTTAGTTATGCACGCTTGCAGACACCAAATAGAGAAAAAGAGCTTGAATAAGAACCATGTGCTCGTGGCTTCTAAAAGGCATGAAAACATCTTGTGTGCTCAACTGCTTTCACTGCCAAACCTGGGGAAGAAATCACCCCGTCCCTTCCCTGGAGCTGTCAGAGGGAATCCAACCGCAGCCGTTATTTTATTCCAGCACCCCCGGCCTGCTGAGGGAGTCTTTAACCCCGGGAGAGCTGGATCATAGAACCACAAAATAATTAAGGTTGGAAATACCTTGAAGATCCCCAAGTCCAACCCCAACCCATCCCCACCGACCACATCCCTCAGTGCCACATCTCCATGGTTCCTGCACACCTCCAGGGGCAGCGAACCCCCACCTCCCTGGGCAGGAGGGGAGAAGGAAGAGCAGAGGGTGCGAGCTGTGCTCCATGGAATCCTCCCGTATCCCAAAGATAACAGATTTTGGCTCCCGCACCTCCACCCCTGCAGTCCAGACACAGCACTGCACGGACCGGCCCATCCGCGATGCCGCCTAACGGCAGGACGCGGGGAGGGCTCATCCCACCGCAACGGGGAATTTTCCATCACAAACACACGGTAACTGCACGACTAGTGGGACCTTTCCATTGTTGCCGCCCTCGGAAACAAAAGGATCCCATTTTAACAGCTCGCCTCCCTTCTGTACGCGGAGATGGGCGCCCAAGGGAGCAAAACTTCCCCAAAGCAATGAGATTAAGGCACAGCAGAAGCTGCCAGACTCCGATCAGTCCAGAGCACAGCCACACAAACACCACACCAAGGTGGCTCTGAAACACCAGGACAGAACAAGGTAATCCACAAGGAAAATGCAGCTGGTTGCTGGACCAGAGGTGGGTGCTTCTCCCCATCCCCAAACACAGAGTCAGGCTGTAAAGGTCACTGCTCTCACACAGAGTCTGGAGTTTTTGCTCCACAGTACTATGGTTTATTGGCAAAATGCATTTCTGAGATAATGTTTAGAGGCAGACAGTATTTACATGCAGGGTTGAGGCTACACATACAGCAGCTTGGAGCAACAGTTTCCCTGCACATAGGAGCACACCAGCCATGTCCTGGGGAGAGGACAGGCTCTCCCAGCCTGGCAGGACCAGACAAGGACATTAAATCCCAAAACACAGTTCTGCTAGCAAGCAGCGTGCTGTGGTTCCTGCATGCAGCACAGCATGGGGAGGAGTGTGTGCTACCTCAGGAGCCTGCTAGCACAGGCAGTTGGGACAAGCAGGTTTTGCTGCTCACCAGCTCTGCTTTTGGCAATAGGAAGGTGTAGGAGGTGGTAGCTCTGGCACATACTGCAATGAGCTGCTCACAGCTCGTGCAGCCACAGCTACCCACATGAAGCACGGGCAGCAGCAGAGCTGGCTGCCTCCTCCTCCCCGCTGCACTCATCGCCTGCCAGCTCTGCTGTCACCACACCTCAGGGATAGCTGCCACTTCTCCTGTGGTTTCAGGCAGTTCAGAGAGGTGACTGGCTTCAGCAGCATGTGCTGCAAGCACCTGGGGTTCTGTTCTGCACGGGCAAAGAAAGCTGAGCCTCATTGAGGAGGAATTCACAGGCTCCAGCCATCACCTTAGGCTGCACTTAGCCTCTGCTTTGACCCTTCAGAGGGATACACACAATTCCACACATCCCAGGCCTAAAATCACAGCCAATCTGCTGGGCATCCCTCTCTGGAAGTCCAAGGCTGCCCATGCCCCAGGCTGTGCTGCACTCCAGTCTAGCTGAACCCCAGCCTCCAATCCAGGAGAAGGTACAGACACAGGAGCCTCTTTAACAAGCTTTAACGCTGGCCAAGCATAGAGCTGTGCCGCTACCTCCGGGTTGCTGCGGGCCCTGCGCCGTGCACAGAGCTCCCTCTGCTGCCGGCAGACGGCACCTGGTTAACAGCTCTTAAACAGCACTGCAAACGCTTTTCTTGTCCACCGCTCACTTTAAACATGGGAGTGGAGGCGCAGAAGTGGCCCCAGCCCCACACAGGGGAGTTTCTCACAGGGGCACAGCATCCCACTCCCTCCACTGATCACAGAGCCAGGTGGCAGATGCGCATGGGCTCTACGTTGTCCCTGCCATCACTGAAGCAGGTGCTGAAGAAGGGGCAGTACCTCTCTGCTGAGACGTCGTGGAAGGTGAAGAGATGGGACATGTCCTTAGCATCGAAGAAAGCCACGGTGCCCTCCTGGCAGTCTAGGAAGACCCCCACTTTGCGGGGAGGCTGCTGGGGAAACAGGCGCACCCAGGGGGTGGCAGTGGCCCAGTACTCTGTCTTGTTCCTCAGGCGAAGCGTCCAGTAGCCATTCTCTGGGCACAGCTTCACCTTCTCTGCCCGGTTCACAGCCTCAGCAGCCACCCCCAGGTCCCACTTGGTTTTGCTGCCCACCCACACCTCCCAGTAATGCTGGCCGCAGTCAAAGGTGCGTGAGGCCATGACGTTGACACACTGCTGGAAGCGCCGGGGGCTCCTGGGGACAGGCTGGGCTCTCTCCCGCTCCGTCACTGCTGTCAGGTCTCTGGAGAAGACCAGGTTGGGGTGGGCTGACTCAGGGTCAAAGGTGAGTGAGGCTGGAACTGTTGGAGAAGCGATGGACAGCATTTTCAGGCTACATGTTTCCCCTGCAGAGCATCTCCAGCCCCTCTGCTGCACCCCACAGCCTCAGCACATCCACCCCTCCCACCCATCTGCTCACCAGGGCAGATGGACTGCAGCATCTGCCTCCAGAAGATGTACTGCAAAGGGCCACCATGGTTGTCCCGGTAGTGCTGCAGGTCAAAGGCAGGCGAGGGCTTGACACTCACTGAAGGCCTGGGCAGAGAAAGTGGTGGTCAGTCCTAATGCTGAGCCTCCTGTGCACAGGAACAAACTCAAGAGTGCAGCAGATCATCATGCACAACAGATTTGGTGAAGACTGAACACCAATCTCTGTACCAGTGACTTATTCCTCTTGGCACAGAGCAAGCAAAGCACACAGCTCAGGAGTAGAACTGTGACAGACTGAGTGGACAGAGCTGGAACTAGCACTGCTGCTTGCACAGCACTGACCCACAACAGCTATCACCCAGCACACCCACACCATGCACAGGCCAAGCTGCATCCCCCATGCAGAGAAGGGACACTTCTCCATAGCAGCACTGCTCTAGGAAACGCTACCCTCAGCTATTCTCGCTGCTCAAACCTGCCCTTCAATGTCAGTTTTGCAGACCCTTGAACAGTGAGAAACTGTGAGAAAGAGCAGAGAAGTCAAAGCACCCAAATTAAGTCTGCTCCCATTTGTAGCATGCATGGCTCTTGCACTCATCCCAAGCAGCACATCTCCTGCACACTCCCTCCAGTTGGGCTGTCTCAGCACACATGTTCCCCAGGGAGTGCATCTAGCGCGTGCTGCGGACCAGCCCTCATCTGACACAGCAGCAGTTGTCTGCTGAGCAGCCTGCAGTGCTTTCAGAAGTCAAGATAAGAGCCCTCCCTCGTATGGTCCCAGCCAGAGACAGAGATAAGCAGAGAAATCAGCTTCTTTCATGCCAGACACGTACCTGATATCCAGGCTCTCCACCTGCAGTGAGGACCAGAGAGAATTAGCAGTCATTGTCTGTAATTCATGCAGCTGCACAAATAAACTCCCTGTCCTGACTTCTACTGTCATGTAGCAGAGGAAAGCAAGCCGCAAGGACCCCCTCCACCCTGGGGAAAACTGGCTGGGCACTGAGGCTTGGGAGATTTCACAGGGGTGGCAGAAGGAGGAAGGCCTCTAAGACCCATCACATCCAAGGGATTGTTGTGTCCCCTGGTAGCCAAGGCCTCCAGACTCAAAGGAGTCAGGCAGACAATCCAGAGGGATGGCAGCAAGAGCAACTTCCAGCTACAGCCTGGTGTGTCATTTAAGACTCTCTTCATGCCAGAAGAATGTCCGGAAACAACCCTCTGCCTCCTGCCACAGCCAGCCAAGCACGCTTACCTCCAACAATGACACCTCTTCCATGTTGCTCAGGGTTTGCTCTAGGCGCTCCATATCTCTCCGCAGCACTGCCATTCCTTCCTCCAGCTGGTGGACGTCCCCATGCAGCCGTGCCAGTGCCTGCTCCTCCTCTTTGCCTAGCTCTGCCAGCACAGCTCTCTCCTCTTCCTCCAGGATCTGATGCAGGCGAGTGAACTCTGCCCGGATCTTGAAGTTCAGCTCCCCAGATGCTTTCTGAGCAGAAGACAACAGTAATGAGTCTGGCAGTCAAAACACACAGACGTGTGAGATGGCTGGGCACATTTCTGTGCTTATAGAGTCCTAAAAATCAGTTTCAGACATACCCACAACTTTTTGGAAGAAGAATTAGACATGGACAACTGCTGAGGCTGCATACAGCCATGGGGAACACCAAGCTCTACTGATAGTTTTGTTGCTTTAACTAAAAATCTTTGCATGCAGGTAGGAGCTCACAGCCCTTTCTCACATCATCAGGAATTTGCTTAACATTTTATACTGGAGCCCTTGTGTTTTTCTGGAGCTGCCTACTTCGTGGTTCAGGTTAGGATTCATTTCACATCATGCCAGACACCAAACAGAGGTGCCTGACACTGGCAACTTGCTGCTGTTTTCCCCGAAATACCTCAGCTCTATAGGGCCCTTAGTTTGTACTAGAAAAAGCTGTGCCAAATAATCTCTGTACTTAAGGCTGATAAAATCCTGTTACAGTCTCTTCAGAGAGCATTTCCCCTCTCTAAGGTGTTTGATTGGCCAGTAAACCTTGTGGTGCTCTCACTACCTTCCTTTACAAGACACAGCCAATGACTTTTTCTTGCCTCTTCAAGCTTTTAATCTCTAAGAGCAATCTTAGTTCTCATTATTTTCTAGCTGAGTTTGCCAAACACACATCCTTTCTACCATCATGATACTGATCTCACTCAAAGTATGCCTCCAGCTTTACCAGCCAGCCATGGCACTCCAGCCTCTTTTTTTGCTTTAGCAGATGCTTGTGCTGACACACCAGATCAGACTTGATTCTGAAGACCTTCTACCATCAGTTTAATTGTACCTCTGAACTACTTGTTCTTTCCTTTAACCCTCCTTTCCTGTCTTTTAGTACTTCTATGCCACTCAACAAGGAAGCTTAGTCAGCCTGTGGCTGTTCTTGTCTCAGAGATCAGTGATGAGCAGGCAGACCGGTACTACTCCAGCGTGGAGAGAAACACTAGAGAAACACCTGGGCATATCACATCCTCTCAGAGCTGCACAGTAAGTCTAAGCAGTCCTTGTAGCAAGGCCACTGCTCTCTGCAGCATCACCAGCACTGCTGATCCAGCCCCTCCAGCTTTGCTGCCTGCCCTCCAGACACATAAGAGGTTTCTACAGGTTCCAAGATTCAACCCTTTTCAAAGAATCAGCCTGCTGGATGAAGAGGGGCTGCTCAAGTAGCAACACATGGACACACAGCTCCTTTGTGAATGTTAACCCAGGGATTTATGACAGAGCAAGGGTGCCCATCTAACCTCAAACTTTACTCCAAAACCTGCAGCCAGGCTGGCTCAAGCACAGGACAGCAGAATAGATAAAAAAAGGCAGTGAGGTTCAAGAAGCTTCCCTGGGCTTTGCTCTTGCTTACTCTGTCTTCACCAGTACTGGGATTACAGATGGTCACTTTCCCTTCTAGAAAGGCTTCTCAGTCACTGACCAAGTATCTGTGCAACCGCTGTGGCAACCCTGAAGGCTTCCCTCAGGCAAACACCCACCACCACCCAGGAGGGCACATGAAGAGTGCTGGCTCAGCAGTTACCGTCAGGCTACAGATATCTCCCTGCACTGCACGCTTTTGCTGCAAGAACTTCTCCATCTCTTTCTGATGGGCTTGTAAAGCTTCTTCCAGGCGCTTCTGCAGGAACAAGGAAAAGAAGATAATCCCTTTTCGATTTTTTGCTGCAACTCAAGAGCAAAGCCAACTCAAGGCCAGCACTGGAAGGAAGGCACAATTGGATTTCCCAAAACAGCAACAAGGGAGGGGACAGACTTTTTTAGCAGTGTCTGTTGTGATAGGACAAGAGGAAGTGGTATCAAATGGGTGACTTAGACTGGATATAAGGAAGAAGTTCTCTTATGAGAAGGGTGGTGAGGCACTGGTTGCTCAGAGAGGTGGTGGTGCCCCATCCCTGCAGACAGCCACGGTCAGGCTGGAGGGGCTCTGAGCACCTGACGGAGCTGTGGGTGCCCCTGTTCAGTGCAGGGGAGTTGGACCAGATGGCCTTTAATGGTCCCTTCCACCTCAAGCGATTCTACAAACGACTGGGACTTCCAGACCGGAATATCTGTTTGCTAAAGAAACCATCCTGCAGGGAACTGACTGCTGCAGGGCCCAGCTCCCGGAGCAGCACATCCCCTCCTCCCTTCGGGGCTCACCTGCACCTGGTGGCGGTGCTCCTGGGAGCCGTAGAGCCGCACTTTTTCCACCAGCCCGGCCAGCAGGTGGTGCGTACGGAAGGTGGGCCGGGGGAACTGCCGGCGGCACTGCGGGCACGAGGCGACCCGGGGGCCGCTGGCCCAGTACCGTTGGATGCAGGCCTTGCAGTAGTGGTGCATGCAGTCCAGCATGACGGGCTGGCTGAACAGCTCGCAGCAGATGGCACAGGTCAGCTCCTCCCGCAGGCTGTGCTCCCGACCGCCCGCTGCCATCGCTGCACGCCCGCCGCCGCCCACCGAGGCCCCTTTGTTCCTTCGGCGACGGCCGAACCCGCCGTCGCTGGGACCTCCCGGCCGGGCGAGGAAAGTTGGGATCCCCGGGGAACCTCTGGACCCCGCACAGCCAGCCCGGCCCGCAGCCCACCGCCTCCCAACTTTGAGTCCTCGGCCCCGCGCTGATTGACGTCCTCTTCGACCAATCGCCGTGCGAACGCTCCGCCCGCCCCTCCATTCATTGGTCGGGAGCTGAGCCCGGGAATGGGGTTGGGCTTCTGCACGTGACGTGGTCACGTGTGAGCGGGTCGGGCCTCGTGGGGTGCAGGGGAGCTGCGGTGTGAGCGTGCTGCGGGGCATTGCCTTGCACTGTCACAGTGCTGCGGGGCATTGCCTTGCACTGTCACATGCTGCATGGCATTGCATTGCACTGTCACAGCGCTGCAGGGCACTGCATTGCACTGTCACATGCTGCATGGCATTGCATTGCACTGTCACATTCTGCCTGGCATTGCCTTGCATTGCACTGCCCTGAGCAGTGAGAATGTGGAACGAGCACTGGGGGAATCCATCCCTTTTGCTCAGCGTGCTTCCCTTTCCCTGGTTTCTTTTGGCCCAGGTTTGCAGCTTTCAGAGCTGGCCCAGCTCCCCTGGTCCCAGTGCTGACAGAGGGCAACTGGGACCCCACAAGTGACTGGCTGCCAGCCTGATGGAACCTCACTTACTGTAACCTTTTGGACACAACCTACCAGCTCATGGCTCCCATCTGCCAGTTGAAAACATGCTGCCAAGTGTCCCTGATCTCCAGTTCTTGTTCCAGCACTCCTGGCATCTCCCTTCTGTCAGCGCTTCCCCCAGCTGGCACCTCTGAGCAGCCCGGCCCAAATGCCCCAGGTTGGGCCACAGAGCCTTGGTGGAGTGCATTTTTTATTGGAGCTCAGCCCTGCAGGGACTGGTGTCAGCAGCACCACTAGGCACGGGGTCCAACGGATGGAGGGAGAGGAAGGGCTGAGGTTTCCAGTGTTTGCATTTCCCCATTTGGCTTCGTTTTGGTGTAGATGGTGGCTGTGGGGAGGCCCTAAGAGGTTGGGTTGACCCCCAGCCCATGGGAAAAGATACAGAGAAGAGAGCAGCCAGCAGGAAGGAAAAAGAGAAAGGAGGAGAGAGGAGGTGAAGTGAGGTAACAGCCACATCCCCATAACGAACACGATGCATCCCTCTGTGACCTCAGCCGCGGGAACATGATTTAAAGGGCTTGGTTGGAAAAGCAAGCAGGAAATGAAGCAATGCTCAGAGATAAGATATCTTTGGATAAATAGCTGGAGGAGAAGGGTGCCCAAGGGGTGGGCCGTTATTTGCCAATATTTTTTCTTCCTGGACCCAAATCACAGAATTGTTGAGTTGGAAGGGACCTTTAAAGGCTGTCCATCCAACTCACCTGCAATGGATGGAGTCACCCACAGCTCCATTGGGTGCTCAGAGGTCCAGCCTGAATGTCTCTCAGGGATGGGGCATCCACCACCACATGACTGTCCATCACCTCACCACCCAAATGATGCCAAGAGTGGAGCTGCGTGCAGTGCAGGTGTCCCACTGGCCCCAAGCAGTGGGTGAACCCACACCATGGTCCTGGTGAGCACCACGTGGAGGTGCTGAGAGGCACTGAATAGGCTCAAATCACGACTCAAATCATAGGCTCAAATACCAATCATGGCATGGAAGAAATGTCAGCGCCATTCTGTCCTGCCTGTGTCCAGGATCTTATGGAGAAGGCCTGGGGTCAGCACGGACCAATCTATCTCATGCTACACACTCTGCACTGTGGAACTGGGGTTCCTCTGAGCTGCTGGGCTCAGGGAGAGCCGAGCACACAGCCCACTGGTGATGGCACGTGGGAAGCAGGTCCTGCAGCAGGCACAGGCGGATGATGCTGCCTCATGGTGTTTTCCCCAGGAATGCTCAAAGAACCCAATTCTAGGGGCAGATCCACATGGCTGCTGAACTCTGCAGCCCAGCCTTGTGTAAACCATCCTGCAGGGCTGCCAGGAGCACTGCCACACCACAATGTGACATTCCCCATGCCTGCATTCCACCGCCGCCCTGCAGCTCCCCACACCTCGGCGCCATCCACCAGGAGATTTCTACAAATATTAACATTTCTGGCTGCCGCTTGTTTGCCTGTTTATTCTGAGCTGTGCATGAAAGCCCTCTGATGTTCCACACACAGCACAAAGCAGCTTTCCCTCCCTGCCATGAGTTGTGCCTGAGCCCTTCAGCCAACCCCATGCCTGGCCCTCAGGTGATGCTCTTCAATGCTCCCCTGCTGTTTTTGGTGTTTCTGATCTCACAGATGAGAGGAAGGTCATCCTGAGCTCACCTTGCAAAATTGGCCGGACAGGCTTGGCTGCTCAAGGTGCTCGAGTGCTTTGTGAGTTATCACCCATATTCCATGGCCAGCACACAGCAGCTGTGAGATCAGCCTTGCAGTCGCAGCACAGCCCCACATGGCCTTTCCCTGGCTGGTTCCAGGCTGTTTGCTCCGTCATTGCTTGCATTAAAGAGGACCACAGAGCCCAAGTCTGCACAGCATCCCCAGATGTTACACATGAAAATCTTCAGATCATTCAGTGGAGATGGAGGGAACTCATTTACTGTCATGCAATCCTCTTATCCCAAGGAGTTTTTCAGTAGAAGACCTCTCAGTGCAGCATTGCATGCAAGGCATGAGTGATTGGACACGAGCGTTTCCCTTGGCTTTGCTATCCCAGAAGGATGCAGGTGCCAGAGGCAGCCTGGCTGAAGCCAAGCCCAGATCAGGTTTTCACCTTTGGGGTGTTCCCATCACGATCTTACCACGGGGAGGAATTGATCTATTTCAGAGCCCTTTGCTGCCCACTCAAAGTTCACCAGCTGATGTGTACACAGCGGGAGCAGTGCAGGTTCATCTTCCAGGGGAATAAGCCAGCGCTCCGCCTTGCGTGCCCTGCAAAGCCCTCCCTTCTCTCCCACCACCAGGGCTGGCCCTGCAAATGGTGTCACAAATGATGTCACCCCATGCGTCCCAGGAGGCTGTATGCCTCTCGCCAGAGCAAATGTCACCCTGAAAGAGCAATGTTTTCCCCACGGGAAGCTGAGTGCCACAGGCTGCAGCAATTGGAAGTGCAAAGCCCGATGTCCCCATGCACCTGAAGTACTTCTAAAGCCTAGGGAGAAATACACCTCCTCTCTCCCCACCCCCAGAAGGATTTCCAAACAGATTTGCAAGCTCCAGACCTCTCGTGTCTGCTCCGAACTCCTCGGTGGAGGCAGAGGAAAAGCTGCTCAGTGCATAATGAATTGCAGGCACGCGCTCCCCTGAGCGGCTGTTTGGAAAGTGTCCCACGCTGCTCGTGCCAAGTGTGCTGGCCAGGGAAGCTCAGCGGTATTAGCGTGTCCCAGCTAATTAGGGCTGTGAGCTGTCCTTTTCATCGCCTGGAAGAGCTGAAAGGAGGACAAACGGAAAGCTCTGCCTTTATATGGCTTCGTGCACACTAGCACAGCCTGTGCATGCTCCGTTCGTGCCCTGGGGACACCGATGTCTCCCGGGGGGGCTCAGTGCCAGCCCCATCCTGAGGAACCAGACTTGTGAGTCACGTTTCTGGGGGACACGGAGCCAAGATGAGTCTTGGCCAAACGCCGGGGCTGGATCTGTCCTGCATGCCAGGGTCCCATTCTCACCGCACTGGGGTCCCCAGAGGAGAAGGAGAGATGCACACAAGGTCCAAAGGCTTTCAGACTTGCCACCAGCCCATTCAGCACACTTGGCATTTGGGAGTGACAGGCTGGCTGCAAATCTGTCACTTCATTGTGGTCCCACAGAAGGAGCAGCACCCAGCCTGGGAGGGCAAGCCCCTGGCAGTAGCACATGTGACATGGAGTGACATGGACCGCTAGGAAAGAAATCCCACAGACAGAAGGAGCACTTCAGGGCTGTCCTGGCAGGGCTGCCCCTGCTGCTCCTCCCTGCACACCCTGGTGTGGTGCATGTCACCACTGCTGTCACCTCTGGTCTCAGCAGGGAGCTGAGAGTCAGGCAATGATTGCCCAAAGTCAGCTAGGAGTCCGCTGCAGACCCAGAATCACGCTCCCACCCCAGAACTCAGCCAGATTTCTGATTTATCTGGACGACGGCTTGTGTACAATGTATCATATTTTTGCAATCCCGGCTCTGAAGAGCTTATCTGACTGCAATTATCCTCTTCTGCAGAAGCTGTTTTCTAGCTGGCTCGGTACACAAACAACAAGCAACATCCCTCTAATAAATGAGGCGAGCTCTAAGCGCAGTGACTTGCAGAAACAGCAGCTGAAGGCACAGCAGGGCTGCTCAGTACCATGCTTTTCTGCCTGCACATAGGCTGGGAAGGGGTGGCTGTGCAGACCCTCCTCGGTGTCAGCCCCATGAGCCCTCTCTGTCTGCTCCCAGGAGCTGAAGCACGGTTTCTTCCTTAGGGCACAAACCCCACCAATTACTTTCTATGTGTTCTCCTCTTCCCTGGTTCCCTGACCCTCATCCTGTCCCCGTCCCTTCCTGTCCCAGAGCAGGGCAGAGTGGTTGCATCCCATGCTGCAGGTTGCTCTGGTATTTCAGCAAAACCTTATCCCCACTGCTGCTCCTCCACTAATTCCAGAGATGTTCAGAGGGGGACAAAAAGCAGTTACAAAATGAGAACCTGCTTTTAAATTCAGAGAGAGTGCAGACAGCTTTCTATCCTCCCTCCCACCTCTGAGCAGCTTTGTGGCTAATTTTGTTCCCAAATGCATTGCAGATTCCCAAATCCACTGCATCCGTGAACTCAAGGGCTCAAATGGAAAAGTGGATTTTGTGTAACCACAACATGCTGCTGCTTCTGAGGCTGTTCGGCAAACACAGGCTTGACACCACAGGAAGGAGCAGTGGAAATATTTTGGTTACGTGCAGGTGGGATTAAACAGATGCTTGAAAAATGAAAGGCTGCTTTTTAAGTATGTCAGTGTTGCAGCTCCAGATGAAGCGGGTTGAACTGGAGCATCTGGAAGCCTTGGTAACAGATTTCTCAGCAATTTCTCCCCAGGAGCGATCAGATAATGTGCCTTTCATGACAGCAGCAGAGCTACAGAGTGCAGCTGGCTGCAAGGTGTGCAGAGTGAGGACCTGCCTGCTCACAGAGACACGACGCATCGTGGGCCGATGAAAAGCATCCCTCTGCTCTCCTATTTCTCGGCTTTTTGACATCATTTTCACTCTCCGGAGCACAATGTTCATTGTTGAATTCTCAAATGACCATGTGAGCGGACCTGCCTTTGCCTAATCAAATCCTGTAGCTGCTGGGAAAGGCTTTGGGGCTGCAGCAATGGTTTGAGCAATGTCGCTGTGCTTAAAAGGACATAAGGCTCCTGGGACACCCATATGTACAAACCCCGGGGTACGAGGCTGGAGGAATGCAGGCAGCAGTCCCAGCACCTCTCCTTGGGGTGATGGAGCCTCAGGGTCACATAGGGGAGCATCCTCCATGGGCCACCAACAGCTCTCCTTGCCCACGCTCTGGCCCACCAAGCACTACTGCTGACAAAGCTGTCTGCATGGTTGGAGAGGTGATGCTTGGCTGCATGGTGGGTTTTGGTGTTAACCCCTCTGCTGAGACCGTGGGAGAGGACAAGGCTGGGGACTTACACTAATCCATGGTTTAAGAGCTTGCCTTTGCTGACATCCAGAAACTGCCACGTGCCAAAAATGACTGGAATGCACCCCATGGTCCTGATGAGGGCTCCCAGCTCCAGGCTGAGCAGTTTCTCTGCTGTCCATCAGTGCTTCTCACTTTGCTGCATCCCAGGGAAGGGAAGAGCAGGGAGCTGTAGCAAAGGACTCTGGGGAACAGACCAGAGAAATCTTTCGCTACAAGAGGAGGGAGAAGACAGTCTCTCACTCATGCAGAAATCAGCCTCATGCTGCTGTGAGCCCCGGGGATGAGGAGAATCCGTCCAGCAGGAACACAGGGTCCTCTCTGCCTTCCAGAGCAGCTCAGCAAAAACTCCTTGGGGGAGAAGACACAGTACTCCCAGGCAAGGACTGCTTAGGGCACAGCTGTGTTTGCCTGGGGAAGATGGGTGAGAAAGAGGAAGAAGGGAAATTGCAGGGACCTTTGCCTGAGTCTCGGGTTGAAGAGCCTCCTGCAGAGGGACTTACTGTAGGACTGCTTTCAGCCTCCTTTTTCTGCTGAGCCACTGGAGCTTTTTCCTACCATATCACAACTTTTGTGGCATGAGAAGGCAGTGGAAATCCCTCCTTGTTTGTGTTCTCATAAAGAAAAGGAGAACAAATCCCGATATGTGCATAAGAAGCAAAACTCCCCCAATGTCCTTGTGTTGTTACTGGGAGATGAGGGGGCTGTTCTCCCCCCCATGCTCTGGGAACATCTCCTTGCCCAGGTGAAGTGACTCAAACACATTGTCCAAGTTGGAAATCCTGCACTGGAAACAAACCTGACTTCTCTTCGGAAAAGCAAGGTGGCAAGTTAGGGAGCCTTGTTTCTTCTGCTCCCCTGTGCTGGCTGCAGGGTGCTTTCCTGGGTTCCTGCAAGCTTGGATTCTGGAGATTTGGACATGCTGCTACTTTGGGGCAGCGCTGAGCACCCTAAAACGAAAGCTCACTCTGGTGCCTAGCTCCACACAGAATCTGGCTCTGGAACAGAAACAGACGTTGCCAAGGGGCTAAAACATCTCATCATCACCTTTACTGGTATCACAAAGTACAGAAGGGTTTGCTCGTAATGCTCCTGTAGGTGCTATGTGAGCACAGAGCAGAGGTGGCTGTGGGGTGGATGGCGAAGGCTCCCCTGGGCTGTGGGACCTGCAGACCCTCTGCTTGCCCACCTTGGGCTGTGACCCCAGCCCCGATCCCGCTCCCAGCCCTGCCACTGGGGAGCTGTGTGGTGGGGTTGATGGATGCTCACCCAGCTGGTGGCACAGCCCGATCCCAAAGCTGTCCCTGGAGAGGGAGCTGGATGTGGAGGAAAAGCTCCTGTCTCCTCGATGCAAGAAGCCCCTCAGTGGCTGAGCACTGTATAAACAGCAGCAGCAGGCTCCCTCCCCCTTTCCATTTCTGTTTGTTAAACACACGCTCCCTGCCTTTCTCTCATTCAGGAGCTAACACGGCATCCAGCTTCGTGAGACGGGGGGCTGTCAGTCATCCCTCTGAGGCAGCGGGGCACCGAGGCTTCCCCGGGTGATGGAGCACCCCGCAGCAGCCCCGATCCTTGCCTGACTTCCTCGCCGTTCTGAAGCCAGTTGCAGAAAAGTGTTTTCCACCTTCTGGCCACAGGTTGACTCCAGGAGAGAAGACGGGACGGGTCCCAGCCCGCGATGAGGTCGTAGTGCGAGGAGAGCTGTTCCGAACCAGAAGGACACAGGTGGGTCGGGGAGGGGTGAGTTGGGGCCGGGTCTCAGCCGTGCTGCGTGGTTCAAGCATCCCAGCAATCCAGGGATCGTGAGAGCTGAAAGAGAGAGAAAGTGAATCAGAAATACTGCCAGGCGAGTTTTGAACAGTTCCCAAGCAGAAGCAGGAAGCCTGGGAAGTGGGATGCTGAGTGAGAGCGGAGCAGTGGGCTGCAGAAACCAGGCAGGTACAGCTACCCAGTGCTGCTGAGATGCTGAGAAACCCCCCCCTTTCCTGCACTCAGCTCCTCGTGGCTTTCTGCAAAGCTCTGCCAGCTTCCCAGCTGCTACTGGTGCTGCACATGCTGCTGGTGCTCAGCACTGCCCTCAGGGACAGAGAGGCACAGGGAGACAGAGGGCTGCAGGAAAGAAGTTGGCGCTTGCTTGCTTGATGCTCCGCTCACATGTTGGTTGTGGAATAGAGTTTCTCCTGGTCCTCTTGTAGTACGTGTTTCACCAGAAAACTGAGTTTCTGGTCCGTCCCAAAGCAGGACAGCGGATTTGCTCCCTGGCTGTTCTGTTAGTGGGATTGCTGTCTCCCTCTCCTCCCCTTGTCTCATCTGTCCCAGACTCCCAAACTTTCCTGAAGGCAGCAGACCCCCCAGGGCAGCCGGGTTCGTTCTGCAGGCCTTTCTCTTTCCTCTGTAGCCTTCATGAGGTGCACAGCCCCATCGTGTTGTCACGCTGTGCTATCTCAGGACAGCATTGCCCTGTTCCCACAGCATGTCCTGTAGCACTGTGTCCCCTTCTGCCATAATGTTGTAGTAGGGCAATTACCCCTTCACTGGAGATGGAGGGGCCCAGGATAATTTCTACCTGCACTTCAGCTTCAAGATATAATTCCGGAGCTGCTTCTTGCCCTCAAACCAGCACATCACACACAGAGGGTGAAGCCCCCTCCCCTCCATCACTCGCACATTGTATTTTCGTGCAACTCTTCTCATCTCTTTTTGGCCACTCTAGTTATCCCAAGAGATGCTGCCTCCTCCCTGGTGGTGAGTACAGGAGACTGGAGGGAACCTGAGCTACATTCCCAGCCTGACGTTGACTCTCTGTGTGGCCTCAGGCAGGCTGGTTAACTTCTGCTAACCATCCCATTTTATTGTGTTTTCTTCCCTTATATGCTGTGCTGAAGCACGGGCAGAAGGGGGCTTCACCAGCTGCTAAGATGGGGATGAGATGAATGCTCCAAAGCAGGCTGTTAGAGATGAGGGGGTTTGATGGAGCTGAGCTGCTTTGGAGAAAGGACACAGCATGGAACAAACCCGTGTGCCAAGCCATAAAACATCCATCAGCCTCAGCCCTCATGCTCCAGTGCTGCCATAGAAAGAGATTCGTGGCTGTCATCAGCCAGGTTGGGAGCAGAAAGCAGGGGATGCCTGAGTGCCTCCACTCCCCCCTTTCCAGTCAAGGACAGCCATGACAGGATCATGATTCCTGGCCATGCTCTGAGCCATTTTTGTCCCTGCCTCCCTCTTCTCTGTGCCCTTTATTCCCACGCAGCATGCCTGCTTGTGACCCAGTCTTGCTGCTGGGGAGAGAAAAAGAGATTTCCATCATCCAGCTCTGGCTTCGTTGGTATTTCTGCCTCCTTCTGGCCTTGCTTTGCTGCTTTTCTCTCCCAAAAATAGTTGGCTCTCAGCTCCAAGGATTTTTCCATCTTGCCTGGCAGGCCTGCTGGGCACGGGCAACAGCATACACATATGCCAGCACTTCCATTACTCACTAGAACAGACCATGGTCCATTCCAGCAGCATCCCTGCAACCTCCAGGCTGCCCCTGGAGGAGGAACACTTATTATTACCATTTTGCCTCTTAATTAAAATGCCTTAATTGATTTTTAATAGCTCCCCTTCAGGAAAAAAAAAAAAATATCAAAAAACACAAAGCAAAGCAAATCAAATAATAGCTCCATTAAGGCTGTTTTGTTAGGAACCGAAACAGCTCCAATAACCCTGATATTCCTGGCTCCTTGCTGATGGGAGGTGGCTGCCAGGCTGCAGCAAAAGGAAACAGCCCCAGATGTGGTAATGGAATGCAGCAGTGTGCTGGTGGTGAGATGGGAAGGAGGGAAGGGAGCGTGTGCTGGTGTCATGCCAGGATGTGGGCACTACAGGTAAATGGGACAGGCAAAAAAAAAGAGGTAACAAGTGGCAGTGATAAAGCAAAGCTAGACAGCCTGGGAAGTGTACAAACCTAACAGGGAAAGTGCAGCCCCCAGCAACGTGTCCAGCACTGCTGTTCCCCCGCCGGCCCTGTGGCCCCTCACTGCACTCCTGCCCACTGGGCGGCAGCTTTTTGTTCTCCATTACCGCGGCAGCTGAGCCAGCAGATTCATTTGGAGGAATGGTTGGCATAAAGCAGCCAGCTGTGGAGTTCGATAGGCAAGCCAAAGGGTGTGGAGAGGGCAGAAGAAAGCTGGTGTGCAGGCAGGGCAGCTTCCAGGAGCAGCCTTCCAGCACCTGGCTGGTAGTGTTCCCATCACACAGGGGCAGCTCATTCCTCAGGGGGTTGAGGTGAGCAGGGGGCTGCCCCAATTCCCACCTTCATTTAAACCTCATGTCACCCTTCCTCCATGGCAGAGCATTGTCCTCTTCCGTCGCCAGGTCACAGACACCACAGTGCTCTGCAAACAGCCCAGTTTGGGCAAGGCAATGATTTTTGCTCCCTTGGTGGAAATAAGGGAAGGTAGGGGTGTTGGGAACCATGACACCCCTTCCCTCACATGCCAGCTGCACTTCAGAGACACAGGGGCTGGGAAGGAGCTAATGACAGAGCTGGCTTTCCTCCTGCTGCATTTGGACCACACAAAAGCCCCTCTGTGCCAACACTCGGCCGTTCCGATGGCACCAAACACCAACCGCAGGTTCCTGGCTGAGTCACTTCTGGCTCACTGGCCAAGGCCCTCACTCCTAGAGCCAGAGTCTCACAGACATTTGTGCATGGCATGGGGAGAGGCTCGCTGACGCCGGGGCTTTGGCTCTCAGCAGCAGCTCTGCTGGATGCTTGTTCACAGCTCCGGCTGTTTGCCTGTGCGCGGCTCTGCGGCACGTGCGCTTCCCAGCAGGAGCTCTGCAATGCCAGCCACTGCCTGGGGATGCTCAGGTGATGGCACCTGTAGTGGGAGCAGCATGGGATGCTCCTGAGATCAGAGGAGAACAGATATTGCCATCTGAAGATGACCAAGAGGTCCCACGTTTTTGCTTTGTTTATATCAGCTCCCAGTTTTGCAAAGCCCAGCCTGAAGGAGCAGTGAGGCAGCTTGCAGAAAGGCTTTATGAGCAGGTCTTCTCAGGACCTACAGTCTCATCCTGGTTGACTTTATGCCTTGTACAACTAAAAAACAGAATCCCAGAAACTCATGGAAAGCAGCATGAGCCCTGATTTCCTTGGGGAACTGGCATTCATCTAACTAATGGGGTAAGTGGGAAGGCACGAGGGTGTCACCGCCCGGAACGCTGTGTAGGACACATTCATTAAGTCTCACTCTTGCAGATGCTCTGTTGTCTCCCTTGCTCTCACTTCTGCTGTGTCTGTGTTCCAGACCTCCTTCTCCCATCCAAGGGTGCCAAGCCAGGCATGGGACTGCTGCAGGGAGCCAACAGCACCCTCATCATGGAGAAGCTAGCAGTAGATGAGAAGCTGCCACAGGGCTGGCACACTAAGGACTTCGTCACTCCCAGCCTGGATCTTTCTGGGTCCCGCAGTGTCATGATGGACAGCACCAAGATCCCAGGGGTCCAGGTAGTTCTGATTGCTGCCTACTCCCTCATCATCCTCCTGGGGTTCATTGGCAACTCTTTGGTCATCTACATCATAGTGAAGTACAAAACCATGAGGACTGTGACCAACCTCTTCATAGCTAACCTGGCCCTGGCAGATCTGATGGTGGACACCCTCTGTCTGCCTTTCACCCTAGTGTACACGCTGCTGGATGAGTGGAAGTTCGGAGCTGTTCTTTGCCATCTGGTCCCTTATGCTCAAGCTCTGAGCGTTCACGTGTCCACTCTCACCCTGACTGTGATTGCCCTGGATAGGTACAGATGTATTGTGTTCCACCTGGACAGCAGGATCTCCAGGAGGCTCAGCTTCACCATCATAGCCATCATGTGGCTGGCTGCAGCCATCCTAGCAGGTCCTCTGGCCATCTTCAGAGAGTTCCGCTACGAGGAAATCCCATCTATCAACCTCAAAATGGCTGTCTGCTCCGAAAAATGGCCTTCTGGTAATAACAGAGATGCCACTATCTACAGCCTGTCCATGCTCCTCCTGCAGTACGTTTTTCCTCTTGCAGTTATTTGTTATGCTTATACCAGGATCTGGTTCAAGCTGAAAAACCATGTCAGTCCCACATCTCGGAATGAAAACCAGTGCAGGAGGAGGAAGACCACCAAAATGCTGGTGATGGTAGTTGTGGTCTTTGCAGTCTGTTGGCTACCCTTCCACATATTCCAGCTTGCCATTGATCTTGATCTGGTTCTTATCTTCCATGAATACAAACTGCTGTACACTGTCTTCCACGTGGGAGCCATGTGCTCTACGTTTGTCAACCCCCTGCTCTACGGATGGATGAACAAGAACTATCGCAATGGCTTCCTCATGTTCTTCCGCTGCCAGAACAAGCCAGAAAGCATCCACACCGAAGGCTCAGTGAGAGGGAGGTCGTACATCTTCAGGGCCAGCACCCTAAATGGGAGCATCAGGCATGCTGCTGGCAATGGACCCACAGAGGTTTAGGGATGGGGTGTCCACCTCCAGAACTGAGGCTGACTGAGCGCAGACATTCTTGGTGAATGCCTTTTTTGGGAAACATTATGTAGCTACTGCAGCCGCATAGAAATACCTTTTGTATCTCTCAGTACAATAAATCTGGTGTATTTCTCTCTGACCACACAAGTGAATTTTTCCTTTCTCCACGAATCATCAAAAATCATGGAAGGGGCTTCCACTTAGCCAGCTAAACATGCCCTCTCAGGCTTTTCCATGTGCCAAATTGGATTGTTCAATCTTTTACCTCCCAACACACAACGCATCAACAGAGAACCAATACTGTGTGTGCTTGTTCGTACTGCCCCTACCAAAAGCACGATGGACCTACCTTTAGCTAATGCATGCAAGGGGAAGGAGACTTAGGAGCATGGCTGGTCATTCTATTGCTCCACGGGCCGTGGCAGAGGAGCAGGTCTGTTGAAGCCACTCACTCTGTTATTCTCGCACAGTGCTGGCACGAATCTGAGCATTCACAGCTCAGAGGAGGAGCTCTTGTCCCCAGAAGGCCCAGCAGATGACACTGCTCATCACAGCTTCTTTTACAGATACTGAAGCAGGGCTTCAGGGACACCTCTGGTGTGACAATTCGTGACACACAAGCTACCTTTCATCAGCCAAGGAGCTTGCAAGCCAACGCTTTGGATTTAGCAAAGTGAAACTGAGCTGGGCTACTGGCCAGGCACTTTTCTCCAGCCCCTGAGATGTAGCTCCTGCCGTGCAATATCGATTAGTGCTGGATTGACCAGAGAGGTAAAACTGTCAGTGACACCATCCTCCAAAAGTGCTCAGAGGGTTTTAAAGCCGTCCTCATAGTGGGGTTGGAGGTAGTACAGGTCTGCACACGGGTGCTTCCGTTCGGAAGTGACCCACTTGCATGCTTGTTACACAGGGGATGTCCTCTGTGCATGGACACAAAGGAAGAAGTATTCTTTCAAACCAAACTTTATGTTCTCTCCCCCGAGGCTCTGTCAGCTGGTAACATATTTTTAGCACCACCATCAAAGGAAGCTTGATTGCTGCTGTGATCTCAGCAGCTTGTCATTGGTGCCGTCTCCAAAGTCAGCGTGCATCAGATTGGAAAGTAACTCCCAGATGCAGGAGAGGGACTCAACAGACTTCCTCATTACAGACGAAAAGAAAAGAAAAACTTTGATTTTAGGCCTTTAGAGGAGCAAGGATCAGTAGTGAGAGCACTGAGAGCAACAGCCCGGGTCAGCTGTGGGGCTGTCACACTGGAGTCCTCGAGAGGTAACCCCCAGTGGATTTGCATGCAAACTCCTGCTCTGCCTACCCCCAGGCTGACCTGCCCCCAGCTCTTGCTCTCCGCATTGGCTCCTGGCTGTTATGCTGATGAATTTAATCTCTCTGCTATTTCTGCCCTCTGACCTCCTCCTCCGCTTTCCTAAATAGGTACAAGAAAGCAACCTCTGCTTCCTTCCAGGGAGACGCCATCCTGGCAGGAAGAGGAGGATATTCTCCTCCACAGCACTGGTAAATTCCACCCCTACCTCGTGAACCGGTCGTTTCTCCAACCCAAGGAACTCTCCCTGTGTTTCCATCAAACTCCAAGGCACAAGGAAATGTTTATTTTTCAAAAGCAGCTTAAATGGGTGGAAAGAATTCAACTATTACCAATAAACACTTCAGAAAGTGATTTACCATGCCATGATAGATGTCAGAATAAAGCAGCACAGCAGTACAAGCCTGGAAGCCCATCGTGCTGCCAGATGAGATGGATGAGGAGCTAAGCTGCTCCTCCAGGGCTTTGCCAAAGGTTTTGTCCTGTGACACCACATACAGAACCTGACCGCAGAGCAGGGCAGATAATGACATTATGAATGGCTGTTTAATTTTGAGCCCGGGCTTTTAAACTAAATATGGATAAATAAGTAAATAGATCCCAGCTCTTCTCAAATAAATACTGGCAATGGCATTTATAGAGCAGAGGGAGAAAACTGAGAAGGAGAAACTATTTACTTGAGTGTAACAGCAAAGTTCCGTTTGCTTTATTTAATGCACTCAGGCAGCTTTACTAATGGATTTCTGCCTATGAGCTTGCTGTTCCTTCCCTGCTATTTGGAAAAGTTACATCCTTCCACATCCAGGCAGGGAAATAGCTCTCAGCTGTGTTCGCATCCCTGCGGAAAGCTGCAGTGCCCCTGGTGATGGGAAGCAGCCTTGCGCCGGCTGCCAAACAGAACAGAAGGCAGAGGCCAAGGGAGCAAGACTCTTTTGCAAAGCCTGTTTGGAGTAAATCAATACCCCACAGGCTGTCACAATTGCCTCTGACCACTCCGTGCAGCGATCGCTCGTGTGCCAGAAGAACACAAGAGCTGGGACGTGGCACCATCTTCATTTAAAAGAGCAGTGCAGGCACCTGTTCCTCCTTACAGGCTGCTGAGGAGCTCTCAGAAGTCTCAGAGCCTCGCATCAAATTGCAGGCTTGACAAAGCAGAACAGAAGCTGTGCTTGAGGCTCTCTGAGCACTGGAATTTCCACCTCTGCAACACATAGTTTGCTCTGATAATTCCTTCCCCTTTGATTTCCCAGATAGCTGTGTCTATAACAAGCTCACGCTCACACAGAGAGCAAAGGTTTGGGGCTTTTATTTTCCCTTGTCTGGAGGCAATACGTGCAGCAGGCATTTAGATCAATGCAGGGTGAGCGGGGTTCTTTGCTCAGGGCTCTGCTGGAATCAAAGCCACTCCTGCGTGTCCCCATGCTTCATCCTGCTATTGTAAAGGCCAGCTCCGTCCTCACGGCTCTCTGCCATGCAGGAACGCGTGCCCTCTCCCATTACCCACAGCAGCCCAGTGTCGAATGGCACATGTTTTATTCAACATGCCCCCAGATGTACCTGCAGAAGCATTGCTCCGAGCCTTCCACAAAGGCTCTGCAGGATCTGTGTGAAGAAGCAGCTCCTCTAACGTGTGCTAATAAAAGAGAGGCTGAAGTGCCATTCTGCAGAAGGAGGTCACAGGCAGCTCAGCCGTTTCCCCTGATATCAGGTGTTAATCTTATCATTTCTACAGCAAACTGTGTCTGAAGCCAAATTAGCCCTTTGTTTGGGCAGGAGCCATAGAGTTGGCGCTGCCTTTGCATGCTTTTGTCTCTCAGCTCCGTTATTGTGTGATTTCATCCAGGCTCCGAATGTGCTGGGTTTGAAATAAAGCCTCAGAATCAGCTAATGTGGTGAAAAATCAGAAATCACTGCAGTAATCCAGAAAAGGAAAGGACTGCGTGTTCAAATGTCTGATTGGAATTTGGTCCTTTGCATTTGGAAAACAAAACCAAACATAACAAGAAAAGCTCTGTCTTCCTTTCAGTCTTCCCTTATCTAGCTTGAGACTCTTCAAGTGCCAAAAATAATACTGCACACTATTGCCAGAACATTTATCTTCATGTTGAGCTCATTTCAGCCAAGGGATTTGTTCAGGAGGGGCTGAGAGGGGAAGAAGGGCAGGTTTGTAAAGTCGTCGTTATCTGTGGTCTCATTTTGTAAGTTAGAAGACAAATCCAAAGAAGACAAAGTCACTCACGTGCCAGTGGAGGTACCAATTTATCTTCTGTTTCATTTTCTATCCAGACATCCCAACACCCTCTGCTGAAGTGCTATATGAATACGGGGCTGAAGAAGGCTGTGGGAGAAAAGCATTTTTCCACTGCTAATAGCAATACCTTAGTGTCTCTCATGATCTATTGCCAGCAAAGAACGCCTTTTCTGGTTTACGTTCTTTTTAGCGTAATATAAAAGGAACAGTTACTCATGTTGCTCACAGGAGGAGATCTTCATTAGTTCAGTCCTCTCCAGTGCGGCAGCAAAGACCGGGAACATTAGAGGAGGAAACCCTTTGTTTATAACCAGCTTATTGAAGTGCATGAACATGGAGCCGTTCCCACGTCATTCTGCTGTGTCATTCACTTTGACAATGTGCCACAAACTCTGACACTGTTTGCATCCAGGACATGTCCAAGGTGCTTCTCCTTACTGCTGTGTGGGAAGAAGAGGGCCAAAGGGCCAAAGAATGAGATTTCAAGACATTAAGAAGAGGACGTGCCCCTGGATGGAATTTGAAGGTGGCTCATACTCCTAGCAACCACTATGGTTGTATCAGAGGTCTTAGAGGGAATCCTTTGTCTGGACCATTGGGCATCCATCGCTAGGCTTTTCATTCACTGACTGATCGTAGAGTTCTGTTACAATTGGAAAGATTAACACCGTGGAAGGGCAATACAGGAGAGTAACACCAAAGGGACCAACGTGGATAGGATGGCATTTCAAAGGAAAAGTAAAGGTGCTCACCCATCTCTGAAGATCTTGGCTTGCAGGACAGACTCCACAAGGGAGATCCTTCCCCAGTGGCTGTCAGACCTTAAATGAGGTCTGAGAGAGGTGCAGCCAGGCTCCACCCCTTCCAATTGCACAGCTGAATTGCTTTCACCTGTGCTCCCAGGGCTGACCTGGTCCTTTCCCCAGGTGCTCAATCAGTGGCTCAGGCTGTGACTCAACAGTTCCCATCCTCCATCCCTGACCGTTCTGGCTGTTCCCACAGTCTCCAGTGGCTGCCAGTTCCAGAAGCTCACTCCCCACTTTGTACAGAAGCATTTTTATTTGTCTGCTAGAATGAATCCCCTACAAATTTCAGCAAATGTCCTCTCATTCTGGCACTGCAGCACCTGCTGGCCAGCAGATAACATTCACCCTATCCACTACATTCTTCATATTGTAAATCTTCGTGCTATCATCCTTCTCTTTGTCCAGCTCAGCATGTCTCCTCCTAAGGCAGCTTCTCCATTCCTGATCATCTCATTTGCTCTTCTTGCCCAGTCCCATGGATATCAAAAGGGCTGAATTTTCCTCCTAATTCCTGTGAAGGGGTGGGATCTATCAGCTTTAGATGATGACTCTGCTTGGTGTGTGATGTGGGAAGAGCTCTTGGGGAAGAGCACCTCTTGAAGAAATGCTAGGCAGCCTCTCCATGGCCACAGCATCATTGCCACAATCTCATTACATTGGACACTGAGTCAGTTCAGTGAATCATGAAATGCATCCCTGATGGTGTTCATGAAGTCCAGAGGTAGTCAGATCCCTTCCTCTCTTTGAACTCTGACCCAGTAGATTTACCCAAGGGCAAGGCTGAGATCTGAGCAATCCTGGTCCTAGACTGGTGCCCAACTCACAGCTCATCTGCCCACTGTACAAAACAGAAACGTGAGGGATTGAGCATTTCAGGAAAAGAGTGACGAGTTCTTGTTACTCGGCAACTGTCACTCCCACATATTTTGGAAGAATTTGAGAACATCCTGCACCTCGGAGAAATCAACCAGCTTAGCTGAGGAGGAAGAGAACTGGCAGCAGATCCCCAGAACTTTGAGCTGGGAGGATCTCTTGGGGCTCCTGCAAGCAAAAGGCACCTTATGTCTGCACACTGCTCAGCTTGTCTCCTCGACGTGACTGTCTGCATCAGTTTCAAAGTGCAGATGTCAACTCTCCAACACAACCCTGCAGGACTCAATTTAGCAAAGCTAATGTCACAAAACTGGCATGGCAAGAACTGACTGGAACTGTCTGCTGCTTGAAGGAGTGCAATCAGATGAGATGCCCACAAAGATGTCTTCCTAAAGCACGGGGCTCGTTGGCCTACAGCAAGTCTGCATGGCACTGCAGGCCTTCACTATGTGTGATTCCAATTGGTTTCATGCAAACTCAGTGGTAGCTGGGTCTGTGCACACAGTGGTTTGTTTGGAAGTCCTGCTCTTTTCAATTATGTTATTAAAAGGTTATGAGCTAATCTGTGCAGCCCAAGCAGCTAAAACAGCTGGAAAGAACTCAGAAATGCAGCTATTAAAGTACTTCTTGTGATTTCCCAGGCAGCAGGGAAACGTTCTGTGGTATTTTAATCAGGTACATACTGTATGAGAAAAGATCACGGGAAATAAATCAAAGGGACCTGAACTCCTCTGCCTAACCTGTTCTTGATCGCAGGGTGCCTCACCTCTCCTGGCGCTCCTGGGATGTGACACACTCCTTGCACAGAGCTCTGAGCCCTTCCTAATGTCTAACCAACAGCTCTCCTTCAGTGAGATCTATTACTTCTTGTCTCCTGACCATGGAATCATAGAATACCCAAGTTGGAAAGGACGCACAAGGATCATTGGGTTCAGCTCCTGGCTCCACACAGCACCACGTAAGACTCTATAATATAACACCTCTACATATTTAAAGGGTATTATCATGTATCTCTTTCATTCCCACTAGACAAAACCAGCCAATTATTTTTTCTGTTCTTCCTAACAGCATTTGTTTGCTGTTACCTCTCTTTGTTCTTGCTGCTCTCCCCTGGACTTTCTGTGTTCCACAGCCAGCAGTTCTGGCAAACAAAAGATTGAAGGCAGTAAAAGAGTCCTGCAAATATGTTTGGTTCTCAGAGCAATCATGTGTACTGGAATGCATAATTGGGAACGATTCTTTTCCAAACACAGTGAGGGCAGGAGCCCAGGGTCTTTGTTTGGCTGACAGCAGAACTGTTCCCATGTTCTGACTCATCAATGGCTGTTTCTACATGAGTGAAAGCAGCTGCACTCTGCAGTACTGTTCTAAACCTCTGAGGTGAAAACAACCACAAGGCAAACGTTACCCTACAATCTGCATCCATCCTGTGGAGTTCTGTCCCTTGGGAGGGTTGCCCCATGCCTGCAGCTCTGGGGATGTCCACAGCATCACCACGAACGTGGCCCCAGGACACAGGGACACAAATGGTGGGACCGCAGATGGCCTTTCCCAAGGAATCGGGTGCCTCGTAGATGGGCCAACCTCTGAGCCAACCTCAGGACTATTTCTTGTGCTTCCTTCTGCACCCCCCCCATTGTCCCAGGCATCTCCCATTCAGGGGACCTCTAATTGCTACCTTGCTCCAAAGCTCTTACATTCTACTTCCTTGTGCTGTGTCATGTTGTATTTCTTTATATTGCCGACAGAAAGTTAAAACAACCAAACTGGTTCTTTCTTCCAGCTTTATCAAATCCTATATGAGCTGATCATGAAATGCTGATCCTTACTCTCCTCTTCTGTGGAACAAGACAATGATAGCACCCAGAGGCTCATGAAACATGTCATATCTGCTTGCTGAATAGTGATACTGCAGGAAAAAGCACTGTAATTGTACACTTAATAATTATGTTTCCGTCAGTCGTGTACAGACAGGCAGATCTTCCTTGGAAAGTGCTGTTAAATACTAATAGAAAAGCAGATTTTGAATTCTCGAGGGTAAATACTTATTCCAGATTCTCTAAAAAAGCAATGAGCTGTGCATTCAGGTGTGGGAAGGATATTAATGGCCACAGTGCCTGGAACTTTCCAGCAGCATCTGCTGCTTTCAATACAGAGCATGAATGCTACTGAAAAATGACCACAGTCCTCATTCCACTGCTCACAAGTATTTCTGAATGGTTTGGACAAGAATGATTCTACCAAAATACCATCCTTATTATTTTACATTCCAAGGAGGGCAACTAAAAAAGCACTTCTTTAGCCAATTTGTATCATTATCTTATGCTGTCTTGTATTCCCTTCCCTGAATAACTACTAAGAGATGGAATTGGAAGAAGGAGTTTCCTCTGCTGAAGCCACTTTGGATGATGACAAACCCTGGGCTGCAGCATCAGTGAGAAGCCAGGAGAGAAGCATGGGGCAGCCTGGCCATGGGGCAGATTTACAACATCACGTGCATACCCAACAAAACTTTGGGACAGCGTGGAGGCAACCTGCTGAGACAAAGCATCTGTCACAGCCAGATTAGGAAGCCAGAGTGCAGCCTGCTGTGCTGGCTTTTATGACTGGGTCATGTTTCACTGACCTGTGGTCCATGTTGCATCCATCAATTACCAGTGGAGACATTTATTTTGCTCTATTCTTTATTGTTTTTCTATCCCATGGGCACTTCTTGAATTCGGGCTCTGTGGGGTGTTGGGGTAATTGGCTTTCCATAGAACCATATCTTAAAGTAACCCTCCTCCAGAGGACACCCCAAAAGGTGTTGGCTGTTACATGAGTGCTAGCAGCCCACCCCTTTCTTTTTCCCTAGGTGCTCCTCTCTTCCCTGGAACTTTTTAACCTACTTCTCCACTACTAAAGACAAATCACAAGTCTGAGCTCAGTCTCATTTCTCATTAACAAGCACTAATGGGCATGGCTCCCGCTGCCCAAGAGCCCTGTCAAATGGCAGAGCTGGAGCAGAACCTCCTCCTCCTCTCCAATGCACTCATTAACGCTTTGTCTCTTCGAGCAATGTTCCCCAGAGCCCAAGCCATGCGTTCCCCTGGTTTCTTATCGGGCTGCTGCACAGATGAATGGATCCTGCTCTGGGAAGCTGGGTTTTGTTTCTCGGCTTACATTTTGCCTTTGTTAGTCCTCTTATCTTGTCTGGTCATACCCCCTTACTTCTGATACACTGCACTGTCCTGAGAGAAATAAATGAATTGACTCCTTCCTCATGTGCACACTTCTCACTGGGCCAGCTCAAAAACCAGAATGCCAGTTCTGCAGCAAAAAGTTCCTCCGTTATTCACTCAGATAACTGGTGATTTATATAAGCGAGTAAAAATACGGTTCCTAAACAAAATGTACTATACTTTTGTTGCTCAGTGTTTATAACCCCATGCCTATCTGATGTTTGCAGTCCAGAAGTGCAAGAAGACGCACTTTTAATCGACCTATTTTGATTTGAAATGTTTTCTCTCTACAGAACTGTTGGCAATAGGTTAGCACAATGTGGTATCAATAAGCTCTCTGGGATATTTGTGGCTCTTTTATAATAGCTGGGAGTTGCTGAGTTTTACAGTTAGCACCATGCTAGAGAGAAGTTACTCCTTTTATTGCCACACGCTCGTGCTAATCAGTGTGAGACAGATGCCTTTTGGCATTAACAAACAGGTGCAGCCTCTCCAGTGCGACAAAGCAGCGACTTTGGCTGGCACTTGGTAGTGGTGTATTTTCAGAATGGAAGCATAAGCTTGCCAGAGCTTGTTCAAACAAGCCTGGGGGTGTGACTTCGTTCCTGGATCCCATCCCACTCTGTAGTTCACACAAGTGCTGGAAGGCGCTGGGGCTGAGGGCTGGAGGCAGCCTGGCTGTGTGTCTCTGCGCTCAGGAACCCTTCAGAGTGATGAATGTGCCAAGTCACTGCGAGGAACTCTGTGAAAAGAGGCCCTGACACTGAGTTCCTCTTGCCAGGGGCTTGCAGGCATTTAGAAATGCTCTGCTGTGCACGGCTCAATGTTCTTTTGATTCTTGTAATCAACAGACAACTGCTGCATGTGATAAGGGAGGGCTGGAGCTCAAGAAGGAGCAGAGAACCGCCAAGGAGAGGGGAGAGAGAGCAGGCAGATCCCAGGTAGGAGGTGCAGGTGTGGGAGCTTTGATGTTCTCCTCAGCGGAAAGAGTGAAGATTAATAGTAATGCACAGAGATGTGGCATTATGCTGTTGGAGACACCAGGAGATGCAGCTGTTCTGAAAGTCGCTGTGAACCATCATGGTACTTGATTCCTCTCTCTGTTGCTCTGTTTGAAACTAGATTAACATCACAGAGACCAGAATTGCACCTTTAGTACCTGACAGCTGGAGCTGCTTTTTGTATGCAGGAAAACTGGCCCTCCCCTGGGCTGTGTGGCACATCAGCCGTGTTGCAGATCACCAGTGTGGCAATAAACCACCAGGTGCTGCTGATGGGAACCGGGCAGATTTCTGTCCTGCTTGTGCTGCTCAAGGTCCAGCAGCAGTGCACACTGCACACTGTCAGCATCCAGACTTACTGCAACCATGACATCAGAGAACAAACCAGATCCTTGTTGTTTTCCTACACGCTGCAGAAGGAGAACAAACTTGGCTCTGGAGGGATTCATATTTAGTCTGCACAACCCAGACTCACTGTACTGGTACCTGAGTTCTTCGAAATTAGTTTATCAAGGCTCCCAGGCCCTGAGCTCAGTCTGCAATCTCAGCTCAGCTCTTGAGAAGTATCTGCTGTCTCTTACGCAGACAAGTCCTACCTTTGGTGCAGGCAACAAGCAGTGCCATGCCAGGAGAGATATTGTGGCTGGGCAACCTTTTACTGCACATCCACGCTGCCATACCTCCTGTCAGCCTACCTATGTCAGCTTTAATCCAGCAGGGTGAGGGCCAGCACTGCTGTGATACAGTGAGGCTCCTGAGTTTTGGCAGTTATGCAGGTACCAAACCTCCTCCTGCACCAAATCAATTACAGTGTGTGCCACGTGGACCTTTTATCTGCATTGCAGATAAAGACAGATATCTTCAGTCAGAAAATATGGACTGCGACCTCAACTGGAATTTGAAGATTTTCTTTCCTTGCTGGCTGAGTGTTCCTGAGACAGAATCTGTGCAGGATTCCTGCTGCCCTGGTGACTGCTGTGGCTATGGGTAACAACCCTGTATGCTACAGTTCCACTGGGATAGGAATAGATGTCTGTCTGAATCCAGTTCACTGCTCTCGAGCTGAGAATCACAGAATCATTATAGAATCAGAGAATTATTAAGCTTGGAAAAGATCATTATGACCATCTAGTCCAACCATCAACCCATAGTCCAACCACTGACCCATGATATCAATGCATTTGTTGTGCTGGTAGGGATGAGACTGGAAAGGCCTGGCTGTGCCCTATGTCTCAGATGACATTTTACTATTTATGGGTGCAAACAAGAGCTCAGGGACAGCCAGTCTGGGTCAAACTGAAGGTCTCCTCTGTTGTAATCTCGCTTCCTGTGGGGACAGTGAAAGAGCCCTCCCAACGAAGCTCACTTTTTAGAGCACCTTAAGTACTACACAAGACTGCCCTGAGCTCTCAGGGATGCAAACACACTGAAAGGTGTAGGATGTAGAGAAAGTCATTATAAATCCCATTATTGCACGGTTGTTAACCTTGCAACACTTCTTCACCCCACTCCCTTCCCAAACAGAGATATAGCTAGAATCAATGCTCTGTGTCAAACAACGAGCAATTACAGCAGGATCATGAAGTATTGACCTTCAGGTATTCTTTTTCATCTCTTTGTGTTTCCTTTTTGTATCATCAAAACGGGGAGTGAAAAGCACTGTTTACCTACCTTGTACACTGTATTTAATTACTGTCATAGAGTAAATTTCTCTACCGTTGCTGCTCGAGTGTCATATTAGAGCTGCAGCCCCAAATGCCAAGTCTTCAAGTTGGCTTTTCCTTCGAGGACCATATAGATAAAGTCAAGCTTATCACACTTACCAGGCTGGGCACAAAGGACACCCTAATTTCCCAAGGTGATGATGTTGTAAGTGGCAGCTCCTTCCTAACGAATGTGTTTACCACTCATTGAAACGCATTTCTGTACCTCACAAGCTGTGAAAGGATCTGGGCAAACACATTGCTCAGGGAACAGCAGACAAAAAAAACACAACATGGATCAAACTCATTACCGTGTTCAGCAAAGAATGGAGGCAGTTATCTTGACTTATGTCAGAAGAGCTGTTACATGCTACTTAACTCAATTGTAAAGAAATAAAGCAATGCGTTCCGTCAGAGAGAGCAGCACAGCACGAATACTGGAAAATAATAACCTTCCCAGCTGCTAACTGCCAGAAGGGCAGAATTCATTGCCTTCAGGGGGGTGAGCTGCCAGGCCTTGTGCTGGCTCTGTGTCATCCTCTCATCTACTGCCCTGAAGATAACGACTCTGTTAAAGAAGCAATGGGAAACCAGCCATTTCTGTGCAGTTTGCCATTACACAAGCACATCCCCAGCTCAGTTTTCTCTTCTTCATAAACTCTCTAGACAGTATTAGCCCTTTTAACTGCGCCTCTTATTATTTTTGTCACCTAACATATAATACTGCTATACCTCATTTTGTAGAAAATTGGGTAGGGATTGAATTTCACTTCAAAATGTGAAGGGCACCTCTAAGCCTTGGTAACAATTTTACTGAAATAACGAGAATAGAGAAGTAATGTGAATCATTGTTCTGATTTTGTTGTTTAGGAAAATCTAAGTGAACGTCACAGAAATGCTTTATGTAACCTCTTTTGAAAGAAGTGCACTTACTTTGTGCTAGTTTGACTACTGTTAAATAGATTTGGCTAAATGGCAACACGGAAACCAATGCAATTTCAAAGAAGAGAAGCAGATTCTGCTTTGTAAATACAGAAAACCCCAAGCATGATGTGAGGCTACAGCAGCCTTGCTGAGAAAATGAGATTTTTACGATCCTGGAAGATGCAATGGGAGGCTGGTACAGTAACTCTCCCAGTTTAACAGTTACTTTGATTTGGGTAAAACAAGAAGATACTTCCTGCTACCTAATTTGAATGAAGCCTGTCACTTTTGGTCCCTTCTCTCATTTGATGATTCTGTGCCATGAATTACCTGTTCAAAAAGACAAAGGCGACCACGAGCCAGAAACTGGTGCATATAAATAGCAACTTTGCAGATGTTAACATTTCTAAGATCCCTAATGTTTGTCCTTGCAAACATACCAGAATTAATCTGAAATATAACAAACCACTTTTTGCTTTTCCACTGGTGCCATTTTAAAAATAGTAACGTCTCAATTGCAACATTTCTGATGGAACAGGGGCTCCTTTACCCTTATGCAGGCAGCCAGATGCTCCTTCCTTCTTTGCCTCTGTTCCTCCAACTGCTGCTCTGCCATGTTGTTGCAGTTACTCTCAGCACAGAGGCTGAGCAGTGTGGTGGGTTGAGAGCTGCAGCAGATGCATGCAGGGCCGTGGTGGAACTTGGTGTGTGTGTGTGTGTGTGTGTGTGTGTGTGTGTGTGTGTGTGTGTGTCTGCTCTCAGACGGCAGCACAACCCCATGGTCATCAATTCTAGCATCCTTGTGCACCCCAAGGTTGTTTAAACTGGCTTAGAAGGGTGAATTAAAACTGTCCCTAGTGACCAGAGCACACACACACATGGTTGTGGATAGCGCTGCTCTTGGTGGTGATTGGAGCTCTCCACTGTGGAACTGAACTCTTGGAGTTCTTGGCACAGCAGCGAGGACAAAAACCTTCCAAGTGCCAATAGATTTAGTCAGAGGTGGGTTTCATGAGAGCATCTTGGAAAGCAGTTCTGCTTGAGGTCTGATGTGGAGATGATGTCCAATTGCATGTCTCTCGCTGGGAAAAGGTGCCTCAGCCCCAACTGCATGACGTGATGTTGGTTGAGCAGGAGGTGGGATTGAGCTTTGCAAGGCTTCACAGATGTGAGCGTTCCAGATGGATGGAAGTAATAATAACCTGCTACCATACCTCATTGGTTTAAATAAACTCTGAAGACAACTCAAAATCAAGTGCTGGTACCTGCTGTAGTTCAGCATGCCTGAGTACCTTTTGAACTCCTTCAGAGTAGCTCTTGTACTTTATCAGTGAAACAAACAGTGAGTTTAATCTCCGGCCTTTAGTTTCTCAAGGTAGTGGTGCACAGGGTGCCCTGGTGGCAGAAAGCTATTTCTCCCTGTGGTAGTGGGCATTCCTTTGGAACTCTCCTCAGGATCACAACAGATGTGGTTGCAGAGCAGCTTCCTCTTGCTCACAGTACTATTGCAGCACAGTTAAAACAACGTACATGCTGTTAATATCATTTTTCTGAGATAAAGCTTTGTCTCCATGAAGGAATCAAAATACCCAAGTTAGGAAGAGTTTGAGTTTCTAACACAACTGACAACACACACACTGTGAGAAGCTCCTCTGTGAAAAACAAGGGAAGCATGGCTGCTTTCCTTCACACTTTTCCTCTTGTTTTTTCCTTCAGTTCATTAATCTTGTGAAGCCAAGCAGCCCTTTCTTTCAAATATTTGGCTAGGTAGTAATTCCAACAAAGCTCTAATGGCCGCTTATTGATCTGGATAAAAGTACAGAGCTTTGGAAAAGTACCGGTTTGGATTAAGCTGCCCAACATTTGACACAGAACAGACAATTTGCCACCAATTATCACACATAAACACGAGCAGACCACATAAATGGTTGCAGAACATCAGGAAGATAAATAACCAGTTGCAGATTTAATACTGGCTGTCATATCACTACTCTGTGGGCTTTACTAACGACTTACTAGACAAGAGGAGCCCTTATTCTCCCAGATCTAAGACAGAAGATGGATGCGGTTTACATTTCTCTAAAGTTAGAACGCATGATGTAAAACACAGAAATAGACATGCACAGAAAAAAGGAAAACACAAAAAGCGTAATTTAAAAAACGTGTTAGAACAATAGCTGCGTGATAGCTGTGGAGCCAGGAGCTGGATTGAGATATCCCATAATATTTCACTTTCCCAATGGTTGGAAGAAGAGGGTGAGTGCTTATAGCCCTATAAGGCTATTTGTTCCCTGGGGAGCCAGATGCTTATCTTTCAGTGCTTGTGTAAAGCAAGGAGACAATTAGTTATGCACAGCAACGTCTCCACTTCAAATCCGCAGGAGAAACGCTGGTAAAGAAACGCTGGGGCCCAAAGATCCCACGGGCAGTCGGAGCGGTGGCTGCCCCCAGGGCGACACTGCGTTTTGTGACAGGAAAGCTGCCACGAAACGGGGCTCCCGCAGCTCTCACGTTTACCAGGTGCTGCCGGCAGACTCCGCCCGTTTGTAATTCCTCCCAGCACATCCCTCTTCCCCCAGCTCTTCCCCGTACGGCCCGGCTCAGACCGTCACACCCCCAGCCGGGGCTCCCCGACCCGCAGCTGCCAGGCCTGCTCCCCCCCGGGACAGCAGGCAGGGCCGAGCTACGATGACATTTATGCCAGCTTCAGGCACCCCAGCCCTTTCCCTCCTCAGTGCCACCGCCACCCATCCCAGCCGAGAGCCCGCAACAAGAACCCAACGACAAACTCCTCTCCCGGCACCGCTTTTTGACCCCACGGCCCCGCCCCGACCCGGAAGCAGTTCTGTAAGCACTTCCGGCGGCGCCGGGCGGCCGCGGAGCCACGGGTCCGGAGCGGCGCCGCTTCCCCCGGGGCCGGCACAGCATGCGCGGCCTGCTCCGCCCGCCCCCATCCCGGCCCCCAGCTCCGCCGCTTCCCGCCCCGCTCCGCCGCGCCCCGGCTGGGATGTGACCGCGGCTGCGTCCCGGTGCTGCCCGGTGAGCCGAGGCCTTGCGTCGCCGTGCCGCGGGAGAGGGAGGGCTCCGCGCTGCTGCTGGGTCACACGGCCGGGGATGGGAATCCTCCCGCACCGCCAGAGCTGTTTCGGAGGTTCCCGGGGTGCTGTGGCTCTCAGTGCACGCGTGCTGCTGTTGGGTTGAGCTGCGCGGAACACTGCCAGAGGTGTTCTCTTCTAAAAGTTAATCAGAAGCTGTCATTATCTTAATTGATATCAACCCTTCCAGTGACGCTGTCGTTTCGCAAGGGTGATAAAGAGCAGCGTTTGTGGGGAGGAAAGTGCTGTGTAGGTGAATGCCTGACGCTGTGTGTGTCTTTAGCGATGGAGGCTCCGTACGATGGCACTGAAGTAACTGTGGTCATGGAGGAAATAGAGGACACCTACACTTACACATCACCAGTGCCTTCCAAGAAGAAAAAGAAATACAAAAGTCCTGGTGATCATGGAGAAAAAGCCAAAAAACCCAGGTAAGTTCTTCCTGTCTTCATTTCTTTATGATCACAGAATGGCCAGGGTTGGAAGGGACCTCAAGGATCATTAATCTCCAACCCCCTGCCACATGCAGGGCCACTAACCTCCACATTTAATACCAGACCACGCTGCCCAGGGCCACATCCAACCTGGCCTTGAACACCTCCAGGGACAGGGCATCCACAGCCTCTCTGGGCAGCTGTTCCAGTGCCTCACCACTGTAATAGTAGAGAGCTTCCCCCGACATTCAACCTAATCTTGAGTGTGGGAACAGTTTTCCTTCTACCAGTTGATAAACTTTACAGTGCAGTTGGAATACATTAGTGCCAAACATACATAAAAAGGCAGCCTTTGGGCTCCTGGCATGCCGTTGTGAGTGCTGCCATTGCTTGTTCTTAAGTTTTAATCACATGACTCAGAGTCTTACTCCTTACTGCAAAAGTTCTCTTCAGAATCTTAACTTTCTTCCAGTTTTAAAAATGCATTTACGTGTAGAAATGTATCTCACATGCTTGTAGTTTGACCTTGAACCAGTGTAAAACCTTGTGCTTTTCTTTTTTGTAGTTGCTGTAGAATGACATTAATTTCTCAGTCTGTTGCCTTTCAGATCTGCTTACCTCCTCTACTATTATGATATTTACTTGAAAGTACAGCAAGAGCTTCCTCACCTCCCTCAATCTGAAATCAACAAAAAGATCAGCGAGAGTTGGAGGCTGCTCAGCGTGGCTGAAAAAAGCTATTATTTGGAGAAGGCAAAGCTGGAGAAAGAGGGACTGGATCCAGTAAGTCACCTTTTCTGTCATTCTTTGCCTTGTGAAGAGAGAGGCCAATGGCTGTATTTGTTTTGGCACTTAAATGCTTACACAGCACCGTAAGAGAACTGTTAACTGCAGATCCAGTTTGTATTTTTGTTTCAGACTGCCTGTATGGAAGCAGTGTGTGAGGCAGTGCCTTTCTTTTGCCTTCTCTTCAGTCAGAGGATAGTGTTTTGAAATTTGAGACAGATGTGTCAGTTCATGCTGATGGGAATGGTAGTTATTTTTGTGTTATGTTAGAGCAATCGATGGTGAAGTGGACGATAAAATGAGGGCTGAGAGGGACTCCAAGCTGTCACGTGGAGAACTCTAGTAGAATACTTGAGGGAGCCATTTGAGCTTTCATCACTAAAATACTCATGGAGGACTGAGAACTGAATTCCCCTTTTTCTCTCATTCATTCGTTTCATCCTGTTTCTGCCAACAGAACTCCAAGGTGTCCTCTCGAACTACAGTAGTTCCAGACATTCCAGGTTTCCGCAAGATTCTTCCTCGCTCAGATTACATAATTATTCCCAAAACCACTCTTCAAGAGGACAGGAGCAGGCAGTCACTGGAGCTGCATGTGACACAGGGTCAGGCAGCACCTGAAGGGACAGCTTCCACCAACATCACAAACGCCTCCCATGACGCTGTGCAAAATGTCCTTTCCGTGGACTCGAGCCACGTCGGCGTTTCTGAACAGTGCATTGCCATTGAAGGACTGTCAGAAGAGACCACTTCCTTCAGTCAGTCAGAGGCTGTGGAAGAAGTGGTGGCATCGGAGGTTCTCTCTCACTACGTTGCGCCTGTGACAGATAAAGTGGCTGGAGATGTCCTCTTGGATGAGGCTTCTCTGGAAATGGAAGGGCAGCCATATCAGACAACCCGGGTGGTTATTGAGGAGACTCTGGTCAGCGGCTCTGCAGACATCTCCAGTGGGAGCATCGCTGTGGCCCGTCCTCAGATCCCCGATGGTGTGTCTGTGGTGGCTGTGGTGACTGGGAGGGTGAGTTACTCAAATAATGCTCCAAATCCTGTCAGCTTCTCACCAGAAGTGTCTGACCGCTGTTTATCATGTTGTAATTGAGATTCTTGGTGGCTGCAGGAGATCTTGTATTGCTCAGTAGTGTGACAAGTAGCAGCTTTTCTAACTCAGCGTTTACTGCATCTCTGCCTGCAGGTTCTCTGCTACATGCTGCTGTCACTCATATCTTGAGATGATTGGTCAAAGGTTGATTTTTTTAAAATTATTCATTATTTTAACAGTACCTGAGGTGGCTTCCACAGTTGTATTTCAAGATTTTGGGGTGAAGAAATATTCTCTCTGCTCTTGAGCACTGTTTTCTTGGTTGTAAAGAAAAGGGAGTCCATTTAATTTGAGGTGTTGGGGATCTGTTACAGAAAACATTGTGAAGTTTTGGGTCTGCTGATTTCAACAGTTTCAAGATGTAAAGAGTTAGATAACTTACAGAGCAGACAGGGTAAGGCTGTTGCATTTGAAATGGTCACTCTTCTCTCCTGCTTTCTGGTCCCATAGATCCTCAAGGTGTACATTCAGTTGTAGTGTTTGTGAAAGGGTGGAATGCAGAACACCTCACACCTCATTTTCTGCATGTAATTTCCCTTACACTTCATTTTAGGATACTGAAGAGAGCAGCTCTTCCACACCTGCTACACAGTTCATTATGTTACCTTTGCCAGCTCATTCTGTTGTGGAGAACCCAACATCAATTAAACTGGTAAGAAACCCAGTCTTGTATTTCAAGATATGGATGTATTACTGTAGGGTTGCCTTCTGCCAGAGCAGGAAAGGTTTGATCATAGTCCAACTTGAAATCACCACATCAGTTAATGCATTTCTTATCCCTGGCTTTGTGCCTTGTGCAGGCAAATGGAGGTCTCCAACCTCCCAGAGCATTTTATAATCCTGTTGCCTTTGTCCTCAAGCTCTTGGAAGCAGACAGAGCACAGTGGTGTTGCAACCCATCTGGTCAACAGTGGTTTCTGAGAGCAAAAGTCCGCTCTTGTGACAGGAGCATGAGTTCCTGGTCACTTGGATGGCTGTCACTTCAGCCATGTGATGGTAGATGAACAGTGACCTCAGGTTTTGAAAATTCACATTAAAAAGTTTGTTCAGGTTATTGCACAAGGGAGAGTGGCATCATTTCATAGTCTTGTCACTCCAACCACCCGTATTTCTGTAGCCACTGGGAGGCTTCACTGTGCAGTCAGCACAGCAGCTTCTTGTGTTGTGTAAGGTTGCGAAGTCCTGTTGTCTTGCATCCCCATGCTTCTAGCAGGTGGAACACTGCAGATATTTATAGAAGTTCCTGGTGTGATGTTTGCCTAAGTGTCTCAGCGAAGATGGAGATGCCTCAGGTATTTATTCCTGAGGAGCACCTAGCTTAAGTGGCCTATTTTCCTTAATGGCAGCACTTGCATTTCTAGGAAAAAGAGTTACAGACTGACAGCACAACAGCTCCCTCAGGAGTGGCAATATGGAATCCTGAAAAATGATGTGCTGACAGAAATTCCATGTGTGGATTTAATGTTCTTGGCAAAAATGGAAGACTCTGGTTTGTTTGTCTTTGTAAATAGTGCCTGGTGGTGCTGCTGGTATTACAGTAGCTTACAGTGAGTGACAGTAAAGCACCAGGGAGTATTTTAGCACTGCATACAACAAATTACCTTACTGATGAAAACTGTCTCCATATCACAAGCATTTGTTTCCTTCAAACAGTGTCACTCTGACACAAATGCATCATTTAAATCTTGCCTCACTGCGGACTGCTGTTTGAATCATTTGTGTACCATTGTATGATGACTTTTTGAAATTCATTGTTACAAGTGCAAGGTTAGCTTCACCCATAGGTTATATGCGTTGCTTATCTCTGCAATTTAATCCAAATTCTGGTAACACTGAATGTCTGTGTATAGACAGAACACTTGAATTCAGTGCAACGATGGTGCTGACACTGATACAAATGAGCGTTGGCTGATGAACAATAGTGAAGGCAGGCCATTTGCTAGATAACACTGGTACTTTCTAGGAAAAGGGAGTGATGTGCACAGCTTGGTGTCTTTTCAGCTCTGTAGAGAAATTCTTGACAACTCTTGTTTCAGACAACCACCTACACTCGCAGGGGACACGGGAACTGCACCAATCCTCGCTGCTCATTCACTTATGTCACCAGGCATAAGCCACCAAAGTGCCCCAAGTGTGGGAACTTCCTTGGAGGGAAATGGATCCCAAAGGTAAATTTGCTTTTCATTCTCTTTGATTTCAGAGAAAATTGAGTTGGTGAATGGAAGAAGTGTCTCTCCATGTGACAGCCAAGTTGCTGACATCTCTACTAGCCATGCTCTCAAATATTTGCTCCTTAAACTACAGCAGTGTAAACATAGTTATTCAGCTCTCAACAAATAGGTTTGTTATATTAGTCTGAAACAAGACCCCTTGGGCTCAAGTTAAGGGATATTCTCTGTAAAAACTTCATGGATTTACATGAATTTGTCTTGAACTTTCTTCATTTTGTGTCTTGTAACACAAAGGAAAGTACAGCAATAACAGCACAGTAACAAAGTCCTAGTATGCAGCAAGTGAGAACGTGCTAAAATGGAACAGCCACAGAAAGAGAGGAAAAAAGCTGCTTACCTTTGGAAGTTGGAAGGCCTCAGTACACAGGGATCTCCAGTAAGAGCCCCTCACCTCCACTGCCAGCCCTTAAATGAGGTCTGGGAAGGGTTGGATCCTGGCTCCACCCCTTCCAGTCACTCAGGAACATTGCATGCACCTGACCTCCCTTGGGCTGGCCCTGCCTTCCCACCAGGTGCTCAATCACTGGTTCAAGCCCTGACTTGCATTTCTGCTACAGTGTCTACATCCATTAAGTTTAGTTACAAAAAGTTCTCCAAGAGATGGTAGTGTCTGAGCTGATGGCTGGGCTTTACATGTGCTAGGAAACAAATAGTGATGATGGTTTATTATCTTTGGTGCTGTAAACATGCTGAAGTGGATAGGTGGCTAACAGTAATACATGGTTCTGCCTGAATATGTCATGCCTGCTCTGTTAAATCCTACACTGATTAGAACTAAAATGAGGGAAGTTTTCCTTCTCTTTTTCAACTTTATTCTGCTCTTCTGGGAACATGTTTGTGTAAACAGTTCCACTTACGGTGTCACGTCTTGGAGAAAAATATGCATCAGCAATTTTTTCTTAGACTGGTAATAACATCAGTAAAACAGAAACTGAATATATAAACACCTTCCTGTTCCTGAGATGAAAGATTAGGTTAGGAGACGTCTGTTTGTCAAAAACTAGAATATTCTCCTGAGTATAACCTCTGTAGAAAGCTTGGAATCCATATGTTTATCATGCCAGAAACTCTTGACTCCATTTCTCTGATAGCATTTGTGGATTACCTGTTGGGTGCTCCATCTTCATTGACCCCAATGCATAACTTCTGTAGCTTCAATGTTGAAGATAAAACTTCACTTAAAGTTGAGAAACCTTCACGTGTAATTCTGTGTTTCCTGACTCCCTCAGATGCATGCTTTTCTGAGTGCTACTACAGCCCTTTGCACTGTGCTGCAGTTCTATCCCATAGCTGCACGTTTTGTGTCGAGGGACCTTTAGTTCCCCAGCATTGTGGAAGAACAGGCAGCATCAGAGAGCTGAAGATAGGAAAGGTTCGCATGCCACGTGGGCCCTTGGATGAATTTGTGGTATTGATGCTAATAGTGATATTTGAGAGAGTTTAAGGGTGACTGTTTCTTCAAAGTGTCTAAAAATAAAAGTAGAGAATCATAGAATCATAGAATGGCCTGGGTTGAAAAAGGCCACAATGCTCATCCAGTTCCAACCCCCTGCCATGTGCAGAGTTGCCAGCCTCCAGACCAGGCTGCCCAGAGCCACATCCAGCCTGCCCTTGAATGCCTCCAGGGATGGGGCATCCACAGCCTCCTTGGGCAACCTGTTCCAGTGTGACATCAACCTCTGAGTGAAAAACTTCCTCCTAAATCTCCCCTCTCTTAGTTTAAAACCATTCCCCCTTGTCCTATCGCTATCCATGCTTGTAAACAGTCATTCCCCCTCCTGTTTATAGACTCCTTTCAAATACTGGAAGGCCACAATGAGATCTCCCCGGAGCCTTCTCTTTTCCAAGCTAAACAAATCCCAGTTCCCTGTACCTTTCTTCATGGGAGAGGTGCTGCAGCCCTCTGCTCATCTCAGTGCCTCCTCTGGACCCGCTCCAAGAGCTCCACATCCTTCCTGCACTGGGGTCCCCAGGTCTGGACACAGTACTGCAGATGGGGCCTGACAAGAGCCGAGTAGAGGAGGGCAATCACCTTTTAATGCAGCCCAGAGCACAGTTGGCCTTCCAGGCTGCAAGCACACACTGCTGGCTCATGTCCAGCTTCTTGTCTACCAGGACCCCCAAGTCCTTCTCCACAGGGCTGCTCTCAAGGGGTTCTACTTGCTCTTGGCCTTACTGAACCTCATTAGGTTCTCGTGGGCCCACTTCTCCAGCCTGCCCAGGTTTCTCTGGATGGCTTCCCTTCCATCCAGTATAGCGACTGCACCGCTCTGCAGTGCGCTCTGCACCAATGGTAGATAGAATATTAACAGGGACATTCCCATTGTAGAGGATGTTATCTTTCTGCTCTTGTGTGCAATTCATTGCTTAGGCACTCCTAATATTACTGTTTTGATCCAGCATTGGATAGGGCACGGGCAAACCAGACTGTGAAGGGAACCTGCTTATCTGTAAAAGCTTAAACCTCTGAAACGTGATCATCTCTTTGTTTCCAGGAAAAGCAACCAAGAAGCAAATCTGAGCCAAATTCAAGCACTTCTCTGAAAGCTCCTGCAACTAAAAGAGGTCAGCAGTCAATGTTCTCAGACTTGGCGGCTGTTGGTGAGAGTACCTCCAAGTCTGCCCTGGAAAGCTCTGAAGCGGTCAGCCAGCTGCTGAATGCTGTGCCTGATGGAGGGCAAATGGAGGAGACCGAGTGGGAGGAAGTAATCATCTCTGATGCTCACATTCTTACAAACAATGTGCTTGCTGAAGATGGAGGGAGTGCTGCTGGAGTGACGCTGGGTCAAGAGAGCCAACTGCGAGGAGATTCTTCTGCAGAGCAGGCAGAGAAAGATAGCATAGGGCTGGGAATGCCACCATCTTCCGAGGTGCTGAGTACAAATGCCTCTGCAAAAAAGCCTGTGGTGTGAGTCAGTTTTCCATATGTTATGGGAATGTGTGATGTCTGTTGTGTATCGATGGGACAAATCCAAGAGATGGAAGGCTGCTGGCAGTGCTTTGTGCGAGACCCGTTCTGCGTACCGTCTGCTTTCTGCCAGTTCAGGATTGTTCCTTTGAGACAGTTCTGTCCATCAAAGCTATTTTTTTCTTTTAAGTGGCAATTAAATTATTGTAGTCGTCTCAGTGCAGATGTATCTTTAGCTCAATTTTCCTTTCTACTACAATAGCTGTGATGATCGTGCTAATAAAGCACAGTTCAGGAAAGAGGAGAAAATTGAGGGTGAGAAGGAAGACATGGAATTTTTTTCCGATTGTAGCTCTTGTCTTTTAGAATTGATGCTCCAGCTGCTGCACACAAAGGGCAAGAAGTAAAGAGTAAACCAAGACCGAAGCCCTCCTTGCTGGCTGCAGCAAGGCCCATGCGAGCAATTCTGCCCGCACCAGCCAGCGTGGGGAGAGAAGCCAGCACTGAGCAGGCTAGCAAGAGACAGGCGTTTGCGAATACTGGTAAAATACTGGGTCTCTGCTATGCTTTGGGAGTGATTGTCTTTCCTCACCATATTGAAGGGTCTTTGTCAAATAATGAGATATGTCTGAAGGGAGACAGTGAGCTATCCTAGGTAAAAAATACCCTCCTTTTCTTTCTAACCAGAAGGGCAGGTAAATGGTGCATGAAACACCTGCTTGGATCATTTCAAGTTCAGAGGAAAATATCTCGTGTGGCTGTGGTGTCATTCACCAAAGACCACGTTCCCATGTCTAACCTGCTGTGCTCTTTTCCTTCTTCAAGACAAACATCCTCCTGTGAGAACGTCAGGCTTGAAGCCCAGTACACTGAAGCAGTTGGGCCAGTCAGTTCTGCAGCCTCCCAGTGCTGAGGAGCGCAAGGTAGCTGTGGTTTGTTCTTCAAGTGCACATTTTTTTCTTTGGCATTTTTTTCCCTGGGCAAGGGATCTGAGCTGAGGGATGGAAGATAGAATATGACAGCGTAGCAGCCTGATGATGATGGAAATTGTGGCTGATGGTTTTTATGAGGTGGCTCTGAAGCAGTGTGAATTGTAGATGGCTGAGGCTAGGAACTGAACTGCTGTTGCTGTTGGACAGTCCCTTGGTTGGTTACTTTGAGAACTTCCCAGTAGCTTCCAGAAGATGTTACGAGGTCTGGTAGCATCTTGATGATCTGAAATGTAATACTGACCTTATACTGGGGGAGTCTGTGAAAGATGACTGAGTAAAGAAGCAAAGCTTGCAAACATGCTCAAATACTTCTGTTTGAATTGTAAAGCCTTGGTATGCAAAACAGTGCTTTGTAAACCATGGATATTAATGAACATTTTCAGATTTCTTGAGAGGGGAAAAAAACCCAAACAAATGCTAATATGTATTTGCTTACAAGATGTGAGTATTCCATTGTAGGTATCTCACAGGTGTTCTTTTCTGCTTTCCATGCAGCTCCACAGTGCTTTGACCAACAGGGCATCACAGGTTAAAGTAGTGGAGGTCAAACCAGACGTCTTCCCTTCCTACAAGTACAGCTGCACTGTGACTTTGGTGAGAATTTTTCAGATGATCTGAGTTACACTGTGGGAACTGTTATCTCTGGGTTGAGGCTGCTCTCATGGCTTTTGTTAAACTGACTTACAGAAACGTGTTTTGTATTTAATGTGGGGAAATGCGTGCCGTGTATGTCATCTGTTGACCTATCTAGCCTGACTGTGATATGTTGCAGTCATGTTAAGAGCTGGATTATTTTCATACCTGCATTGTCACCATCCCCTATAAGTGCTAGGGGGGAGATTTGGTGGTTTCTGAGTTGAATGTGTGCAGTATCCATGGTCTCTGGGATTTGACCCAGAACATTTGGGTGCCAGTTAAAATACTTTGTACAAAGTGACAAGGCCATTATGTAACCTTCACACTAAGTGCTGGGGAAAAGCATACCATATTCCAGCAGACTGTTCTACAGCCAAGGTCAGCAAATGTAATTCTCGTGTCCTTCCAGGATTTGGGATTGGCAACATCACGTGGCAGAGGGAAATGCAAGAACCCATCTTGTAGTTACGTGTATACAAACAGGCACAAGCCACGAATCTGCCCCAAGTGCGGCTATAATCTTGCCAAAGACAGAGCTGAGAAAACAGGAAAATCTCTGGTAAGGTTTGATCTTTCAAAGGGATGTTGTGGAGTGGATGAGGAAGTTTGCAAGTTCCCATGAGAACGTGTTAATTTTATTTTTTTTCCCCGTTTGGTAAGTCTGCTTCTAACAGAGTAACGTACTGCAATGCTTGTGATCATGTTTTCTTCTGTTCAGCTTCTGCAGCAGTGGTGCTTCAGGCTCACACTGAGACTGACAGCACCCCGTTCTACCACTGGATGTCTCTGTAGCTTACAGATGCTTACAGCACGTTGGTACGGGCTTGGGAAGCCAGCCCTCAAGTCACAGCTGTGTCAGCTTAGTGGAACTTCAGACTTCATCAAAAAACTCCCAAGCGTGGTCTCCTTTGTGAGCAGTTTGTGGCAAATGTACATCTTGTACATCTCAGTACGTCCTGTGTCAGAGCTTCCTATTTTTAGGGCTTTGTAGTGCAGCTTTGTGTCCAGACTGAATTTATTTCTGGATGTAGTATTTTTTTTTTCTGTTGTGGAAAGATGTTGTTCAAGATATCTCCTGTTGTTGTACATGGGTGTAAATAATGAATCGTGGCCTTCGTTTGGTTTTGGGGTTTTTTTTGCATTTGAAGTTTTCAAAGCGTAGCTTTTCTCTCACAGAATTATTATTTTTAAAGCCAGCATTTCAGTCTGTGTGGTAATTTGACTCTTCCATTTCATGTATTTTGAAGAGCATGACTTTGTGCATTGCTTAAAAACAAACAAAAAGCAAAATAAAACTCCCCAAACCCAACAAACTGAAGTGGCCCGTGTGAAACCCACACATAAGCAGATGTGTAAGGAACAGTAGCACACTTAGGTCAGCTTGCATTTTGAGAGGCATGTGGCTTGTCTCTTCCTCATTTATTTTGTTGTTTTTTTTCCCTTAATTTTCTGCTGCAGTTGTATTCAGCATTTCAGTTGCACGGCTCAGTGTTATCTCCATGCTTTTGGACTGGCTGTTTGTCTCATTGCTAGACTAGACAGGAAAACAGATCGAAATTTGGCAGAAAGGTTGGTGTGATTAAAATAGGTTGGTCTGTGTATGTTCTCTCAGTTCTTCTGAGTCACCTAGAGTTTGATCCTGTGTATTTGACTTGGTAGAGGGGCATGTGTCTGAGAGAAAGGAGGGTAGCAGATCCATTGGAATCCATCAGTGTATTCCACACATGGCAGGGCTTGGTTGCTGTGTAACACTTGTCTGTTCTGGCTGCTGTGGGTGCAGACTGCTGTAGCTGCCTGAGCACGGTACCTAGGAAGATGTGGGTGATGGCATACGGAGACAGGCAGGGATATTTGACAGAAGTATTGAAGGCTTTGTTGCCCTCTTGATCCTGATCCTTCCCGATCCTCAGCCCCTGCAGTAACGCTCCGGTTTAGTGATAAGCCTACGATGAACTAGTGATACAAGAGAAGTTCCCCAAAAGGCCATGCTGTGGAGAAGTGTTTTGGGTGAAGTGACTTAGGCCTGAAACTACAATCTGCGGTCAGTGGCGTGCAGTGAAGTAGAAGTCAAGTCTTCTGGGAACAAAGGTCACTGTGCTGCTGCTACCTTTGGTGACTTCTGTGGGCTTCTTCATATTTCATCCCCACGCTTGCCTAGTTTAAAATGTGTCTTGTTTGCTTTCTAGGAGGTCAGTCCAGGTCAGCCTGATGTGCTGAACACCAGTGAGCCCCTAAGCCCATCCCAGAAAGAGATCCAGCGTCAATCCACCCTCCAGCTGCTGCGCAAAGTCATGCAGATCCCAGAGAACGAATCGGAGCTGGCTGAGGTCTTCACACTCATCCATGAGCTGAACAGCTCGAGGCTCATCCTGTCCAACGTGAGTGAGGAGACAGTCACCATAGAGCAGACCTCCTGGTCAAACTACTATGAGTCTCCATCTGCGCAGTGCCTCCTCTGTAACAGCCCGCTGTTCAAAGGGGGACAGAAGTAAGATTCTGTTTTAGACTTGTGACTCCTTAAACCCTGTGCTGATATTCTCTGTTACAATTATTCAAGGAATGATTTTTGCTTTGACTCCAATTCTGCTGGTGTAAGTGACAGTATGCTACATGTCTGTGGGAAGGGCTGCTCTGGATAACTAAGCAGTTCCTGTTTCTTCTCTGCCATTCACTTTGCCATGGTTGCTGTTACCATACAGCAGGAGAGCTTCATCAAAGTGTAACTGCTAAGTCTAGGTTTGATTTTGTTTTGAATCATTACTCATCCCCTATTTGTTTTCCATTCTGATGTTTTGAGGCTGACAGGCAAAACTGTGGGATTACAGATGCATGTTATTTCCCTTTTTCTTTCTCTTCCCAGTCTGAATGTTTGCCGTGTGGATCGTTTTGCTTATGATGTTTCCATTCTTTTTATAGCCTAGCATGGGCTTGAGTGAAGCTTTTCTTGGACCCAGTGCCCAAAAACCCAAAAGACTCTGCAACTACCAGTGCATAGACTAGATTCCCTTACCTAGTTCTGCATAAAAGCCTGTAGGATATCTCCTTCCTGCCTGCATTGGCTCTAATTAAACTGCTGCCAGTGGAAGGGAGAGCTAACTTTGAATTTTAATACCTGTTTCCTTGGGTGGGCAGCTGCATTTCTGCCACTAGGGTGCAACTGGCATTTTCCTGTCTGAACTTCCCCCTTGGATCCTTGCGGTAAGGGAATGGGCCGTTCTGAAATGGGACTGATTTGGGCAGAGCCTGTTGTTAGTCACCATTTGCTGCTCTGTGGCAGTATGGCTGATACTTCTCTCAGGGCCTGTACATTTTCTACATCTCTCAAATCCTGTGTGTCCAATATGTGGAGCTCTACTGCTGTGTAGAGAATGTGAACGGTGACCTGACTGTGCCAGCAAAATCTATTTAAAAATTCAGAATTTTCTGTCTGTTGTGAATTTATGTGAACTGGCTGAGACTGACATGTGAGTGAACTGATCTGAACTCAAACAACTTAAATTACTGCAGTCCTGGACTGAAAAACCTGTTGGCTTAACTCTGAGCTGTCTTTTGCTTGTCTGTTACAGTTCCCTTGCTGGTCCTCAGGAGTGCTGGCTGCTGACAGCTAATAGATTACAGGTGGTTACAGCTCAGGTCAAAGTGTGCTTGAACCTGCAGTGTTTGGCTCTCCATAGCTTCACTGATATTTACACAGGTAGGAAAAAAATGAGTGCAGAAATTTACACCATCAGAAGCCTTGGGACTGCATCAGCAAATTGTCTGCACAGAAAAGCCTCTTATGTGCCCCATTGTATTAAATATTATTATTTTTTACTTGAGTTTTCCTGTTTCTGTAAGTAAACCTGTATTTGTATGATTGAATACTCGCCTGGCTTCCTTGTCAATCTCTGTCTAAGGGATAAATGCTGGGGACAGTTATGGAAGCACTGTCCAGCCATATCCATCTATTTTTGAGCTGTACCTGTATAAGCTTTTTGTGTATCAGTAAGAAAGGAATGTATTTCATTGTGAGGGATATCTGGAACCATACAGGCAATAACTGTCTGTTACAATTGCAGGCCTTTTCAACGTGGGTAACAAGTTACTAGTGAGCTTGGATCTTCTGTTTGCCATCCGGAACCACATCAAACTCGGAGAGGATCCCAGGGTGGCTGTTGGCAATATTCTCAACTCTGTTCAGGAGCAAACTGGTGGGTTTTCCCCTTTGTTTTTTACCATACCACGCTAAATTCTGTGACCTGTTGAAGCCTGTTAAGTTAAAAAGGAAAAATCCACCTCTTCTGGTATGGTAGGTTTCTGTTAAATCACTTCCTAAACCCAACAGCACCTTTGTGACCAGTTCTTAGCATTTCTCTGCAGGACAGGTTTGTTTTTCTCCTGCGTAGGAGTGTTCTGCTACCTCTCCCCTGACTTTAGGAAGTGAAAGCTGTAACGGTGGCGTGTTCTCCTTTCAGAAAACAGCCTGAGCCCAGATGAGCAGGTTCAGCTCCAGGAACTGCTGTGCAATGGCTACTGGGCCTTTGAATGCCTCACTGTCCGGGATTACAATGATATGATCTGTGGAATCTGTGGCATAACCCCCAAGGTGGAAATAGCCCAGAGGAACGTAGAAAATGTTCTGGCGTTGAAAAACATAGAGGTAAGCTTTTCAGAGACTTTGCATCCTGTTCATGTTCAAAGCAGACCATAAAGACTTCTGCTGAGTCTGGTCTTTGCAATGGACAACAATTACGTGATGCTTTTGTGAGCAGTTTTCTGCTGATGCTTGGCAAGAGGATGTGGCTGGAGTGGTGATGTTTGCACTTCCTCATACAGCTGTTTGGAGAAAACAAAATCCTTAGTGCCTGGACCACAGCTTTAGTCCAGCAGCCTGACAGTAGGGACCTTGGATGAAACTTTCCTCCCTCCCGTGATACAAAATAATTTCTTTTTAACTTCTTTTTCCTGGAGCTGCTGTCTTTCCAACTGGAGAAAAATGCCCTTGTAGCACTACACAGAACATCTGGTTTTATGCCAAATAAATGGTTTTGACTTTCACCCAAAAAGAAGTGATTGTGGGGAGCTCCAGGACAGAAAAGGAGCCTGATGTCATCCTGCTATACTTGGGATGACCACTCTTCTGGGTAGTCTTTGTGCTTTGAGTGAGGCTGATACCAATTACCAAGTGAGCTGTGGTTATTTATGTTTGACCAGTCTGTTCTATTGCTCTTTCTAGTTTACATGGCCAGAATTCTTGTCATCAAGTGAAGTGAATGTGGAAGACTTCTGGTCCACAATGGAGACAGAGGTGATTGAGCAGATGGCTTTTCCTTCTAGCATTCCCATCACAAAGTTTGATGCTTCTATTGTTGCTCCTTTCTTCCCCCCATTGATGAGAGGAGCTGTGGTCATCAATACTGAGAAGGACAAGAACTTGGATGCGCAGCCAGTGCCAGGTAATGGCTGAGGTGCTTATAAGAACTTGATGTGCTGATGGTTTCTCTACCTGAGAACAAATGTTTTCTGCTTTTGCAGGTAATGGCAGTGCCTTGGTGAGGCTCCTTCAGGAAGAAACCTTCAGGCTTGAGCTGATAAGCTCTTACAGTGAGGAAGAACTGCGGAGCTTTCTGACACAGTGCAGCATTCCCTGGGAGCCCTCAGATACAAAGGTAATGGCTAATTTGCCCACATATACCAGTCTGCTGAGTGGAGCTGTTTGTCACTGTCTTTCCCTAAATTGCACTTGCCAGCTTAGATAATGAACTTCTCATTTGACTGTGCCAAGGGCAGGAGTGGTTTAGAAGGGTGCCTGCAGAAATTATAGGATTACTTACACGGTGTAAAAGAAATTTAACTTTGGAGACTGGAAAAAAAGAAGCCTGTAATTACCTTGTCACAGATTCCACATCATGTAATTGCTTGGCATCCTCGTGGTGCTGACTGGAATTAGGAAGTTACTGGACAATGTGTAAATGAGCATTTGGAAAACCTTGTCTGCAGCCTGCTCTGCCTTTGGGAGAGTCCATTAGTTTGTCATATACAGACTGTCTCTGGTGCCTGTTTTTTCTAGGACCAGCTCTGTTACTCCCTCCTGGCTCTCTATGACTTTGTACAGAATGGGACAAGCATCAGGCAAACTTCTGCTTACCACACAGGAGGAAAGATCTACAAAGTGTGTCCACATCAGGTAAGGAAGGCTGGAGTTAGCAGTAGCCTTCTCTTACCTGAGTGACCAGTGTGGAGTTCCCTTGTTAGATAAAATCAGTCCAGTGGGTCTGTCTGAGCCTCGGGCATGAAACGTGCTGCCTCGGGGGCTGGTGTGTGAGCAGTCCTGCAGGAGATCTTGAGACTGACCAGTGATGGGAAACCTGTCAGATGCCTCTGCTGAGGTGAAACTCTGCACACCATGAAGTGATGAGGTGTGATGAGGAAACAGTATCTTCAGAGAAAGTAGCTGTCTGGTTACTGTATTGTTTGGAATACCTGAAAAGAAGCTTAATTTATTCTTCTTCATTTTCTATTGTTGTAAGTTTTCAGTTTTATTGTGCTGCTTGGTACTGATCCTTTTCTTTCCAGGTTGTGTGTGGCTCAAAGTACATAGTAAGAGGAGAAAATGCTCGGGATCACGTGGACCTGCTGGTTTCCTCACGTCACTGGCCTCCAGTGTATGTTGTCGATACGGCCTCTTCAGTGGCACTGTGTGCAGACATATACTGTCCTGACTTGACTTCCCAGCTGTGGGGGAAAAATCAAGGCTGCTTCTCTGACCCTATGGATCCTCCAGCGGTTAGTGATGTCCACCTACAAAAACCTACAATAAAACTGCTTTATATAGTGTATATAGGCAGGGGGAAGTGCCCCGTAGCAGTTCAACTCGTGAACTTTGGAGCATGTAGCTTATTTTGTCTCACTGCTCTCAAACTACTGCTGTTACTTGAGAAATGGGATAGGAAGAGGGCCGCTAGTGCCTTGGGATTATCTGTAGGGGCATTAGAGTGGGAAAGGGAGCGTACAGAACCAACTACGTTTGTGCCATTCAGAAGCGTGACTCAGGTCGCAGTTCTGCTTGGAGTTCAGCTGAATGGTAGTTTTATCTTGTTCTTAATTATGGGGAGCTTTGTTCTGGTTCTACCTGGTGTGTGTCTCTCTCCCAGTACGTCTCCTGCCCCGAACTGCTGGACCAGCACTACAGTGTAGACATGACTGTGGCTGAGCACTCCGTTCAGCACCCAATCACCAAGTCGACAGCACGCCGAATTGTTCACACCGGTTCGGAGCACAACAGTCACCACGATCCAACGGCTCGGCACCACTGCATCTCCCTGTGCCGAGAGCTGGAGCCTTACAGCACCATCATCACTGCTATCAGTGACAGCAAAACCAGCAACATCCGCCAAAGGCCCATCACCTTTGAGAATGCCACACATTATTACCTCTACAATCGCCTTATGGACTTCCTCACCAGCAGGGAAATTGTGAATCGGCAGATCCAGGAGATTGTACAGAGCTGTCAGCCTGGGGAGGTGGTAATTCGTGATGCTCTCTATCGGCTCGGAGTGGCACAGATTAAAACAGAAACAGAAGAGGATGAAGAAGAGAAGCAGGAAGATGATAAAGACGTTGCTTAGTAGCAAACCAACTTGCTGGTTTCTCTTTTTGGCGGTGGGCTGGGCCAGCTTCTGCAGGGCTTGGGCAGCTGTCTGGCTCAAGAACTTATTTTTGCAGATTGGAGGTGTGGTAGCGGTGGCTCTGACTGCTGTTAATGACCAAAGAGCTGTGTGCTTCCAGAGTGTCACCAATGCTGCTGTGAGTGGGTCTGCCTCGCTCCTTGCTGAAGGCTGCAGCTCCCTCCGTGTGAGGTGTGCGACGGATCCACTCTTCAGCTGTGTGCAGTGTTGCCCTCCCTGCAGTTGGCAAAGTGGAGAAGCAAATGACGTTTCTGGTAGCAGGGGGGATGCATGGCCAAGTGCACAGGTTTCTTAATTCTGAATCTTGCTTGCTGACTTCTGTGTGCATACTGGTGGCAGGGCTTGAGGATGTGGGAATAGGTTCAAAAGGCAGACAGCTAATTCGTTCCAAAATATTCCAGACTGATTAGGTTAGGACAGTGGCTCCTGCTTGGAAATCCTGCAGAGCTCTCTCACAAGGGTTTCAGGGAGTCCTTAGCTGAAGAGGAGGAGCCATGAAGCTTTAAGGTATCCTGTCTGAGAGCCTCCCTGGAGGCTGCCATTCTAAAGCCAGGATTGAGGGTACTGTGGCTGCTGAAGCTGTCTGGAATTATTTGTCCCCTCACATGAGCACTAATAATTTAAAAGCTGAAACACATAGCGAGTGAATGATGTTCTGTACATTAAGAGTTTACCAGTCAGGCCCCAGGGAATCAAGTTCATTAGGGGGCTGTATGAGGTGTTAGCTGGACACTCCCATTTCTATGCTGTCCTCTTGAATGCTTTCTGTTGTTTTGTTTAAGGACTTGAATTTCTGTTACTGTGCCCTTAGAACTGAGTCACAAAGACCGTGAGATCAAGGAGAAACAACGCAGGATTGCCAGTGAGCAGAGGTGTGAGGCCCTCCCTCAGAACAGGCACTGGAGACCTGCATCGACATGGTGCCTTAGGTGTCTTATCCACCTTGCCTGTGTCCCACAGCACTTGTGAGTTAGAGGAGCCTCTTGCTGTCCTGGCTGCTTTCTCAGCTCCTGCAGCATGTCTAAAGAACACCTCGGGCTCTGGCTGTAAAGCTGTGTGTGTCTTGCTGTCTCTTTGGTTGTCGCTGGCACCAAAGCTGAAGGTTTTTGTTTGCTGTGCTGCAGAGGAGAGGGTGGTGTTGAACTGTGAAGGGAGTTTATTTTGTCTGAGTGAGCAGGGGGGAAGATTCAGAGGCTTGTGGTGTGGTTGAAAATTCCCTTCTGTGAAGGGGAACCTACTGAGTACCGTACTGTAAAAGTAAATGTATCAAGTCTGAGCACATGCAGTAATTATGGCTTGGGGGTTTTCTGTTAAGAACATTAACTTATTATAAGAGATGCTAGTGACTTTTTTCAGTCAGTGATAAAATTTAATAAATGATCTCCAATTTTGGGGGTGAAACTGCGGCCGATTGAGTTGTTTTTTGCCTACAAGACCTGAAGACTGCAGTGGGAAAGGGTACAAGCACTGTGTGTGTGTAAACTGTGCTTCCAGTCTGCACAGACAGGAAGCCTGGTATTCTCAGAAGCAATGTGGTATGAGAAGAACAGCTCAAGAAATTGTTCAGGCCCTTGTATAACTCCTAGGGTTTTCAGGGTGTGTGTGTGTGTATATATGTATAAAAAGAGGCTTCTCAGTACTATCAGTGTTTCTCTGACCCAGATAGCTTGGAACGTCTCTCAGGATACATTTGCAGTTTGTAAAAATGATCTAAACCCATTCTTTCACCTCCAGGCTCAGCAGAGGTCAGATGGAATTAACAAGGCTTGTGGAGCAACGGCAGGTCTATGAGAATAGGATGGCCAGCTCCCCTGGTCAGCCTGCTCTCATTCTGCAGTTCCCAATGACTTTCTGCAGCAGGTGACAGTGACTTCTCTTCATTTTTATTATGAGCTACAGACAGGCCATGCAGAGTAAAGGCCTTGCTTTTAATGTGCTTTTCTTATTTCCTCTCTTATTACACAAGATAGTGGTTTTAAGAACTGATGATGGTGAAAACTGTGTGTGATGAACTGGAGCAGAGCTGCAGGGTATGAGAGGGCAGGGCTCTGATCCATTCACCCTAAGAACAGCCTTTTAAAGGCCTAGGGAAGACTTACTTTGTTTAACACTTTATTCTTCATACTGTTGACAGATGGAAATAACATTAGCTTTTTATTAGTAAGGAGAAATGAATCACTTGGTGTTAGCATAAAAACGGGTTTAATACAATCAAAAGTGGCCCCCAACATAATGGTCTGATGAAGGCTAGGTGTCACACAGCAGGTCTGTCTTGCTGCAGTTTTCCTAAGCCATGTCAGTGCCTGTAATGCTGATCCTTTACCACCCAAGCCAGGTGAAGCTAAGAAGATTTATTAGCTACTTCTGCTAGCTACACAGGACCATGTGGATGGGGCATTAATAACCCTGAACAAAAATGAGATGAGGATAAAACTGTAAGGGCATTATGCCCTAGCTTATAGGAAAAAATAATTATTTCAGCTGTATTATCAAAATACATTCAAGAAAATATGTACAAGAGCATGTCTGTAATCAAGTAGGCGGCAGTGAATTGCTACATGTTTAATAATGCAAAAGTTTTTGTAAGATGTGTTATGTCGAAAACTTCCAGGTCAGTTTAAGCTGCCATTCTTGCCTAGATTGGGGTTGTGGTCAGTGCTCGTGTGAAGAGCACTTCTCACCTCTTCTGTTTTGCCTGAGAAATAACTGCCCCTCTCCTGTTGTTGAGGCATGTGCAGGTTCACAGAGCCCTGGGATTGGCTCCTTGTTACACTTCACCCACTGATCCCTGCAGAAGCACTAGCTGCAGAGAGGTAGATTGCATGAGGAAGACTAGAGGTTAATGCATCTGTAATGCTTAGTGGAGATTTATCTACATCTAACCACTCATTCTGCAACATGCAGAGGCAGTCTGGGAAAGGGAAGAGAGCAGGACCCCCAAGGCAGAGGTCTGCTTTGGGAAGGGAGGCAGTTCCCACTTCAAGGGCTCATTTTAAGAGGTACTGCGAAAAAAAGGTTCAGGCATGTGAGTGACTTCTGGAAATATCCTACATGGCTGCAACTAGTATTTAAAAAACAACCCAAGTCCCCTTCAGGGGTGCTGGGGGCAGGGGCAGGTGATGGGACCTCTGCACCCTGTAGAGATGGAGATAAGGCTTTTAGGGCCCCCATGGTGAGTGTTGGTTTTGAGTCACTCTAGCACTGTCCTTTCAGCAAGGGAGTCAGTGATGTTCATACTCTCATACTTCAGAAAGCACAGAGAGGAGAGCCAAAGCTGAAGGCATCCATGCAGAATCATGCACTCTGCAGAGAGAGAAGGATAAAGATCCTAAAGATCCACCCCAGGGCAATGGCACCAGCTAACAGAACTGATAGTTGTTGCCTTTGAGAAGGGGTTGCCCACTCTCCTCTTGTTCACAGGACTCCTCACAGCAGCCAGAGGTATCACAGCCACTGTCTTCCTCAGCAGTTGAAGGGAGGTTTGTGTAGTCCTTGAAAACAGGAAGGAAAAAAGAGGCATGTTTCAGACTGCTCTCATTTGCACTTGTGTTGCTGCCCATGGAGGTTGCTGCTAAGTAACTGTATTTCTTCGTCCAGCCTGCTTTTGTTACCTTTCACCATCTGGATACCTCTCTCCACTTTTACAGATAACTGATGGAAGCAGCTCAGTTAAGTTAGGGAATGGCACCAGGAAAGCTGCCCAGAAGCTATGCTGATGTAGGAAGAAAGGAGGGGAGAAGATGTGCTTTCTCCTCCCCAAAGGTTCTTACCTGTTCCTTTTGCAAATCCAGTTCTTTCTGAATAAAGCAGCAGATCTGGTCAAACGTAGGTCTCTGTGTGGGCTCCAGGCTCCAGCACGCCTGCATGATGCTATACCTGCAAAGCCAAAGAGGGACTGAGCTGTGCTGTACTTCTGCAAAGCTGCTGGGGAGTCTGCACCCTTAGTTCTTTGCGGCAGCATAGCAGAGCGATTCACTTTGTATCGGTGCACGCAGTCCTGAGCAGCCCCCTCCTCTTTTCCTGTCTATAATACTCCTGGTTCAGGTAAGCACGGTGTCCCCAGGGAAATGAGAGCACAGGAACAGGTAGAGCAAACATCTTGTGTCCCCACATCTATCTGCAAGAGGCTTTATGCTTGGCACTCCAGCTTAAACTCATTCCTTCCCTGTAAGTTCCTCAGGCTTGTCTTCTCACACTCCTAGAGTTACTTTAGCTGAAAGGAGAAAACCAAAACTGCCATGTTTAGGAACATACAGATAGCATGAGCTCTCCCACCTTCCTGACTGGAAGCAGTGGATACTGGGCAGAGCATCATAGCCGACTGCTCTGGTTCCTGCTTTCCTGTGTGGGCATGGAAAAACCCTAAACCTCAAGTGCCTAACACAGAGCTTCCCTGGGAGCAGCCCACAGACCTATGCCTGACATATACCTACACCATCTTCACCACCCACTCTATACAAAGCAGCTCCAGTCCCCCTTCCACCTGTTGCACACCTCAGTGCACCACTCACATTTCCAAGGGAGCAAAGTCAGGCCTGGCCATCTGATAGCCCCTCTTCACCATGCTGTAGAACTTGCTGTTCACCGCCATGCCAGGATAGGGACTTTTACCTGTGACAGGAACACTCAGATCAGAGGCAGTTTGGAGCCAATGCCACTCAGAACTCTGAGTTAAAGTAAATCTTCTAGGACCAAATACTTCTAATGGTCCCTCAGGAAACACTGTGTTTCATAGCCCTGATATAGACTAGATTTTTCCAACCTCCCTCCTTTCTTACAAACTTTTCTGCAGGCATTAAAGTTGATAAGCCATGGAAAACAAGAGAGGATTGCAAGCTTTCTTCTTCCTTACCAAGGGAGAAGATCTCCCAGAGAAGAATGCCATAAGACCACACATCACTCTGCACTGTATAAATACAGTCAAAGATGCTCTCTGGGGCCATCCACTTCACGGGCAGGCGGGCCTGGAAGAGGAGAGAGCTCTGCAGCCTGGGACAAGCAGGCAGCTTATGCTGCACCCTGCCCATGCTCTGGCTGCACCTCACCCTTGTACCTTCTCCAGTCCCCTCTTCAATTACTTACATTGCCTTTTACAACGTAGTTTGAGTCATTCATGATGTCACGGGCCAGGCCAAAGTCACAGATCTTGGCTACCCGTCCATCTGACACGAGCACATTCCTGGCTGCTAAGTCACGGTGGATACACTGGGGAGAAGAGAGCGTAACTGAGACCCCACTGATGTCCCTACAGCCTCAGAATGTCACCATAGCAAATCCAACAGGAGCAAGGAGAACAGGTGCTGCTTGAAAAGCTCTTGGAAAAGGCACTGTCATGCATAGGGAGTATAGGCTCTCTCCTTTCAACTGCTCTAATTGCAGTGCTAAAACATTGTGGCATTATCAGCTGTATTAGTGATGAGCCTTCAACTTCCCCGCGGGAGCAAAGTTTAGGAGCAGGGTCTGCTCACAGTGTCCCATGGGAAGCCATTATACAATTGCCCTCTGCCACTGAGGCAGCTCAACAGCCACTTTCAGTTCCTTATCCCTGGGGCAGCAGGAAGCTGCCAGCGCGAGAAAGCTCTGCATCAAGGTTCCTGACCTCATGAAAAAGCTGGGCAGAAAATACTGAGGCAGACTAGCATGATGCACAGCCCTGGGTGCCCCTGTAACTCTGTCCTGCTGCAATGGCCTGTCTGAACCTCAAGCTCCATAGCAAACACTGGGCACTGAAGCCCAGCACGTGTGAACCCAGAAGGTGGAGAGAGGCCCATTTCTAGAAGCACAGTTCAGTTTGATCATCTCATCTGAAAACCTCCCAAGCCTTGAACAGACAGGACAGCTGGCTGCTGCTGGTGGACTGGTGCTACCTACTAGGGTGCAGTGGTCCTCTTAGGCACTCACATTCTTTGATGCGAGGAATGCCATGCCCTGTGCCACCTGGCTGGAGAACTGAAGCAGGTCAGAGAGGTTAAGGGGCCGGAGGTCCTCTCTGCTTTCATCTTCCTCTGAGCTTTTCCCTGAAATTCAAACAGAAGCTTTAGGGTTGCTGCAAAGATGGTAAGTAGTGCAAGCCGTGTTGTATCCCCTAGTTCCCTAGAACTAAGCCAGACGAGGTGGTCACTGAAGAAATGATGCAAATACAAAGAGGAATCTTTAACTCACCCCTGGATTGCGCAGAATCTGATGATGCTGAAGATGATGATGATGATGATATGGGCCTCATTTCAACATAAGTTTCCAAACCCTGGCTCGCAAAGCCACTGTCACTGAGTCAGAGAGCAACAAAGAGAAGCAGGCTGTCAGCAGCCTTCTTGGGAAGCCTTCTTGAGTGCCTTCTGCCCTCCTCCATGTCCACTGAGTGCAGAAACCACATCCATGTCTCCTTCTGCACCCATCTGCAAGTCCCTGATCTTTGGCAATAATCTTTCCCAGCACACCCTTCATTGCTCAGCCCTGTGGTCACCATAGTCCTGCTCTCACCTGCGGATGTATTTCTTCTCCAGGTCAATGTTTTTGTAATCAGCAGTGCTGTCCAAAGAGGTGTCCAGAGCTGAGTCCTGGATAATTATGTATTCAGCCTTCTTCCGCAGGAAATTCAGCAGATCTCCATAGCGACAGTACTCAGTGATGACAAGAATTGGACCTGGGAGAAAGGCACAAGGAGGTTGTTAAGAAGTGACTTCAGTGTGACCTATCAAAGGAAACCAGTCCCTGGAAGTTGCTGGGGTAGGGGAGAAGAAGGAGCAGCAGAACCCACTCAGCACATAGCCAGCCCACAGATCCTTGCAAACTCACAGGAGGAAAAAAAAAAAGAAAACCACCTGAATCATCAAATCTCTCCAAAAACAGCCTTAGAGAAGCAGGCCATGAGAGGATTCTGCTGGGAGAAGCAGGTTTATCGGATCCTACCTCCATAGGTACACGCTCCCAGCAGGTTAACAATGTTCTCATGGTGTCCCAAATGGCTCATGATCTTCAGCTCAGACATGAGAGCCTCCTGCTCATCCGTGTCTGCTGTTGCTGCGAGATGAGGATAATATGAAGGAGTCAGGAAAGGACAACGAAGAGATGATGGGGATGACAAGGGGATAGACAGATGGAACAAGAGGAGACAAGCAGAGAGGAATCTACTGCCTCTGGCCACGTGTCCACAAATAATTGCACCAGCACAAGTCCAGCACCTAGCACTTATGACAGGAACATCTTAACACCCAGTCTGATGGACACACACTACTTTCAGCCCAAAGGAACTTGGGGGATTTCAATCTTTGCAGGTCAGCCCAGGCTTACATTTCAGCATCTTCACGGCCACTTTGAGGACTGAATCTTCTTTTCCCAGTCCAAAAGCAGTGGCTTCTACCACTTTTCCGAAAGCTCCAGCTCCAAGAGTCTTTCCTGCAGGGTGAAAAAAGAAATGTACCAAAAGATGCTTTCTAAAAAGACATTGAGCAATTGTCCTGCACACAGGGTGGGGATTCCTGCTGAGCTCAGACAAGATGGCAGATGAGTAACTCTTAGCCAGAAGGTTGTGAGCATCTATGGGGAGCTCTGCTGTGGGCAAAGATGTTATGAAAGAGGCCAAGACCAAACGTGCTCACAAGGCATACATGTTAAGGGATGACCCCAGATGCTTGAGGAGGAACACGATCCTCTCAATCTTCTTTACAACAAAAGAGGGTTGGAGGGAGGTTGCACTCCAGTGTTTAGCACCCTGTGTAGAAGAGGGCAGCAAAGCCTGGTTGAGGATGTTGCTGCCATGTCTGGATTCAGCTTTGGATGCTGCCTATTTGCTCTGATTTTGTTCTTTGGAGTATTTTAGCTCTGTGGCAAGCTTCATACCACCAGGAAAAGCAGCAGGGAAGGTTTCTTACCAAACTGGAGGTTATTCCTGGGAAACTCCCATTTCTCATTGTATGGCAGCTGAGTGGGATCGATAAAGATGTAGTTATTCCCTTCACAGGCCTCAATGATCTTCCACCGCACCTGGTACTTAGGTTTCTGTAGGGAAGAGACTACAGTTAGTCATTGCTGCTTGAGCCCTGTGTTACCCTACTCAGCAAGTGCTCTGATTCTCACCCTGCAGTCACTCTGAGAAGACTTGGGTTTAACTCCACCAAGTATATCTTGCTTCGAGCGAGATGTTCAGTTTGGACAGTCTGGTCCAAACAAAGCCCCTCCCAGTCCTCACCCATGACAGAGGGAAGCCTTCTTGCCCCTGTCACTGTAGCTATGACTTGGCACAGCAAAGCTGGCACCATGTCCCACTGGAGTGTGGCTAAGCAGTGCCCAGATGGTGCCAGAGGGAGTTGTCCACACTGTGCCTCCTTCCTCAGTACTCTGGGCAGCTGAGCGCAGCAGAACAGTGGAGCTGGCCCAGCCTTGCTTCCCTTCCAGGAAAAAATTAAAAAAGGAGAAACCAAACTAAGAATTTCTTCTTTTTTCTACAAATCTCATGGCAGAAATAACCAGATGAGGATAGAGTGAAACAGTGGCAGCCCCTGCTGGAAACAGCTTGTGCTGGATGTTGTCATGGATGTTGTGAGGTCTGGGGACCCAACTGGAGGCAAAAACACAGCGAGGAGCTCAGCACTGAAAAAAAAACTGTGAGCAGCCTTTGCTCACACAAGGAGATGCGTGCCTGAATGGCAACAGTGGTCTCAAAGCCCATCAATGCAGGCAAAGCCAAGTGTGGGTGGAGTGACCACAGCCACAGTGAATCACGATGTGCCCCAGCTACTGGGAGGTGGGCGCTGAAGCACATCTTTCTCCTCACCACTTCCACCAGATAACTGCAGAGAGGGGCGCACCCTAAGCGTGAGCATTGTTGCTTTCTGCTCCATAATTCATCTAGCACTGCAACAAGCAGCCATGGCTCAAGAAGCCTGTATTATTTACACACATGTTCTGTTTCTCTCGGGCTTGCAAGGCCTTCCTAAGAGCTGTTCTTCAGGGCTGCACACCCCAAAGACAGCTCTGCCTGAGAAACTGGGGGTGCCTGTTTGTGAGAGGTTCTGCTGGATCTTGTGACAATCAGCACTAGAACTCTGCAAAATCTGCAGCCTTGGTGGGCTGTCAAAGGCAAAGTGCCAAATGGAGAACTGAAAACCAGGAGATTTTCACCCACCCATGAAGCAGAAGTGGCAATTGATTGGTGCAGTTTATGAGAAGAAATTCAACACTGAAGATAAATCTCACAGAGAAAACGGGCAAGTTCTTGTATAAAAACAGTGAGCTAGCCTTCCTGGAGACAAACATCTTCTGATACCAACCTGCTTCCACATTAAGGCAGCTTTTTTGTAAAGCAGGATGGAGAAACATTTAGATGCAGATTGCAAACCACTTTTTTTTTTTCTCTAGTTAATTAAGTCTCTATACTCAGAGTGAGCAGAGCAAAACCAGCTGCAACTGAAGCACAGAATAAGCACCACTGTCTGGCACAAGGCACTGTCTGTACTGATCTCTGGGCTATGGGTCTGAGGAACCAGGTGGGAGAGGTGCTAACACACATTTTGGTTTTGGTATATGGGCTTTGCCTTTGGCTGCTACTGAGGCAGTGTGGCCTCTGAGGCTGGACAGGCCTTGCAGCCCTTGCTGTGCAACAGGGAGGCTGACCTGGTTGTACTTGTAGAGGAGGAAGAGGAGCAGCAGGAGCAGCAAGACCGATGTGCACATGCAGGTGGTGAGAATGGGACTGAAGATCTGGTTTGGGGGAGCCATGACACTCTCTGGAGGAGAAATAAATGGGGGTAAGTAAATACTCCTGTTTCAACCCCTGGGTATTTTACCTAGCTGTCCATTCAGGCTTCCCCTGTATGCAGTGCAACCCAGCAGTGGCCTTAAAGCAGCTTAAAAGAGCTGCTGCACTCCAATTTTCACAGCACCAGGTGCAGAGCAGGAGCTGGTCAGGCTGTATGTAGACAGACCAAGAACAGCAAGAACAAACCCAGCAAAAGATGCTGCTTCTGAGGCTGAGCATCAACCAGCTGGCTGTGCTGAGCACTGTACCTAGGTCCTGCAGTTACAAGGGGCTTATTGCACAGCTCAGCCTTTGACATCAGGCTCTCCCCAGCCAGCAGTTCCCACATGGCTTGTAGAAGTAGCAAGCACCAAAGCCTCCCAGATTCTGTGGTGATAGAGGACCTATGGAATCTATTTCACCTTTTTTGAAGGACCATGGGAAATCCATATAGGCAGACAGGCACCAAACGCCAAATTCCCCCCATTCCACCAAGCTGCAAGTTGGTATCTTACTGAAGACTGAGTGAAGAATGTCAGAGGTGCTCCCCTTGCTGTTAACAGCCACACAGCAGAAGGTGAAATTGGTCCCTAGATCCTGGAACGGGAAGGTGCTCTCCACCTCCACCTCTTGGAAGGGCAGTGTATTCACCACACGGGGACTGGAGTCATTCAGAAGCAGCTCATAATCCTCATATCTGTAGGGTTGCAAAGCAGTACAGAATGAATGTTTCTCTGCAGTGCAGTTGCTCACAGTGAGTTGGCGCTTGTCTTGGGCAAGAGAGGAGACACTGGGAATTATGCTAAATGGCCTGTAGGAAAGCCCACACTGTGCTGCTCAGCAAGCACTAACATCACAAGTGCACTCTTCAGAGTTAGAGGTGCCCAGTCCTAGGTAGTTCTCACCTGTCAGAGTGAGTGGGGCACTGGTGCCACTCAATGCGTGGGGCAGGGTAGCCGGTGGCTGTGCAGAGCAGCTCACTGGAGTCACTAGCTGATACCCTGACACTGCAAATCCTTGGAGGAGCTGTTGGGGAAAGCAGAGAAGGATCAAGCGCTATGACCAGAGGAAGAGTGCATTCCTGGTGACCTGATTTATTCTCCATCTATGGAACAACAGAACTTCAGGAACCCCTGTGTTATACAGAGAATAGAGCTGGGTCCCAGGAGCGGCACGTCTGCGTCCTGTGGGCACTGGGCTGGAAGTGCCCTTGTCCACAAGCCCTGCACCCTGCCTGTTGGGCAGCAGCCCCTGGGCAAGCAGCCTTTAGGAAGGAGCAGTGCTAAGCACTTACCTTTCACGGATACACTGAAAGTAACTGATGAGTTGGCCTCACTGTTGAGAGCATAAAACGTATAGAGACCTCTCTCTTCTTCCTCCAGATGATCCAGGAAGAGCGTGTTGTTATACCTGCTCCCACAGAGAGAATAAACACCATGAAGAAAGCTGTGCGGAGGAAACTCAGGCATTCATACAGCCTTTGCTCAGCGAGATGAAGCTGTTTCCTGTGCCCTGGACTGGATGAACACTTTCCAGCTTAGTGCTGCTAACCCTTGCTTCTCTGGGGAAGCAGGAAGCGGCTGATCCTACTGGGCAGCTGGAAGGGTCTTTGCTGAAGGAGAGACACTGTGCCACCAAGTGCTGTATTACTGAAAGGCTGTGGCTGGGTGGATTCTCAGAAAAGAGTTTAGCATCTAAATCATTGTGCTGGAAGAGGCAGGAGACACTGATCTTCCTGCATCTGAGGGAATGAGTTATCCCAAGAAAACGAAAAGGGAATTGCCCAAACTCCACAGTTTGGCTGCAGGCTTAGAAAGAGCATGACTATGTCCTCCTGCTCATGGGGTCGTATCCTCATAACGATGTCTGTCTTCTCCTGACATGGGACATATAGCACCTCTTGGTATATTTATTCTACAGTCCGTGGAGCATGGAACAGGACTGAGGAGCACTAAGGGAATCCATCTGTTTGTGTTGTGTCCCCATCCCTCCTAATTCTTCTTGTGGAAGAGTGCCAACTTGAAAAAGACTGCAAAACTTACTAGTGACTTCTATGAAGTATTTAAAGAGAAAACTGCCAAGTTAGTCAGGGGTGGTGTCCTCCTTGATCTATCAGCCCTTCTCACTGTGGTTTGCTAGTAACGTTGGAAATAGAAATCAGAAAGGCAAAATAGTTTCCCTCTTTAAAATCAGACTTCTTTATCAGCCAGCAGCATGGGATCTACAAGTCTTAGACTGAAAACATTTTTTGAAACAGGCCACTGCCAGCATAGAAGAGAGAGAACACAAACCAGTTGTTTTTAGGGACCATTTCGCTTTTGAGTTTGTTGCTCCCAGGGTTCTTCAGTGAATTCATGTGCTCCCAGTGCCAGTGGAGAAGTTTTGGATATGCCTCAATATGGACCTGGAGTTGCAAACTGTCTCCTTCAGCAACTTCTTGGTTCATGGCTTGCACTGAGGTCAGGATCACATACCCTCTTTCTGCAGGATGAAGGAGAGCATGACCATCAGCAGGCATGTCCACAGAGACCTGAAACAAGCTTACACCAGCTTTGTAAACAGACCGTTAGTGGAAAGAACAGCCTCAGCTGTGAGACTGCAGCAGGGAACGAAGCATTACACAGACTGCATGCCTCATGTTGACAGAGAAATACTTTTAAGAAGTTGTTTCCTTGTCATGATGGCTTGAGCTCTACCTGTGTAAGAGGTTTTATACGCTATCCTAACAAATAATGAGGCTAAAACTATATCTTGTGATCTATATAAAGACAAGCCCCCTTAGCTGAACTCTTGGCTTCTCACCCAGAAATCTTTCAGAACAAGTCCCTTTTCTGAGCTATGCACTGAGTGTGCAGTGGGTTTGGGTCATCAGCAAACCTAAGCCTACAAGGTGCAGAGAAATTTCCCTGCTTTGGGGCAGAAGCAAGAAATACTCAAGGATAGGCATGCTTCAGTCCATGCTTTTCTGGTCTGCTGGGAAAGTACCTACCCACCACCCGCAGCATTGTGGAGGCATTCTTGAATCCTGCTGAATTGTTAGCTATGCAAGTGTATTTCCCACTGTCTTCCATGGTCACTGCTGGAATTGACAGGGTGTCATTGATGATGTAGTTCCCATCACTTATGTCAGGCTTTCCATTACTCTTAACCTGTCAGGGAGGAAACACCAGTCATTTGTTTGGAAGCTCAGAGAATGGAACTGAATTATATTTATAATAAAGATACTTGCTACCCTCTGTTCTGTGCAACTGTACCCCACCACTGAAAGTCTTCTAGATGGAAGCCAAGCGGCATATTAAACCCAAGTATTCCAGGCAGTTAGGGTCACACCTATTGTTAGCCTTCTGGCTGCCAGCTGTCCTTACATGTTGAGTTTTAAATACATATCATTATACATGTATATATATTTTTTTTCCCCCCAACTCCTTCCTGAATGCAGAGGACATAAGGACTGCTAGCAAATCTTCTCTAAGCCTTCAGCAGTTAAGAGTCAGTACAACAGATTTTGAAATGTTGAGGTGCATTCCCTTTCTTCACCCATATTTTTTCTCTGGGAAGCTTTTTGTTCTGAACTTTCACTTTTTGCTTCGTAAGCCTTGGCAGAGAAGGGTGGAGAGATGTCACCTTAACTGGTACCTTGGCTCCTGCTCAGTGTGCTTTGGTGAAGCAATGTATTTTTCAGCTCCACAGCAACATCCCCAAAATGGGCAGCTCTGTATCACCCAAAGAAAGGATTTTTGGATTTGTATGGCTTGTTTGAATAGTTACTTTGGGCAAGCAGATCAAGACTTTTCTTCAGAAAAGTCTCAAGTCTAGGCATTCTTGTCACCCTATGCCTCCTTGTTTCTAGAAAAGTCCCATAACCCCTTGAAGCTGCAAAAAACTTTAACTTACGCTGTTTGTTGCTGTTACCCATTTGATGTCATACTTATGGGAAGGAGCAGTTACTACACAAGTGACTTCAAAAGGTTCACCCACAATTCGCACGTGGTCTGCAGGGTCCACCATTACCTGCACGGGCTTCTCTTGTCCTACACAAAGACAAACAGAAAAAGATGCACCACCAGCTGGCTCACTGGCACCATGCACTTTGGAACTTCTCTAAGGCCTGGACACCTCCTCCTTTCCATCCTCTCCAGTCCCTTTACCCATGCCCTTCTCCTGTCCTTGAGATTCTCCCACTTTTTGTACACGTCTACAGGAAGCAATACAAGTCAGGAAGAGCACAGCAGCCATCACTGTGGTTTACAGGTAAGGAATCCTTCTGCCAGTTTCATCCTGACCATCAGGGCCCAAAGTCTTTTAGAACATCAGAGACAAACTCTGATTGTACCTATGATAATGCTGAACATATGTACACAGTACCTATGATAAGCTGAATACTGCAGATCCCACAGAGACACATCTAAAGGAAACAAGTTTCCAAAAGCCAGTGGAATTTTACCTCCTCTAAATACCTCCTAACAACTGCAGGTTCAGAAAGTCTTTCCAGCTGCTGGCTAAGAACTTGTCCTTAATGATCTGTGACCAACTTAGCTACTGCTGTCCCCCTATGGACAGCAACAATCCCAATCCTTTACCTTCAACCACAATCAGTCTTATTCTTGATGACTTCTCTATTTTTCCATTTACCACTGTTTGGCACTGGTATTGGCCCTTCTGCTCGTGTTCCACATGATAAAGTGTTATTCCCTTCTCAGCACTGAAAGAGTAGTTGGCTCCAGGTGAGAGCTTAGAGCCATCATTCCTTATCAGAGTCACGCTGGATCCATACTCGGGAGCAGTGATGAAGCAGGGGAACTCAGCATTTCCACCTTTGGTCACAGAGATCCGGAAATATGGGACGTACCACACATTACTGGGATCTGTGGAGGAGATGAAGTAAACCAGAGAACAGGATCAGAAAAGCAGGCACTGAGCTGAGAGAGATGTTCCAGCAAAGGCGAGTATCCAGCTCTGCTGCCCAGTGGGAGTTCAGTGTTGGGGCAACCTGGCTTAGCGCCCGCCTGACTCAGCCTCTAAAAACTCACATGACAAGCCCAGCTCCACTAAGGCATTTGAGGAGAGCAGAGCAAGCAACCCACAGCTGTATATGCAGGCAAGAGAAACTGAGAAGTATGCTTAGCCCTAATTCAACTTTTCATAACAGTGTTATTTTTATTTGTTAGACCTCCAGCTTCCCTATCCAGGACAGAATCTCTGTACAAAGGAAGGGGTGAACACAAATGGCAGAGATACCATGGCATACTGGAGCTTTGGCTCACATTGTGAGGACGATTCCTGTGATCTCTCCTCATTGAGGGTAGTAGCCATAAAACAGTTCCCCGAGTTCCAAATCTCACTGTGCATTACAACACCAAACAGGCTTTCATCACTGCTTTTTAAGGGAAGCCAAGGTAAAAGGAGGAAGAGGTCCAGGTCATCCACAGGTGTACATGAGATACAGATGCTACTGCTTCAGCCACAGGCCCCATAATATGTGGGTTTATATAGTTGTGGGTGAGCAACTGCTCCCACTAGGAGCCTGTACTGCTCTCCAAACTCTAACACAACCATGGATTACAGAGAGGAACTGTCTAAAGGCTGTGCTCCCTGAAAAGAGGCTGTTCTGCCAGCATGCACGGGAGGAATGAAGAATGGTTACCTCGCACGTACAGATGCACAGATGCAACACCCTTGTCGCTGCTGTTGACATAAGCACACCTATAGGTGCCTGTGTCTCTGTGAGTGGTCCTAGGAATACTGAGTACGCTGCTTGTATGGTTGGCGAACTTTTCAGGGTACCATTTAACTTCTGACTCTCCTGAGCAGCGCAGGAGGACTGGATCACCCACGTTGACAACCAGAGCAGAGATATCAGGGCTGATCACAGGGGATGCTGAGCCTGCAAAGGAAAGAGATGAAAAACAAAAATGATCCTTTTTAGGATGCTCTGCTGGAGTTCACAGTGTTGAGGCTAGGCTTGGGATGCAGACTGGCATTTTGACAGACTGGATCATTCTGCATCCTACCAGAGCATGGGCCGGTACTCTAAGGAATGGACTTCAGGGAAAGGAAGAAAACCTCACAACTGAACATTCAGAGTATTGAAAGGGGAATAGCAACCATCTGGAGCAGATTAGGCCAAATGCTGGCCTAGAAATTGTTCCTGTTAGGTTCTGTCTGTTTTTGTAGCTGCTTTCCTTTTGTGGCAGAGCTAGAGCTATGATATAAACATGATTAGCCCATAACATCAGTTGGTAAAGTTCAGCTCCATGGCTGCAGCTGTCTGTTGCATTGGTGCTACAATGAGCCGGAACAGGCTTGGAAAGCTGCAGAGCAGGAGTCAGCACACACATTGTTTTGGTTGCTTGGCAGTAGATTTTGAAGTACACCTACTTATGACTTATCATGAAGTCAAACAATGCATTTTCCTTCCAGCTACCATCAAAACACCATCTACTGAGTCAGCATTATAATTCATATTTGGTGGTGGGAAACTGAGGGACAGGAAAGCCAACTCCTCACGCAGGCCTGTGGCTGCACTCAAGCACAGTGCATGCCAGGCTGTGCTGACACTGGCATTGCAACCAATGCCATCACTGATGCTATCACTGCCTTGAAGATGGCTTCTCCACTGGCCAAACAAAGGGGAACCAGGGTCCCACTGCAGCCACTTGTGGCACAGGGAAATATCCCCCCCCTCCCCCCCCCCCCCATTTTGCCACATCAGCGAGTTCTTTGAATCACCTCCTATATTTAGGGTGGGGGAAGTGAGAAATGAATCAGTGCCACTGAGCTGGGGAAGAAGCAGTACAGCCACCCCCACAGCAGCCCTTCGGGGAGGACAGGAAACACATTGCAAATGGCTATCTGTGCTCAGGGGGCTGCTCACCCCCCTCCGGCCCCTTTCCAGGGCTATTCTCCCACTTCTGCTTTCCTCTGCAGTTGCTAACCCATCCTCACATCTTAAAGGGATACACACCAGGGTTCAAATAATAGCAAGTGCAAAGAGAGCTGCCCAGTTTATTAGTCTGCTGCTCTTGTTAGAGGAGGGCACTGCATGCCCTTCACTGTCCAAACTTGTAGGAAGAGAGCAAGGGATGGCTGCTTACAGACACAACCATTCTCTGATGCTGTCTTGTAACACAGCTAGAAATGTACACACCTATCATCACACACCCATGCTTACAGCTTTTCCTTGGTGATGAAGATGATGTCCAAGGCATGAATGCATGTCTTATCAGCTGAGCTCAGGACTCCAGTGCCAGAGCCCATCCACCAGAACTCAAAGAGCATCACTTAAGCTGTCTTGAGCTGATGCTCTCCTCCACACAAGGAAGGGTCGGTCGCATGGGGCTCAGCCCTGGAGAGTTTTGCTGCTGTGTGATGATGGAGCAGTGGCCCAGAGGAAACCCAAACAAATCCTGTATCAAATTTGCTGGCCCAGCAGGAATAAACAGAAGACATGGAATATGGAATATTTGACTACTTTTTTCCCTCTCTTTTTTTTTTTTTTTGTGCAATGCTTTTATCTTTCTATGGAAACAGGAAAAGTCTCATTTATCTCCAAAGTGGAAAAATAAAACATCCCAGAATCCTTCACAAAGCCACATTTTCCACTTACCTAAAGTACAGCATTCCTCCCTCTTTGCTAAGCTTTGTTTTCCACCAGGCTTGATACATTCCTGCTGCTTTAACTGTCACTGGACAATTGCGTCTCTCCTATTTGCATCCCAGGCTTCAGCACAGTGTGGTGGTGGGGCCAATCTCTGCAGCTCAGAGTTGCCTTCAGACTGGCTCAGGGAAAGACCACACTGTAACTGGTCCCTGGAGAGACCACAGCAGGAGGGCAGCATGGAGAGTTGGTCATGCAGCGTCCTTGCTGTCATTACACTGTGCAGTGAAGAAGCCAGCAATGGCACAAACAACCACGCAAGTGGAGTGAGAATGGATGGGACAACGATGTTCAGTGCAGGACACTGCCAGGTGAAGGCCACCAGAGCATCTGCTCCTTTGTGTGCGATGGAGAACAAGTCACATCAGTGCGTCCTTTCCCAGAATGGGGAAGCAAGGCTACTGGGGGAAGGCTTGCTCCCTGCTGACCACTGTGCAATCTTGCACGAAGCCCGAGGATGTCTCTACCGCTCCTCAGCAGCTTCCGCTGCACTGTCAGTAACTGCTGGCCAAAGCTTTTACCACAGGTTGTGTAACCATGACCTCCAGTTACAGCTGTGGGCTCCATCCTCACCTCTCTTACCCTAGCCAAAACATCGCATTGCTCTGCTGAGGCTTTGGAAAGGATGAGGAAGGTGGAGTGAAGGACCTAGAGGCTGAGGAATCCCACCACAGAGACCAGTTATCAGGACCTGCTTTTGAGGGTCTGAGGACCCAGGAAGGGCCCTATGCTAGGCCAGAGCTCCCCTTGCTCTCCCCTCTGTGATAGGAACGAGGAGGATAGAGCTTCACCTCTGAGGACACCTCCCCTGGGGTTAATTAGAGTATCTGGACAGGGGGATGCTCAACACACCTCTCTGCCCAGGGCTTCTTCAGGTTTAGATTTATCCACAGCAAGAAAGCAAAAGAAACCACAGGAAGATCTCTACATGGCCAAGAAGACAGATATAAGCTGCTCAGCTTTCACATTCTCCCTCTACTTGACCTAAAACTGGAATTTAAGCCCATGACCTATCCCCAGCAAGAGCCCAGATCACAGTTGTTGCACCACATCAGCCTTGGACATACTCAGAAGATATACTTGTGATTCAAAAGGCAGGAGAAGGAAGTCAGGCTCCAGCTTGAAAGCTATTGTTTTGAACAGTCGTTGCATGCTGTAGATGGTCAACAGCCATTGCATTCCGACAGATGTGTCTAACAGCCTACCACGGCAGGCAGTGCCTGATGAGAGTGTCACAGCTGGTGACCTGCTATGCCCAGTGCCTCAAGGAACCTTTGGAGACATGCTGACGGATATTATGATCTTTCACCAACGTACATCAGAAGTACTCAGTCCCTATTACCTAAAAACAAAATAAAACATCAAACCAGCAAAAAACCCACACGTAATAAATTAACTGCCTCTACGTCTGGGACTGAAAGAGAAAGAGTCTGAAGGAAGAAACACTCAAGTAATGTGGGCCAGACTCCCTGAACCAGATTCGTGACATAACTCTGCAGCCTTCAAAAACCATCTTCCAGAGCAGCAGACCAAGAAAAAACGTGCACAGCACAACCTGATGCGAAACACCATGCAGTTAACAGCTAGAGGGATACAAGGGCTTTCCAGGGCTGAAAACATGAACTCACAGAGGGATACGCTGCTTGTCTGTTCTAATCTGTAATACTTTTTCCCCAGGCCACTGCCCACTTTCCCACCCAAATCTCACAGCGAGGGGAGCAAACTCAAGAGAAAAACAAAGGAAGAGCCACAGTTTTGTGTGTTTGGCTGCAAACCTCAGAACAGGTTTAGTGAGTCTTTCTTGAGGTTGATGGGTTATCGCCTCTTGGCCATCTCTGTAGCCTCAAAAACCAGTCACATCCACCTTCCCTTTCTGCTTGTCTGTTTCCATAACACCCAGCTCTACAGCCCTTTTATGTGGGCCAGCGCACCAGAGAACAGCAACTCCAGACATCTTTAATTCAGCACAGCGTTCAACAGAAGGTGCCGATGTAGCTGACATTCCTGACTCTCCCACCTGCACACCAAGCACAGGCTCTCGTCCAGTTTGGGCAGAGGGTTATTTCCCTCAGAGCACACTTTCTGCTCAGCCTCGTCTTCCTCCTAATCCTCTCCAAGACTCAAAACAGGGCAAGTTTTCCTTTCTCCATCTCTCCACTGCCAGTGCTCTTCTTCCTGCACTTACACCTCTCCATACCACTTGGCTATACCTTGGCAGTGCCGCAGGGAGCCAAGAGCAAGCTGTCAACACTGCTGGACTCCACAATCACAGACTAGCAGCACGCTCGTTCTCTCTCACTGTCTTCTCTCTGGCACAGCAAACAGCTTTAAAAGGCCTTGCTGTGAAGCAGATGCATTTCCTTGCCTGCTCTCTGTCACACTGATGCACCTTGAGCCTGCATGCAGAGCTACAGCTTCCAGAGGCTGGGACCTCCCCACCCTAACATAGGCTTTTGGTAGAAGCAACCAGGAGCTAAGCAGCTATTAGCCCAAACCCTCTCCTCAGCCCACCTGCAGCCATCACCCCACCTCAGCCATGGAGCACTCACAAGATGCCCTCACTGCATCTCCAAGCTGCCCCAGAGAGACATGGCGGCCCCAAAGGGCTATGGGATGCTGTTGGACCTACCTTGCCAGACTGCAGGTGTGGTCAGCAGCAGCAGCAGCAGGCCAGGACCCACATCCCCAGGACCCATGGTGTCCCCACGCAGAGCAAGGATGCGTCTGAAGGATCCGTGTGAGCAGCGGCGCCTCTCCTCACAGCACCATCCCCAGCACTCCCTCAGCAGGAGCTTCTCCTTTCTGAGTTGACCACAAGTGAAGAAATTCCTTTTTTTGTGTGTGTGTGCGTCTGTGTGTTTGTTTTTGAAATGGGAGGGGAAGAAAAAAAAGAAAAAAAAAAAAAAAAAGGAGAAAATCATTTGCAACATCACCAGTGACGAACCTGCTCGGCCGAAGTGGGGCTGGGCACCGCACAGCTCAGCGCCCACCACCACGGCGCCATCACCTGCTCCAGGCCCTGCCTTGCAGAGGAAGCCTAGCCCCAAACCAGTGCACAGAAGTTAGGGACAACCCTTGCTATGGCCATCCAGACCCCCAGGGACTGTTGTGGTTTGACCTCTCGGCTGGCATGCAAAAGACTCCATTTTACCTCAGCAGGACAAGCATTACCTCAGGCCTGGCAGCTCTTGGAGGCTTTGTGCCCGTACAGGAAAATGGCAGACACCCCACAGAGAGGATTTTAGGGTGGGGGCAGCTCCCAGATGGGAGAAGACCTGCAAAGATGACAAATTAATTTGTTTCAAGGAAAATTGCAACCCTCACTGCAGAGATTCCTGTAGCAAGCCCTACATCAGGGATGTGCTGGGGCAGGGCCACATGCACTGCCCTCCCCAACAGGGAGAAGCATTGAGGTCCCAGCCCGTAGCCCCTTCCCCTCACTTCAGGTTGACCAGCCCCCTGCTTACCTCTCTCCTGGCACCTCCACACCCAGCCCCAAATCAGGGATGCAGCTCTTCTATCACCAAAAGGCAAACAGGGATCCTTCCTCACCTAGCACCTTCCACAGTTGCTCCTGGGGAGGCTTTTTGAAGTTGTTGTCTAATTAAAGGTCTGACAGACAGCTGGGTCCAGTAATTAGGCACTTTGTTAACTCTTTCCTGGGCTGCCCACACGAATAACAAGTGAGGGTAGGATTGAAACAAAAAAAACTCTTCTAGGGGCAGTTAGGGCAGCAGAACATGTGCAGGTCAAGGGAGATGGCCCGCAGCGCTCCTTGCTCTGCTCTAGCGCTGAATCATCTCTTGCTGCACTGCAAGTTTGCAGCTGTTTGTGGCAGCGTTAGGCTGGGAAGTGATGGCTGCCACCTGACAGCATGAGGTAGCACAGCACAGGAAGGTCCTCGTGTCTGCAAAATCAGAGAACAGGCTCAGGGGTCTCTGTGGTCAGAGAGGTGCCAGGAGGACAAACTGTTAGGGCCAAGAGATGAGAGCATGGCTGTGCTGAAAGTGACTAAGAGTCATGGGAGCATGGAGAAAGCTTTGGGTTTTGGCTAGAGAGATGGCTGGAGAGCATGAGGGAGCCCAGAGAGAAGAAATAGCAATGCTTGGCCAGGGAAGGTTTCCTCTCAGCGGTTTTTCCTGGCAGATCGTGGAGAAAGAGAACATGAAGTGTCCAGAAAGAGCGCTGTGCTGTGCTGGGGGGCTCCTGCCCAGACCTGGGGGCCTGCTGAGCTGCAGGAGACATCTGCCTGAATATTCTTTCCTCCTTTTGAACCAAAAGGGGCTTTTAAAAGGATGTTTGTTTCCCTCCTTCTTCTTCTTCTTCTTTTTTTTTTTTTTTTTTTTTTTTCCAGGAACAAATGCCAGCTCATAGAGAACTGACTCACTAGTGTGAATAAGTAGTAAACCAGACAGGTTTAATATAGAGAAGAGAAACAACCTCTTATCCTCCCTTCTTCTCTTTGAGGAGGCTTCTTGAGGAGCCCTGCCAGGCAGAGAACTGGGCAGTGGGAGCTGGCTGGGTTCTGCCCCCTCCCTGCTCCCCCGCAAGCCCGTGCTGCAGCCTCTCTGCAGACAAGGTGATTTTTTTCCCCTGCTGATTCAGCCTCTAGAGGAAAATGCCCAGTCTGAGTGTCAGGGCTGAGCTGTGCCAGGTGACTCAGATCAAATCTGGAGATCATTGACCTGAGCTGGTTGGGAGTCTGCAGTCCTCTGGCAAACTGAGCAGGGTTGGGAGCCTGGGACAAGCTATGCTGGAAAGGGGAACTTGGCTGGGACTTGGTCTATTAAAGTACATGCAAAAATCACCTGCACCGTGGTGCCCCCCACCAAGCACTGTTCAGTCTGGCACCTCCTGCATCCCTCCCTGATCTGAGCGCAATCCCAGCAATGGGAAATGGTGAGCCGGTGCTGGTGGCTGCAGTGTGAACCTCAGGGAATGCATGTGGGAGCTGCTCCTGGTGGTCTTCCCTCTGCTTGCCTCCCACCATTACAACACGACCCACTGGCTGGAACACTGGTAGATCCTGCCCTGTTTGCAGCCCCTTTTCCTTACCACGTCTTTGGGCTTGGCTGTTGCCTTGCTTCTCTCTGCCTGGCTTCCAGCTTGGCTTTTGCTAAGCACTAGGGTCATGCACAACGTATTAACGTGCTTAGCCTTCACCCACAACATGCTTAAGCTGTATTCCCAACCCTACCTTAGTGGGAGCAAGGGGCAGAGACCAAAACTGGGGGAGGAAAAAAAAAGAAAAAGATGGCACTCTGCAAAAAGAAAAACACCTTTATTTTTAAACTCTTTCTTTAAAAATGATTTGTAAAAGTTTACAGCATAAAAATAATATCTCATGGCTATAGATGTGACATAGTACAAGTCCTACAAATACATCTGTAAACCTAGGAAAATGTTAACTCTTTGGTACCTTAGTCTGAACTCTGTTTTTTTTCCCTTGCCCTCAGGTTGGTTTCTGGCAGAAGCGTGGAGGCAGGTGCTGTGCAGTTCAGAGATGCTGCGGAGCGACGGCGTGAATCCCCTTCTTCAGATCTGCCCAGCTTTACACAGACAGATCTCAAGCTTTCCTGCAGCCCAAACCCAGAGCCCCACGCCTGTGGTGCTGCCCACCCCAGCCCCAAGCCCTGGCTGGGAAGAAGGGGAAGAGCCATTTCTCCCTTCTGGCCCACTTCCCCTGGCTGCACGTCTGCACTGCACTTCTGCCTCCCACGCTGTGGGGCTCCACCACAGTCCCACTGACAGGTGAACAGAGACAACCGAGTTCCATTAAAGTCCGCTGTGCTCTAGGATTCTTAACACAACACAAACAAACACTAAACGTGACACTCTCACTTAAAAAAAAATAGTAACACGCTCAAACCGAGAAGGACGAAAGACTTAAAACCTGTGCACATGTCAGTCTGAGAAGCATCTTAAACACAAAAAGAGACTCCGGAGTGTTGCATTAGTTTCTGGGATACACTTAGGTATGTATGAAATAGTGACTGGCAGTAGGATTATGCATATACTGGTGCTGATAACAATTGACAGCTGCAGAGTAAAATATAATCTACAAATAAAAGATATTGCACTAGAGATGGGCCCAAGCTGTGGCATGTCTCCCTTTGGGAGGGCAATCAAATTTGGGTCCATCTCTAAACACGAAAACACATCCAAACAAAATTAACGATGGTCAAAAGAAAAACCCAGAGGGACCGGATCCCTTCAGAATCTCACCGGAGAAATCATGGCTGCAAAACGGCTGGGCTCAGAATGGCCAACATTTCTGCTGGCTGTGATCCCCTGGGTCATGCCAGGACTGGAGTGTTGGCAGTAGAGAGGGAATGGGGGCTGGAGGCAGGTCCCCACTTGGGGTGAGCTCACCCTTCCTAAGCCATCTTTGAGGAGAGATTTCCCAGCTCAGGCTGGAGCTTGCTTTGCAAACTGCATGGGTAGGGTGGTGGGAATAGTGGAGTAAGGATGGGAAAGTACCACAAAGTGCAAGAGCTGGCCCTCGGCATCACAGGGCCAATGGCAACTATTTGGTCATACCTCTCTAGAGAGGGAAACGGTACCATTGTGGCGTACCTGATTTAAGAAAGAAGAGGGAGGTGGGTTTTGCTGACAAATCTGATCCCTTAAACAGCCAGAGCAGGTTTTGATGTTAAGGATACTTAAAATGAATGTACATGGGATAAAATGCAATAGGCATCCAAGTGTAGCTAATGCCCAGCTAATAGGACAGGATGCCTGAGATTCCCCATCAGGGACAAGAGTCAGATGTTCTCTTTCAGGACTGTGGAATAGCATTTCACAGTGGGAAATAAGTAATTCATCTGTACAAGATGGAGCTTAGCACAGGTTTTGTGAAATAAAGCAAATGGCCAAAGGTGAGAAGGGTTTTATTGACAGGAAAATCTTTGGGCTGGATGGAGGTAGTAAAAGTAGCTCTCTAGGGTTGCTCTTGATGCCTGAAGTATTTAATATTTTTATTAGTTGATCCAGCCCAAAAATAACAGTTTGTTAATGAAACGTGCTGATGACCCAACGTCTGGGACAGCAGGGAGTATTTTGGTTAGAAATGCTGGAAGAGTAGAAAGATGTAGGTGTTAAGGTTGGTTAGGGAATGACTCCAAACTACTGCTATGTCGTGGCTTGGAAAAGGGCAGCATTATCCAAAGCTACACCAGGCAAGACAAATCCAGGACAGACCAGAAGGTATTAATGCCCTGTGTGAGGTCTAGACTTGACCCAACCTGGAGTACTGGATACTTGTGGTCACACTTGGCAGAGAAAGACAAACTAAAAAGGGAGGCGGTGTGGACAGAGGTGATCAGATGTGCCGTCCTATGGGCTCAAGCTGCAGTGACATGCATCCTACCAGCACCTTGCATGTTAGAAAAATACAGCGGTCTGACCCCAAGGACCTCGGAAATCATCACTTCTCCGCAGCTAGGATCATTTCTGGAACCACCAAAGATGGTTCCTTCATTACAATCAGGAGAATCTGGTATGGAATAACAGTTGTCAGTCACAGTGTTTCCCACAGATGATGGGGAATCTGACCACAAGGACTGAAATGCTCCACCGGCTGCCAATAAAAATGCTTTTCCTTAGGTTCACATTTTAACCAAGTGCATCAACCTACAAAATATCTACTCCTCTTTTAATTGCACAAATGGCAGCGTTTCAAGGATAAGATGACATAAGACAGTGTGAGCGTGTGCTGGTTTTTAGGTTTTTTTTTTGGAGCAGAAATATCAGATTAAATGAAAAAATTCAGTGGCTTTGAGGTTGGCTGAAACCCAAACAAAAAGATGTGGACTGAATTTTCAAATCTGCCTGTGCAGAATTTGTGGGATGCACAGAGAAATGTGCATGAGTAGGGCAGCACAAGGGTTAATGGGAGTGAGGGATGTGCTGCAGAGCTCTGCAAGGTGAAACTTCTCCTTGTGGAAAAAAATCCCGCCAATTTCTGTGGTGTCTGAGCTGGAGCTTTGGGGTCTAGCTTCTCTAGCCCTGCGAGGCTGAGTGGCTGTGCCCAGTCCCCAGAAGGTTGCGAGGTGTCATGGCAAACAGCTTCCCTTTCTCTCCTTTTCTGTCTTTTGAGTTGTCCCTGGGCTGGTGTTCTGGCATCCTTACTGCTCCCCATAGTCTTGCTATGACTCAGGAAGGACCCACCATCCTGAGAAAGAGGGTGTTTGGGTGAACAGTCTTTCACAAGGGAGCCCTTATTTCCCAAATATAAGACATAAAAGTTTTGCAGCCATAGGGGTTATATGATTCCCCAGCAAATGATCTGGGCTTAGTGGCAGTAGAAGATTAATGAGTAGCTATATTGCTTCCTTATACTGGCCCTGGCTAGTGGATTAATATATTTGTTCCCTTTAAATCATCACTGGAGAATAATTAGCTTAGTGCCCACACAGACAACAACAACACTGAACTGCCCCCTCTTTGCTACTACAGCAGAGTCACTGTGAGAGCATTTTGTGTTCCTGGCCCTTGGGACTCCTGGCTGGGCACAGGATGGCTCTGGGTGGGAGGGCAGAGCTGTGCCCCAGAGCCACAGGTACCTGTAGAGCTTGTGATGCTCTGTCCTCTGGAGAGTCAGGATAGGAAAACAGTGATTCAGTATCTGTGAGACACTGGCTGGACTTTCCAGGCCTTGGCTGCGCTTGGAGGAGAATCCACCCAACAGCTGGAGTTGGGTATCGCAGCTTCTCTACCCCCCAGCAATGGATTCCAAGGAAACTGTCTGTCCTGGTGGCATTTCGCAGAACCACAGTGTGGCTGGTGCTGAGACCATCAGGGAAGTGCTGGTGCGGAGGAGCTGGAACTCTTTGCCATCTAAAGAGTCTGGAGCATCTTAGCACATGAAAAGTGGTGCCTCTTGTAGAGATTTAACCCACACCTTCCACTTCAGAAGAAGATGTTGGTCTGTGAGATGTCTCCTTCCCACAGCGGTTTGATCGCTGAAGAGGATGTGGCAGTGATCTGGCAGATGCTGGGCACTGAGCCACCTCTTTGTGAGGAGGGAAGGGGATGGCAATGGGGGGAAATGTCTCTGATTCCCCACCTGACAGATGGGAGGGAGGGAAGAGTACCGGAACAAGCATGGATGTCCCAATGAACAAGCACAAGGCGTGGTTCTCTGCCATGCCCGGCTCAGCCCCACACCTGGCCTCGCCGTGGGGAGATGCCATCAGCCCAGCTCTGCCTACAGGAAGCTCTCCTCCACCTCCTGGTGCCCCGGGGCCAGCTCCTGGCAGCCCAGCTGCAGGTCACATTCTGGCTGCTCGTCCTGCTGGGGGCCCAGGGGGCTGTCGCAGGATATTGTAGATGATGTGTTGGCTTCATTCAGAATAGAGCTGAAGGGAGACAAAGGGAAAAGATATGAGTGCCTATCCTGAGTTTCCTGATGAGATAGGATTCCCAATGAATGAGAAGCACATTGAGCTCCTTGTCAATCTTAGCAGCTTTCAGGAGCTCTGTACCCCAGGTTGTGCCCTCTCTTGTCCCCAGCTGTGCTGGCTGACACATGGGAATGAGACAAGACACCATTTAGCTCACAGCCCTTCGGTTCACTTCCATCCCTGGGTGCTCATGGAGGTGACACTACCCTCCTTCTCACCTAGTAAACCCATCCCTGAGCAGAGCATCCCTATTTGCAGTTGAAGCCCCCTTCTTCAGTTTTGGGCAATCCCGGGAAGAGACAGCATTTAGAAATGACTTTTCTACCTGGCCCGGCTGATGGAGGCCTCCTGAGGGAGGTCACAGATTGCCTCAGGCTTGGGGTCAGGAAGAGGGATGATGTAGTCGTTCTCTCCCCCGTTCTGGTGCACAGCCGTGTAGAGGGTTGGGGAGCTGGGAGGGAGCCTGGCGTTGTTCAGCCCAGGGATGGTGGGTCTTGTGCGAACAACAGCGGGGTGGTCGCTCTTCATGAACTCTTCATCCACCTGCTGGTACCTCTGCTCTCACAGGTTACCAGAGAAACAGGAAGGTCTTGTGAGCAGAGGAAACACACAGATGTGTTTGCTTTCCCTGACTGCCAGGCTTCTTTCCCCAGGGCTGACATCTAGCTGCATTCAGCTACCCTGACTCCATCACAGACACATCACAAATGTTTCCTATGTGAGAGATCAGCACCACAATTCCACGGTTCCAAAATATCAGTCAGCAGCAGGCTTCTGATCTTCAGCCAGTTCTGATTTCTGCCACTGCTGAGAAACCAGCTGCCTGGTGATGACAGCTGTCTCACAACGTCCCCAGGATTCCCAAATCACCTCCTCTGGCTGTTCAAATTAATGTAGCCCAAATCACAGCAGCTAATAATTATTAATTAGGGTCTCCAAACCTTCATCAAATGCTGTGAAACCAAGGTGGCATCCCTTCAAAGAGCACTGACATCTCTCTAGCCCTCACCACACGTTTCTTTGCACGTACCTTTCTGTAGCAATCCACCAAGAGGTTTCCCATAAGCACCACCAGCTGTGAGAAGGACGGTCTGATCTCAAACTTCTCCTCCCAGCACTTCTGCATAATATCGTAGCTAACAAAATGTAAGGAAGGGCATGTTGGTGACTTAGCAGGAAAACAGAGGAAGAACTGCTCCTGTCAGTTCTGCAGGAGTTAACATGTGCAGGGTTATGACAACACGTGGAGGCCCAGGGTAACACGTGCAGGCAGCACTTACATTTCATCAGAAGCATGGGTGGGCTTGGACATCCGATAGCCACGTTTGATGGCATTGTAGAACTGTTCATTCATAGGCAGTTCAGGGTAGGGAGTCCCTCCTGGTGTAAAGGGAGAGCAGGGGATCAGGTTGGTGCAGAGCCTGCCATCCCCATGCCATCATGCTTTTCACACCAAGGTTTCCTGTTTGCTTTTCGTTTTTTAATTTACCTTTTTTGTTTCATTTTGCTTCCAAATGCCCACGTCAGCATGGAAAAGAAGGAGACACTGAGTGAAGTGCTACTCTGATGCTGGTAGAGTTGGGACTTGGGGATTAGGATGGATTTCTACCTTCTGGGATTGGGTCTTGCTAAAGTGCTACCATTTCTGTGGACACAACCATAATCTCAGGGACACTTACCTAGAGTGAATATCTCCCAGAGAAGAATCCCAAAGGACCACACATCACTTAGGGTGGTGTAGAGGTTGTTGAAGATGCTCTCAGGAGCCATCCACTTAAGGGGCAAGAAGGTCTATGAGGAAAAATGAGAATAAGAAGATAAGTCAGCTGCATCTACAGCATTTGTTTCAACAAGAAAGAGTCTGACACAGTTTACAAGCAGATAGAACCCCTTGGAGCTGCCTGACAGCCCCACATATCTGGTGATCAGCATTTCTTGGAGGGATCAGTTTTGTCTTTTGTAGTGCAGGATGAACCCAGCAAATAGGAGAGAAGAACAGGTGTGCTACATCCACTTCCATCATGGACAACAGCCTGTCTGTCATAATAAGCTGTCGCAGTGTGCATCTCTGTTCCCTGTGCCTTGGGACGAGTTCACTGAATGCACAGCGTGATCACAGAACTCCCAGAGGGAGTCCAGAACTATTTGTGCTTTGGAATCTTAAGGCTAAGCTGGAGAGGGCTACAGGATGACAGGAAAGAGCTGAAGCTCCTGCTTTTCCTGTTCCTACACACATGGTGATACAATAAAGGCAGCCTCACTCAATCAGTGTGTGCAGCACTGGCTGTGCTGTTCTGGAGATTCGCTTGCACAACAAATACCAAAATAATCTCCAGGAAGAACTGCAAAGAGGCCCAGTTTCATTTCTAGTTTCATAAGGAAAAGCAGCTATATCAAGGCTGGACAGGAAAATCACAGTCTCTCTGCAGAGGGATCCCCTGGCCAATATGCTCAACACCTGGCTGCCGTGCCATGCAAATGGGACAAAGCAGGAGGGAAGCTGAGTAGATCATGGAGTAGATAACGATTGGGGTTTGAGGGGCCTGGCACCGCTCTCAGCTCCCTCAGACTCAGTTTCCCTGTCTGCCAAACAGAGCCAGTTACGTGTCCTGCTTTGCTTAGGGTTGCACACTCCCAGATGCTCAGTGCTGGAGCAGACACACTATTGTTGAAAGCACAGGGAAGGTTTCAGAGAAACTCAGTAACAGCCCCATCCTCTCTTGCCTCGAAAGACTGGAGATGTCTTTCTGGAAAGTAGCTGCTTGCAGGAAAGCACTTCCTCTTACCCTGTGGTCTGGTGGTTAGAGCAGAAGACTGCGGACCTCTTCCCAGAGTGGCCAGTGACTCACTGCACCACTGTCAAGCTGCCTAACTTTGCTCCTGCCTGCAGCTGAGAACCAGGCTCAGCACCACGCAGAGAGGGGACACAGCACTGCTGCCACTAAAGGGCTGTGCAGGGCACAGTCCAACAGTTTTGCTGTTGCAGCCCGGGTTCTTTTGCAAGAGCTTGGAGATACAGCCATACAATTCTGCTACTCCACAGTGTGCAGAGCACATCAGGTGCACGACGGTTGGCTGCTGATGGTTGACACCATCAGTTGGGATGGCTGCCATGTCACCACCCCTGGGCACAGCAACAGACAGGGGGTTTTCTGGTGCCAGGCCCAGAGCCCTACAAAGAAGGGGATGGCACGGCTCCTGGTACTCACACTTCCTTTGGAGATGTAGTTGGAATCCCTCATGATGTCTCTTGCCAGACCAAAGTCACAGATCTTCACCAGCTTTCCCTCGCAGATGAGGACATTCCTGGCAGCCAGGTCACGATGCACACACTGCAGGGAGGCAGGGCACTGTCATTGGGAGCAACCTCAAATGGCACAGAGAAGAAGCCCAGCTCCAGCACTAGTCCATTTCTTTTGCTGCAGGGACAGGAGTCATTTCCTTCACCTTTATGGACCTATGTAGCTCAAAGCCACTGAAGGGCTACCTTCTTTTTACTGCTTACTGGAACAGACACACTGGCAAGGGCCCTATGTTTGCCAGACACTACCAGTTAGAACAGTGATGTTACATCACTGCAAAGTAAGACTGGGAATTTAGAGCTCCTCTTCTATGCTTCATAGGATAGCATGGACTATACGCTTGTGGAGATCACACTGTCTAGCTGGAGGCAAAGAGACAAATTTCTTTCTGCATGTCATTCATATCACCCCACCCTGTCTCTTACCCTTGCCCTGCATGATGTTTCACAGAGAGTATGTTACTGCCCGTCCTAGGCCAAAGCCAGATCTTAGGAAGCCCCCATAATCTGATCCACTCCGTTGCCTCTTATTTCTTAAGAGGCTTGGGAAGCTTATAGCATGTGGGGCAATGTGCATATCCATGGAGAGTTGCAACTTTGCTCTGGAACGCCCTGTGTTTAACACAGCAAGGCTATCTGTTTGCAGCTGGTCACCCCAGTAAAGGAGGATTATGTAACATCACAGCTGTGCTGCACAGGGCTCAGAGCCATGGAATTTGAGGTGTGAAACTTGGTCTGCATCAGGGGTAGTTGGCGTGCAAATACAATCACACAGATCTTCGGGGATATATTTCCAAAGGAAAGTGGTTGGCAGCCCTTCCATTGCACGGCCACTTGTCTCTCAAGGAGGTCAGCATGGACAGAGGGACAGCGAGATGAAGGTGACCACAGGCGCAGCACAGCATTCTTTGTCTCCACAGGCCAGTCTGCATACATACATTTTTGGAAGCCAGGAACTCCATCCCATTGGCCACTTGGAAGCTGAAGCCCACCAAGTCCATGTAGCTGAGAAGTGGAGATTCATTTATCAGTGTCACCCGGTCTGTTCTTTCAGGAGCTGCAAGACAGGCAAACACAGAGGTTGGTGTGACTGGCACACTCACAGACTGCAGCTGGCAGAAGGAACCAGCTCAGTGGGGATGGCTCTGCCCCCATCAACACCAGGACAGAGTATGGGGCTCCCAGCATGAAGCTGTATTAGTCTCAAAGGTGACCTTTGCAATATGACCCATCCAGTTCTGCAAGCAAAGGCATCCTGCAACCCAAATGCAAGTTCTTTCCCTTCCACTACAGCTGAGCTGTTACCTGATGGGGAATAGCTGTCCAGCTCGTATGGGGTGCCGTAGTTAGAGGACTCGATGTCAGCGTACTTGATTTCACCCTTCATGTCAGACATGGGCACATAATCCAGAGACTCATCCTTGCTCATGTCCATGTAGCCCCCATCGCTCTCAACAGACAAGGAAAGGTGACTGGAGGAGGAAAAAGAGAGTATTCAGAGTGGAGGACAGTGAGATGCAGGGTACAGGGGAAATTATCTGAAGAACTGCAGCTCCTGAACCCTCAGCCCCAGCACTGAAATGTCTCGTAGCAGGGAAAGAAGCTCTGTTGCATACAAGTGGCACTGGGGATCTCCTTCCAGAAAGAATACTCTGGGGCTTGTGAGGCTGTGCTTTGTGCTTAGGAGGATCTCAGCTGCCTTCAAGAACAGGGGGCAGCTGTGATAATGTCCTAATGCTGCTCTATTTTACTGTTGCTTTTGTGTGCTGGAAGTAAGTGCTGCTTTCTAGTTTCCCATGGGAGTGTTTCTCTGCACTGATGTGTCTGCACCTCTTACAGCTGGCAGCTGGATGAAGGATTGTTTCCCTTTCCTCTTAGCACCTCTTGTGCAATTGCACTCCTTCTAGCACTTCTCCCTTAGGCACAGTAGCAACACAAACTGCACTGAAAATGCACAGCTGAGGTCCCCGAAAGCTAAGAAACTCCTCTCTATACTCAGTGAAGGGCTACTGTTATGCTAGCCAAGTTAATGCTGCCAGGGAATATCCCCAGTTGGCACGGAGCAGCCAGGGTATGTGTTAGCATCAGCCTCCAGGACACAAATTGCCTCTGCTAAATCCCTGCCTGCCAGGAGCTAAAGGTAACACTGGGCAGCCATGCTCCCTTGCTAGGCCAGCATTTATTTTACTGGCCTAGAGGACATGAGAGTATCCTTCCTGACACCACCAGCTTCCCTCAGTGGTGTGGGCTAAGATGGTGCAGGCAGCAGGGAGGAGGAGAAGGCTGCTTTCCAGGCACCTCTGCACATGGTCCTCCTTGATGGTGTTCCCATACAGCTCTGCCTCCCGGCGGGCCTTCTCGCCATAGGACTGCAGGAAGGTGTGCTTGTTGCGGTGCAGGTAGTCCACCAGGTCCCCGTAACGGCAGTACTCGGTGATGATATAGATGGGCCCTGGGGGAAAAGAGCACTTGTGTCATCTTTACTTGGCCCTGTCTGCTCCCCAGGGCAGAGATTTTTGTCCTTTGGGGACATTACCGGATTGCAAGACCATGGGGAAAGCTGTCTTTCAGGGACTGAGCGTTTTTGGAATTTGAAATTTATGTTTGGGAAGGCAGGTGGGGCTTAACAGAAACATGCTTTCTCAGTTTCAAGTGGGTTGGAAAGAGAGGCTTTCAGAGCCCCCCTGAGGCTTTCCCAGGGGAAGGGTGAGTCGTTCTGAACTAGAGAACAACAATTATTCTCTCTGAGGACAATTCTCACTCTGCAGCACAATGCAAGGTAGCAGGGAGAAGACAGGGCACCTGGCATTCAGTTACCTCCTTTGGTGCAGGCCCCCAGCAAGTTAACAATGTTGAGGTGAGGTCCCAGGTGGCTCATGATCTTCAGCTCAGACATGAGGGCTTGCTTCTCACTGCTCCGGGCAGTGGCTGTTGGGGACAGTTGATATGAGTGGCAAAGTGAGGAGTGAGCACCTGGGCATCATCCAGCCTTGTGGTGTTGGGGTGAGAGAAAGGGACAGTGTGAGGAACTTACACTTGAGCATCTTGACTGCAACTTTCATGGTGGACTGTGAATGGCTCAGGCCATGCGCCGTTGCCTCCACCACACGTCCAAAGGCACCGGAGCCAAGAGTGCGTCCTGCAGAGAAAGGTGAGGTTGGTATGATCACTGAGGATAGGCAAGAACAGGAGAGGACCTTGGAAAAGGCATGTCTCTTGTCTGAAATGGCACCGGCCATCCTGACAGGAATGGCAGTAGTGGAGAGTGAATGTGTTTGGTATTGAAAGTAGTTTGTGGCAAGTTGAGAAGGGAAAGAGCTGCCAGGCAGAGAGAAGGAGAATCAGAAATAACCGCGTGCCTCGTGCCACAGGGAGCAGATAGCTTCCCACAGTGGCCCCAGATGATCCCTCTGTTGCAAGATCACATCATATCCCAGGGATCTCTGTGCTCTGCCCGGGTTGCTCTCTTTTTGAGATCCCAAATCAAAAACCATCTCCCCCAGACAGACAGGGTTCATCAGAGGGACCTGCAGAGCCTTTACCTAACACCAGCTTGTCCCTGGGCACCTCCCAGCTGGAGTCATAAGGGAGCTGCATGGGATCCACATAGATGTACTCGTGCCCATCAGAGCTCACTGACTCGATCACCTTCCAGCGGATTTCATAGCGAGGTTTCTGGAGAGGGGAGCAAAGAGACAAGGGAGATCTGAGAAGCTGAGGGTCAGGCAGGGCATGGGGACCGTGAATGGGTTTTGTTAGGGAGTCTTTGGTCTCTGCAGTCATTGCCACCTTCCATGTCTAGTCTACAGATGGCAGGAGGCCAACAGAGGCCAATGATCTCTGACATGGATAGAACATCATCATGCAGAAGCCTGCAACTTTGCTCTCCCATCCACCCTGACACGTGCAGCAGCCTGCAAATGCAGTCCTTTTTTACCTTCTGCCACAGGACGATCAGGATGATCAGGGAGATGACAGTGAGGACCAGCAGAGCCAGGATGACGGAGATGATGACCACTTTGAACGGCAAGGCTACAACGATAAGTACAGGGTCAGCAGTCAGACTCCCACCCCTGCAAAGTCAGGGCGACCCAGGGAAAGGGGTTATTAGCACAGGGGGCTCCCTCCTCCTCTAGTTACTGTCCCTTCCCTGCTACATGCCTCCCCATCAGACATCAGCCCCAGGGGTTGATGATGAACTGACGATCCATCGTGGACCTTAAATCAGATCCACACATCCATCCCAGGCTGTCCTGTGGGCTGGAGTCTGACTGGGGACAGCCCTGTTCTCTCCTCCTGGTTAGACCTTCCCAGCTGAGACTGTCCTTTCTGCTATTTGGGGAGCATGTGGTTGTTTGGGCCTGTGGCACCATCTAGTGACCCTTGGGCTAATAACAAGACACTAGGGACCTGATCAGTTCTTGCCCCTGGAAGGATAACCCTGCTCAGGGGTGGGAGGGCTACAGATTGCCCTCAGAGCAGCCTTTCCTGCTCAACTTCATTTTCCTGCAGGCTTCATTTTGGGCAGAAATATCCAGGCTTTTCCACCTGAGGACTGCAGCTATCAGAGGTTGCTGCTGGCTCCCAGCACTTCCAGGCTGGAGACACAGAGAGGAAAGCCCATCTCCCCACCTCCAACGTGAACACCTCCCACAGCACTCACCATTTGGGACCAGAGTGATGTCTTGGGAGTTGGAGCCCAGGAAGTTTTGCACAGTGCATCTCAGGAGCAGGGGTTCATCCACCCTGTGCAGCTGCAGGGTGCTGTTCACGCGGTACACCTGCAGCTCTGCATGGTACGTGGCATTGGTGTGCAGGCCAATCTCTGCAGAGTTGTTCCCCAGCAGCTGGGTGGGCTGCCCCTGGTTGCCACACCTGGACCGGAGGAGGATAAAGGCACCTAAGAGGCAGCCAAACCCACGCAACACCATGGGATGTCCAGCTGCGTGGGTCAGCAGAACGCAGTAAAATAGTCTATTATTTCTAAAAATGCATGAGCCCTGTCATTCCCATGGGCTTCATCTCGCTGCTTACCGTTTGATGTTGCTGCAAGTGGACCAACTGATCTCTGGCTGGGGCATCCCTTCAGCAGAGCATGTTACAGTCTGCTCCCCGCTGCTGGCACTGCTGTTTTCCTTGAGATCCACCACTTTGGCTGGCACTGAAACCAAGAGACACTGGTGGGAATTAATCCTCGGCTGTGAATGCGGATGAGGAAGGGAAATAATGGATCCCCTTTGTGGCACAGGGTTGATGTGACAGTCAGGTAAGACTTACAGCAATTGTGCCTTATTTTTGAAACTAAAAGCAAAACTAGAAAGGTTTGAGGTGGTCATGGAAGAAACCTGCCCCTATCCATTCTGCTTGTATAGCAGAGGAACTACAGAAGGACACCTCTGCATCTGTAGATGCACCTGCATCTGCATCCTTGGGACAACATTGAAGGCCATGCTGCTGGTGTCTGCACTGCCTCCTTGTCCCTCTTGCTATAAGACCAAGCGTGAGATATTTCAGGTGATTTTTTCTTCATTTTATTGCTCTTCTTTTGACATGGATCTGCAGTCATAGCTGTAAAGGCTTCAGGCTAAGAATCCTGGAGCAAAGGATGGAACCATCCCCTGGGACTGCCCCTACACTCCTTGGCCCCACGTCTGCTTGCACATCCTCACCATTTATTTGCAGATGGAAGGACAGCTCTTGTGCATCATCCTCATTGGAAGCTCGGATGGTGTAATATCCTCCTTCCTCCTGCTTCACCCGCACCAGGACCAGGGACGTCTGGTACCTGGAGAAGACACAGCCGTGGATTGCATGCAGGAAGGTACCTGGTGACTGACACTGCTTGGGAGGGATTGGCTCCCACCCAACTGGGGAATGCACAAAATTCACTCACAGAAAGGTCAGCATTCAGCCACCATCCCGTGCCCAACCACCGTACCACACACTACCAGTCTGTGTTGTGAATTATCCCCTCCCTGTTCCCTGGTGAGGGGTGATGTGCCCTCACCTGGTTTCTGACAGGTTCCTGTTGGTGATGGTGAACTCGCTGCTGCTCTCCATGGTCAACGTCTTGTTGTTCTTCAGCCATACAATGTTTGGCTGTGGGTAGGCTTCCACATCCACCTGGATGATGTGGCTCTTGTGGACCTCAGCATACACTGTGCTGGCCAGGTGGGTGTGGAAGCGCACAAAGCCACGCTCTGAGGAAAGACAAGGATACATGCTGCAGGGAGAGACACAGTCACCTCCACATCCCTATGAGCTATCTGGGATAAAACACACTGAAGTGATGGAGCAGCTCCAGGTTCGTCCCTCAAGGTCTCAGGTCTGTGCCCAAGGAGAGCATGGGTGTGAGCTCACAGGACAGGCAACATGCAAGGAAAGGGCTGTCACCTTTCAGAGATGGGCAGCCTCCCTCAAATGACATGAAAGGAGCACAGGTGTCGGTGGGAGATTGACTTAAGAACACTGCACAGTACAAAAAGAGCTGTCACACAAACCCTCAAATACATTAAAGACTCCCAAAAGCGATGATGGGGGAGTTTGGATGTGTTGAAGCCAAGAAGTGGGCAGGGATGCCATGGGGTGAGGGCTGACTTTTTGCCATGGTTAATGAGGGCAGGGGTGAGAAGGGAAGGGAGCTGGAGGCTGTGCAGAGTGAGGAGTTTGCCATTCTGGAGCAACACCCATGTGGGCTGCTGCCTCAGAGCACAGTCAGTGACGCACCAATCACTTGGACCGTGATGTCTTTGCGGTCTGTTTTCTCATGGTAGCCCTCAGAGACATTGCAGACATAGGTCCCACTGTCCTCTAGCTCTGCATTCTGGATGATGAGGATGGAACGGATGTCATGGGTGGATCCAGGCAGGAAGTCGGTCACTGGCTCCACAGCTTTCCCAGCCTGCACAGTGAGGACAAGATACTGCGCGTGAAAAACATTTCATGCCAACGGAGCTACAGAGCCAGGCTCACAGGGAGGGAGGAGAAATGGGCAGAAGACCTTAGTCTACAATGGAGACAGGGAACAAGCACCATCAAAAGCCCCTGAGATAGACAGCCTTCATCCAAGGAGCTCCCCATCAAGCCTCCTGGAATGGCAGCAGCATCTTACTCCTGCCATGGCATGAAGCCTCCTGACCTTTTCTATGATACTGATGAGTGATTGCCACGGGACACGTGGGGTCGGTGCCCTCACCTGCTTGCGTGGATAATCCCAGTTGAAGTTGACCAGCTCATTGCCGCTGACAGTGCACATCAGGGTAACATTTTCTCCCTGACGCACTACGGTCTGCACCGCGCTGATGGAGACGTTCACAGATGAGACTGTGGGAAGTGCCAAAGCAAGGGATGATCAATAAAGGAAGAGATGAGCGCACACCCAGTCCATTTATCTTAGGTGGATTTATTCACTTGAAATCTCTTCTATGAGGTATAGATCTGACACTTTGCAGAACCTATTATTTAATGGAGACAGGGCTAAATCCAGCCCCTAAATTGATCAGGGATATCACTAAGGAGAGGGGGAAATCTTTCTGGTCCCACTCCTGTTGTTTTGAAGGAACGGCCACAACAGCTACAGAGATATGCCAAGATGAGGGCAGCTCACCCTGGATCCTGTAGACATAGAAGGTGTCTGAATCCACCTCTTGGTCATCCACGATTGCCTGGCAGTAGTAGGTCTTGTCCTCAAAGAAACCTTTGAAGCCCTGCTGTGGGTCATAAGCAGCTGGAATGGGATTCTCCACTTTCTTTTCATAAAGGGTCACCTGCAGCTCTGGGTTGGTCACACGGCATGGGATGATGGCCTCTGTGTAGCCCGTGATGAAGATGAAGAACTCTTCAGAAGTGATTGCGGGGAGAAAAACTAAGGAGGGATCTACAGGAGAGAGAGGCACATTGGTGACACCATGACCTCCCCCACTGCTTGCTCCAGCGTGCCACACGTGGGAGTTCCCACGCAGAGGTAAGGATGTGCTGCCCCTTACCTGGAACATAGATGTAAAGGGCTTTCCTCTCTGCTCGCTCTGAAGCCTGGTCAGGGCTGTAGAAGCATGCATACTCCCCTGTGTGACGGCCTGTCACGTTCTTGAGGGTGAGGTTGCTGACAAAGACCCCATCCCTGTGCTCCAGCAAGGCAGCGAGAGGCTGACCATCCCGCTCCCAGACTAGCGCGCTGTCCCCATAGCACACGAGGGAGAAGGTGCTGTGGAGCCTAAGGACGAGCTCAGCATCTTCAGGTTCGATGTGCAGCCTGCTGCCCCCAGACGTTACCTCCAGCAGACCTGGGACAGGGGAGAGGTGAGACACACTGTACATCTCTGAAATCCAAGGGCCAGTAATGTCCAGTGTCCGCAGGGGATGAGGAGTAGGAGGCTGGTTTGGGAGGGATTCAGGCACCCGCTGAAACAGAGGGTGCAAACAGGGCTGCTGTGATGCTGCTACACCATCCTTGGTGAGGACAGGGCTGGAAGCAGGAGTGACCTAGACATCTCCCAGATGTTTGCTTGTATGCATCCCATGCACTGGGCCTGAGGAGCTGACAGCATATAGGACTGCTGACCTAAAAATGAGCTGGTCTCATAAAGCAGAGGTAGGTCTCAGCTGCACCATCAAAAGCTCAGAAAGGCCATGCCTTGGTGGGCAGGGGGAGAGGAGGAGATGAAGGAATTAATTCCCTGCTCTGCTGGCTGCCTCTTCACAGAGACAGTGCTAACATGACACAGGCTGGGCTGAAACAATGTCAGTTTAAAAGAAGGTAAAAAAGGAATGAAAGCAAAGCCTTGCAGGAAATCCTATGGAAGCAATAAAGCAAGCAAGGTCTTCCTGAACGGCTTCCATGTCTCCTGGCCTCTATGTTTTATCCAGATGTCCCAGCAGGGCTGGGAAGTACACGTGTTCCCCCATGGTGTCCCTGTGGGTGGGGTTAGGGTTAGAGTAAGGGCTAGAGTTAGGACTGGGTCAGCAGAGCCAGCAGATCCAGGAAAGATGGATGCAAGCAGTGCAGCCCTGTGCCTTCCCATCCCATTACCCATCTCCTCATCACCCCAGTGATGGGAGCATCCCCAGACAGCTTCTTCATGAGGAGCCCAGTCCTGCTCCCATCTCCCTGGGCCACCACTCACCAGTGAGGATGAGGAGCTGCAGTGATGCCTTCAGAGAGGGACAGAGCATGGTGGGCTCCACGACCCAGTGGCCCAATCCTGTTAGGAACAAAGCAGGATTAATACAGCACTGCTGGGCTGAGGGTCCCCTCTCCACCTCCCCTCTCTCCAGTTTTCAGTCTTTCCCTTCTGCTGCTGACCTGGTTCTCCCTCGTGCTGGATCTGCTGAAGGAGCAGATCTAAGGCATCTCCAGCTGGGAAACAGGGACTGGGCTGGAAGCTCCAGGAGCTGTGTCAGCTCTTGCTCATCCCAGCTCAAAATGCCTCTCCCCAGCAGCAGAGCACTGCCTTTCTCCCTCCCCCTGCCTTTTTTTCCCCTATTAGTTTTCACTTCCCTCAGTCCCAACGAGATAAAACTTGCTAAAAAACAGATACCCACTCCCCCCCTCCACAGTCCTCCCACATTTTCTGCTTCTTTCAACAAAAGAAAACATGCCCAAAAACACTCCCTCCAAAAAACAGAATTTCTTGTATTTCACTTTCAAAAATATGCATCTTCAGGGAATAATTTTGTTTTAAGATCCCTTTTATCAACATTTCCCATGAAGTCCTTTTAACAGAGCATGCCCAGCCCTCCCCAAAGCAAACTGATGGCCCAAAAGAGACGGGGCCAGAGCTCCCTAACAGCACTGGAGCCATCCCCTGCACAACATGGTGACAGGCACAGAAAGGGCTGAGCTTCGGGAACCCCAGAGCCAAAGCTGAGATTCAGAGCTCTCACACCTCCACCTTGAAGCTGCTCCCAAGGCAGACCTCGAGGTGAAGCCCCCAGGAGCCTCCCAAGGGTTCCACCACCACCTGAGGCTGGTGGCAATCTGAGCTTGCTGGCACTGCCTCTTACCGAGTGGGTCTGCTGCCTCTTGGCTCTGAAGCACTGTCTGTCTTCGCTTGATGTTGGGAGGAAATGGTTTTTAAATGACGTGCACTTGTCAGATGTTTTTATTGTTCTCTTGCTTTGGCTCCAAAAATAAAAAAATAAAAATAAAAAATAAAAGAAAAAAAAGTCTGATCTACCAGCAAAACTCTCCAGGCCTCCAGCTTACTCAGCAGCTTGCCTCTCCTCCTCCATAAAGCCCCTGGGTGACTCTGCTCTTCTGCATTTGCTGGAGAGGAAGAGAGCACTTAAAGGGAAGACCGGAGGGAGGAGGGAATGAAAGGATGGAGGGGAAATTCAGGCTGTAAATGGACACAAGCTGCCTGTCAGAGAGGTCTGGTGCCACCAGCAGCACCCTGGTCTTTCCAGGATCCCTGCCAAGCAAACCAGTGCTCTGCTGGATTCAGGCTGCAGCGAGAACCAAGAACCCTGCAGCCTCCGCCTGCTGCCTCTGGCTGCCTCCCCAGCATTCAAGGCTGGTTTTAATAAAAACGCTGGTTTTGCAGAAAGCCTTTTCTCTTGGAGATGCTTCCTGAGCAGAGTGGGAGGGTAGCAACATCTCGCAAATAACTGTGACCTCTCCCTTGTTTGTCTGCTCTGGCTGGAGAGAGAGGCATGGTTGGAAATGCCAAGCTTTGCTTGTTCTGCAGAGCCTGCCCAGCAGACAGACAGACCTTCCTCTCCTTGTCACAGCAATGTGTGCTTGCACACGTGCACAAAGAGGCATTTCACAAGGGATGTAAACGCACCCAGATCTCTGCTTTGAGGACACTTTGAGCCTTGAGGACACCTGTTTCAATCCTCAGTCTCCGATTTTGTTCTCAGCAAGAGCACCAAGATGCACCCTCTGAGTGCCAGACAACGACCTGAGGGTGACCCTACCCAGCAGTCCAGAATCCAGCACACAGATGCAATCCCATCCTTGGACCCCACCATTGTCATCTGCACAGTTCTCAAATGCCACGGATTGTCTCCTTCCAGCCACATGGGTGAAAACGGGGTCACAGACCTCTCAGATTCTTACACCCTTCCCACAGACCAGCAGATGAGCAACCTTAACCATGGGACGTTCCCTGCCCTGCAGCAATGCCACCTCAGCACAGCCCCGGCAGGCACTGAGGTGACATCCCAGCTCCCATGGCTGTGCTGAGACCCTCCACAGCCCCCCCTCCCCGCTACGGTCCCAGAGTGCCAGCACAGAACCTCCCTCTGCCCCTCTCTGGTGCTGTGACATGAGGGCAAGCCAGCCGTTTTCTCTTGAGCTGTGTTGTTTATTATTCTAAGAGAGGAATTTGGCCGGGAGAGGAGAGGGCGGCCAGCAGGCTGCATTTATAGACCAAGAGGTGCGAGGGGCAGCTGAGAGCCCTCAGCTTGTTCGGCGCAGAGCAGAGGAGGCTGTGGGGAGGCCTTATTGTGGCCCGCAGCTCCTCATGGCAGCCTCAATGATGCTGGATGCGGAGAAGGGCCACATCCAACCTCTTCTGGGGATGGTGCCTTCCCTACATAAGGAGGGCTATTCCTTCTCCATCTCCTCCTCATTGCAGTGCCTTACTGAGGACCTCAAATGCCACCAAACCTCGTTCATCTTTCACTGTTGCTCCATCCCAGACCTGTGTCTTGTTTGAAATGAGAATGCCCAAAGCACAACTGTGTGGGCTCAGTCTTGAAACCTTCTTGGTATTTGATAGGACAAAAGGGAATGGTTTCAAACTAAAAGAGGGGGGGATTTAGACTGGACATATGGAAGTTTTTCACAATAAGAATGGAGAGGCACTGGCACAGGTTACCCAGAGCGGTGGTGGATTCCCTGACCCTGGAGACGCTCAAGCAGCAGGCTCTGAGCCACTGATGTGGGTGTCCCTGTTCACTGTGGAGGAATCAGACCAGATGACCATTAAGAGTCTCTTCCAACACAAACGATTCTCTGATGAAGGCAGAAACATGGTCTGACAGTGCTCAGCACACCCCGAGCCCCTTTGTTTCTGTGCTGTGTCCATTTCTAGTCCTTCAACAGACTTAAACCATGGGACATCAACAGAAATGGGCATCAGCACCAAGCAACACCCTTGCCATTTGCTGCCCACTGCCTAAGCACACCTTGACCACATTTCTTGCCTCTCACCCACAACCAAGCAGAGAAACAGTGTGGGGGTCCTACAAGCATCCCCAGCGCTGTGGGAGCTGAGAAGCAGCCTACCAAGCTGCACACAGGGAGGGATAGGATCTGCACACCCTGCAGCCCCACCACTCCTCGAACAGAGCCCCACTCCTTGTAACCCACAGCCCTCCAGCAAGACGTGCTGTTTGCTGGAAATCGGGGTGCAAAACCCCTCTCAGCACAGCCAGCTGCCCTCACTTTTCCTCTGCCTTTCCATTTCCAGCCAGGCTGCGATTCCCGGCGCTCCCGCTGTACTTGCTGGCCCCGCGGTCCCGCCAAGCAAGCAAAGGACATCTGGTGTGAATTAGTGGGAAGTAAAATACACTTTATTTTTTCTTTGTCTAAACTCATCTGAGTCATTAAGTGAGATCATGAGTGCCCGCGCGCAATGAGAAAGCCCTGCATGGATCCCAGGATTGATGCCCAGCACAGCCGTGGTGCGGGGGCTCCTCCTGGCCTGGGGGGAGATGTCCCACCCCATTTACAAGGGGAACTGCTCCCCAAGCAAAGGCTGCTGAGACCCCAGCCTTGCTTGTCTGCCAGTGAAACTCCTTGGCCTGCCCCATTTCCCTCTGCCACCCTCCCCCCTGCCTCTGCGACTGCTTCTTTCCCACCCTTTAATCTAAATAAAACTGAGCTTTTTTTTTTTTTTCCCTTGGCTGGAACTGGCTGGAGTTGCAACATCTCTCCTCTGGGGTCCCTCGGCTCCCATGACACCACATTTACTCACAGGCCAGATTATCATCACAGAGCCCTTTTTCTATTTTCCCAGCACATGGCTAGAATTAGGCAGCGCACACACAGGGAGCCCATCATCCCCAGCCTGTAAACAGCCAATGATAAAACACAGAGGTTGGAAATCTGAAACTGGAGGCACTGGGAAGTCCTTGGGGGTCCCACAGGCCAACCCTGGAGCACAAACCTCCTTTTGCACATCAGCATGCAGACGCAAACACAATCCTGATGCCTTACCCCTGTGCTGGTGACACCGAGGGATGCTCAGCCCTAATCCCCCCTTTGGTTTAAGCCCATGGGAGACAGAGGAAATGAGTGACCCATCCAGCACAAGTTCAAAATAAAACGAAACATCTGTTTGGAGCGGGGCCAGCATTATAAATAATCCCCCAGCCTTGAGTGTTGGTATTCGTGGCCCTTTGGGTTGCGCATGCTCCCCCGCTTCCGCTCGTGGAAAGCAGGCCGGGCACAGGGCTGCTCCCTGGAGCCAACAAACCTGGCGCAGGCTGTGGGAAAACCCTGGGAGGGGGACAGGGGGCTCTCCTACAGTCAGGAAGGAGGGATGGGGTGCCTTGCTCTTTGCCCCTTGGTCACCTGGACCAAGCTGTGGCACTGCACACAACACGAGATGCTCGTGTGGGCAGTAGGATCTGCTGAGCCCCAGAGCTCATTCCCTGCAGGCAGTGACCCCCCCCCCCCAGGGGGACAAATGTGCCTCTCAGGAGCATTTCACACTTCTCCAGTGCCCCTCTCCACCAATCTGCCCATAGTCATCCTCCAACTCCTCCATCATCTCAGACAGTAAAGACCTCTAAGGGAGCAAACACCATGAGCACATGAACAACGTGAGTAATGAGTGTGGGTGCAGTGCCTCCAGCCCACAGGGCAGCACCCACACAGCTCCTAGCATCGCTTCATTGCTGTCCCCAGGAAAAGATGGCTCCAACCATGCAGCAAAACATGGGGGCTGCCGGGTAGTGGCAGCTCCGAGAGCGATCTGTTCCCTTCATCCTGAGGCTGTAACATTTGGGACACCTCAGGGTGTCCCCATCCGCTTGCCTGATGCTTTTCCAGCTGTATAAGGGTGGAGAGGATCAGGGAAGGATGCAGGGATGAGGGCACCCCAGGGCTTTCCTCCCTCTCTTTCTTCAGCTAAGAGCTTTGCTAAGGTATGTGTCCCCTGCACGTCTGAGTCCCCCACTTAGCTGGGGCCAAAGGTCCTGGATGGCTCTAATTACCTGCTAATCAAGGGGAGAGCAATGGAGATAGAGACATCCCCTTGTGTTCTGCATCCCCAGCCCCACGTCCCTGTGAAGGGAGAGCAACCTGATCCTTGCCTGAAAATGTCCGTGAGATGCGGGTGCTGCCAGGGAGAAGGAAATAATTCCCATGGCTGCATCGGCCCTTCTCTTCTCAGCTGCCTGCGAGGAACCCGAGTTTAATCATTTTGTTCTGGGGTTTTAGGCTCTCGTGGCTGGGATTAGCCACACGACAGCTCTATGGTTGGGGATGAGGAGCAGGACCTGGTGTGCCAAAGGCAGCAGCACACATGAGGGATGGGGCCTGATGCAGAGCCCTGCTGCTGGGGCTGAACACACGCCTCCATCTCATGCCCAACACCACATCCCTCTCCTTGCTGCAAAGCAGGGACAAGCTGCCAGCTCCCTGTGCTGCAAGCTGGGGCCAGGCCCCACCTTAACAGAACAACAGAGAAAACCCCAGCTTCTCTCCGCACTGGTGCTCTACAAACACCTCCAAAACCCCACAGACCCACCACCTGCTCTCCCCAAACCCAGCTTTAAAATCACCGAGTCCTACGCCTGCCAGAGTTTGCCTTCCTGAATCAAACCATATTCTGCCCATCCACTCCCACACTGGAGAGAGAAACTTGGCAGGAGAGGACAGGACCCTCTCGAGGAGCGCCCTGAGCAGAGTGGGGTTCTGTTCTGCAGCCATTTGCTCAGCAAACCCTGAAACGGAGGTGATTTTCAGTTTGCAAGTGGAGAATGCGCTTTCAGAGAGCAGAGCTTGAAATGGTTTATTTTCTGCTGGCCCCGATTCAGACAAACCCACAAGCAAACATATTTTTTTGTATAAATAAGACAGTGTGTCTCGCCAGTTAAAGCAATTCAAACATGAATGTAGCAATTTAATTGGTGCCAATTACTGTGTCTCGGTAGCATTAAGATTTCAGTCACAACCTCCTTTGCATGGCAGACGGGCCAGGAGGGGGAAGGCAGAGCGAGAGCAGGATGGGGCCCTGCTCCTTGCTGTACCCTGCATGGGACACATGGAGAAGCCCCCTTCCTTAGCAGGGAAGGCACCTCCTGCCCACGTAACCCTGCTTTGCAGCAGCACCACACACCTCCTGCTTGCTTGACAGCATCGTTTCTGTGGGAGATCTCATGAGGAATGCTGAAACATCGGCAAGGTTGTTCCACAGCCGTGTCCCAGGGATGAGGGGAAAGCAGGGTGTAAGGGCCAGGACATCACAGCCAGCATCCCCTGTTACAAGGCCAGGAAAGGGACAGACCCATGGGACCCCCCTGACCTGTCCCAGTGCCCCTCTGTTCATCCCTGGCATGGGTCCCCATCCCTGTCCCAGCCGGCTCCGCTCCAGGAAAGTGCTGCACTTCCAGGAAGGGCCGTCCTTGCAGAGCGGAGCGGGACAGGGAAGCCTAATTAAGCAACCCCTAAAACAAGCCTCGTTATGTCCAATCTGCTTGGCAGAGCAAAGGAGACTTCTGGAGCCAATCCAGCACCCAGGGAACAATCCTGACCTATACCCTCCTCTCCAGGGGATTTCTTCCCCTCAGTTCAAGCACAAACAAACAGACTGCACCAAGTGCCCCAGCAGTGATGGGATGCATCCAGCCCACCGGTCCCCAATGAGTCCCCAGTTCTGGGCTAAAGGCAGCACCAATGCCACCACTGGTGGCTGTGGGCCAGCTGTGCTCAGCCACCACCACACCTCTGCTCCCTGCCCTTTGCTGTTGCATCCAGAGAGATGCTTGGCCATCCAGCACCTGCCCTGTTTCAATTTGGCATCTGCTGCTGGAGAGCATCTCCTAAGCTCTGGTGCTCACTGACACTTCTTGCCCTAGTCCCAGGGATGCTGTTCTCTCCATAACACTGTTGTTTTGCATACCTTGGGAACCCACCAAACTGGAGTCTGAAGGAGATCAAAAATTCATTGCCCTGCCGCACTGCCCACATCCCCCAAAACACATAGTGCCAAAGGCACCCTGCCCACCCAAAGTTAGTCTTCCACCCCACTACACACTGACCTTTTCCTTTGCACTTCCCATGCATGGATGCTTCACGCTACCAGCCCAGCACCCAGTGAGCACCCAACCCTACCTATCAGCCCCCTCTATCAGCCCTCTGCAGCCTTTCCTGCATGCTCTGAGCCCCCTCTGTGCTTTCCCCAAGCCTTGCCCTGTGTCCATCCCTCAGCACTGCTCTGCGCTGGCTCTGCCCCCAGCCCTGCTCCTTTCAGTCCCACAGGAAGCACTGCTGGTTTCCCCGTGCCGCGCTGCAATCTGGTTTGCGTCCAGCATAGCCTGCAGATCCTTTCCCACAGCATGAACTGCCTGGGCTCTTCTCTCCAAAGATCATGTACACACATTTAATAGTTCCTCCTGAAGTATGGTGGGCTGCTGCTCCCAGCCTACTCCTCCCTGAGGATGCAACCTCCCCTATCCCCATGTGCTGGGGGAGGCAGTCCTCCTGGGGAGGACTGAGACTTGCAGGACCCCACTGGAAGCAGCCAGGACATTCGGTAGCCTCCTCCCAGCTACAGCCCTTAGTGCCAAACCCTCTGCTTTCAGCTCTTTGCCGGCTACTTTAGCAGAAGCCCCAAGAGCTCTAGGGCAGGGATGGAGCAGCACAGCATCCCCTTGCACCCACAGCTCCAGTCCCTGCTGGCCGATGAGCACAGGAGCAGGATGCCCCATTCCCACAACGTCCCCAAAAGTCCTGGTGCAACTGTCACAGCACTGCAGGATATGCAGACTCCTGTCCCCAGGCTTTGCTTCAGACCTGCCACCACTTGATGGGGTTGGAAACCCCAGGGACAGCTGAGAAATTATCCACACCTGTGCCCCTTGGAGAGGCCCACCCTGAATGGGTGCAGGCACTGAGTGGGTCTTGCAGATGTTCCCTGCATGCTGGCCTGGCCCACAAGGGACAGGAAAGCCACTAAGAGCAAGGACTGGAGAGGGGTGGCCCCAGCTGTGTTTGGATGCATTATTGCTGCTCTGCTTGGTGCAAGCACAGGGTGAAGCTGAGCATCGCTGCACACAGCAAGGACCTGCATCCCTGTGCCAACCTCCTGCAAACCCATCCTGGAGTTGCATGGAGGTCAGCAGGAAGCCCCTCCTGCTCCCTGCAATGCTCTGCACCAGGCTCTCCATGGTTCCTGGATAGGGCAGTCAGACCCTACAGCTGGCATCCTCTGCACCCAGCTCTGCTTGCAGCCCCTGCCTGTGACAGCTGGTCCACAGTGGTGGATCACTGGGGACAGACAGCAGCCCTCCAACAGCCCAGCACAGCACAAGGAGAGACCAGGGGCTCCAAAGGAAAAGCAGAGGTCCCCCAAGTCCTTCCATAGCCACAGCATCCCTTGGGAGGGAGTCACCCCACATGGCTTTACCCATGGGATGCCACCAAACTCTCCAAGCCCCCACCCTCCAAGGGCCGGTGGGGCATTTCAGGGTTCCAACCCCCACATAAACCCCATCAGCAAGCCCCCTCTGGAGTCCCACATCCCACCCCAGCTGCCAGCCTTACCTCACGTGGGGTCCCAGCAAGTGAGTGCTACTCCACGCGTCCGCAGCCGCCCCGAATTCCTTTCTCTCCTCCTCCGCTTTCTTTATCTGCAGCCTGCGGAGGCTCTCTGCCCTCCCAGCCTTCCCCAGCTGGCAAGGATTTCCCGCATAGAGGAGAAAAATGAAGTGGGGGGGGGGGCGAGGAGGAGGAGAAGAGTAGAACAGAACGGGGTGGGGAGGCTGTGCCAGCACCGGGGCAGAACCGAGCCGCCGTGCTGCGCCCTCGGCGCGCTGCGACGCGCAGCAGGACGGCGTGCGGGGCGGTGTGCGGGGATAAATACCGCAGCCCGGGAGGAGGGGGAGGAGCGGCGGGGCTGCCCCGCAGCGGAGTGCCGCCACTTCCTCCCCTCCGCCCTCTGCGGGACACCGCTTCGAGCCAAACTTTCGCTTAAAGCCCAACGGAGCGGCGCGATGCGGAGGGATTAAAAAAAAAAAAAAAAGAAAGAAAGAAAGAAGGAAAAAAATAGGAAAAAAAAAAGAAAGAAAGAAAGAAAGAAAGAAAAAAAGAGAAGAAGGTCGAGTGGTGCAGATAGAGGGGAGCTGGGCTGCGGGAAGGGAGCGCCAAGGCCCCGAGAATGAGAAACAAAAGGAGCCCGGAGCAGCCAGGCTTTTCCCTTCAAGCAGAGGGAAGGGTGCTGCTCTCCGTCTCCCTGTGCCTGCTTTCAGTTCTGGCCTTTCTGCCTGTTTTCTTTCTATTCTTTTTTCCCCTCAATCCTCCCCCCCCCCCCCAACTCCAATCCCCTCCCGTTTTCTTTTATTCTTTTCTTTTTTTTTTTATTCCTTTCTCAGGATATGAGGGGATGTTTAGAAAATCTGCTGCCCACGCCAGCAGCTGACTCATGTTTTTATTAAAGAAGGCCTGTGCCGAACTGACTCTGTGTATTCCCTTTGGACTCCTGCCCTGGCCGGGCCAGCACTGCCCCCCCTCGGCCCCACGGCCCCCAGCCAGGCACTGGGACCACCAACACATGCCAACAATGCTCCTCTGGGGGACCTTGGAGCGGTGGGTTGGTTGTTTTTGGAACGGGGAATAAAAGATAACATGCAACTGGGATGGCCTGGTGTGGGATGCTGGGGATGTGGGGATGGTGGTGGCCGGATGGGGTTCATTTGGGTGCTTAGGGGTATGGATGTGTCCTGTGCTGCTCTGTGCCCCAGGAAGGAGCCCAGCCTTCCTGACATCTCCCTGTCGTACCTAACAGCTCTCACCTCTGCCATCCCATCCCCTCAGCACCCTTGTGCTGAATGCCCATGATGTGCATGGTAATGTATCTGCACAGATCCCTCCACACACTTTGGTGAGCTCAAATCAATTTTCTGGCAATCTCTTGATGGACACAAATATAGTTTGTCTGCACTGGGATTTTTAGCAATTTGTTTTGCCTTTATGACAAAGTATAGAGACCTTCTGGATGGAAACTGTCTTCTGAACCACCCATTCTTGTCTTGTTTCTGCCTTGGAGATGTGCTTTATTCCGATCCAAGTATAAAAATACTATGAAAATGCAGCATCTCTCATGAATGAGTTTTCCTGAGAAGATGCCCTTCTTTCTCCTTTTTTCTCTTCCAAGAATGAAAAGCCCTTCCTGTAAAGACAGCACTGCTGAGATCTGAGGTTGGATTGTTTGCAAGGCACCATCCCCTTCCATCCTGCTGGTCCAACACGGCACAATGGGCACAGCTAATGATTGCCCAGCCCTGGAGATTGCTGCTTATCTCCACTTATCTCAGCACTCACTCTTCACTAATGAGCAGCCAAATGGAAGGGTTTTCTTTGGAGATCTCTTTCATTTGGCAGAGGGCAAAAAGATCCTGGCTGGTGGCATCCTCGGTTGTTGGCATTCAGTGGGGATCTGTCTTCAATTATTGGCATTCAATGGGGATCTGCGTTCTGATGGGGCTCAGAGCCGACGCTGGCGCTTTGCCATGCAGAAGAGTGCCCAAGAGATGGCTCATATGGGCATGTGGCTCTTTGTGAGGCTCTTCTCAAGGGATAAGGACATGCAGGGTGGGTCCCTCCGGGGGGGCACGTGTTCTGCTGGGAATATCTCAGCAAAAAGCCATTTCCCAACAACAACCCCATTCTCGGAACAGAAGAGGGAAAAACCTGATGGTGCAATCCTGTGCTGGGTCCTCTGTGCTGGGGATGGGCTCCAGGCACAAACAGGTCACGCAGATCCCCCTTCTCCTGCCTGCAAATAGACGACCCCGTGAACAACGCGGGCACTCAATCTTGCTAGGAATCAGCCAGGGTCGAGCAGTGATGCTTTGGGATGCGGCGAGCGCACGGCGCTGCACGTCCCCAGCCAGCAGCCGGGGCTGGTGCTGAGTTTGGGGTCACAGCAGCTCCTGGGAAAGGCCAACCCAAAGGAAGCCCCAACGCCGGAGGGACTCGCGCCTTGCGAGCGTGTGGGTGGAGGGGAGCGGCTCGCTGACCCCTGCTTTGCTCACCTCTATTTTGGGCTCCTGCACCTCCGTTCGTGGCACTTGTGGGACTTAGTGGTTCCCCCGGGACTGGGACAGCTGCAGGGGAGGCTGCCAGAGTTGCTCTCTGTGGGGGTTTGCAGACTGCAGCAAGGCCAGATAAGCGGAGTTAGTGCTAACGAGGGAGAGGAATGCTCCGTGGGGTTTGCACTGCTCGGGCATCACCAGGATCACAGCATCTTTGTGACCTCCATCGCAGGTTGAGATGGAAACCCAAGAAAGAAGGGCCACTTGAGCCAGGTGATTTGGCGGAGTCAGCAATGATTCTCCTGTGCCCACAAGTGGGAAGCAGGTAGGGAAGAAGCAGCAGATGATAGACTCATAGAATTATTTGAGTTGGAAGGAACCTCCATCTGGTGCGACTGCCCTGCAATGAGCAGGGTCTCACAGCTCCATCAGTGCTCAGAGCCCCGTCCCTGCAGACACTCAGTGTCAGGCTGCACAGGCTGTAGGTGTCCCTGCTCATTGCATGGGAGTCAGACCAAATAGACTTTAAAAGCCCCTTCCAACTCAAACGATTCTATGATTCTATGACTTGCTCTGATGTAGCGGAGGTGCAGTGTTGCGTTCCTACAGCCACTATCTGTCACCTCCCTAGGGTTCAGGCACTGTGATTAGGCAGTGGCAGAGGATGCTGCCCCACTGCTTCCCCTCCTCGCAGCCTTTCCGCCCCTATCCCACGCACTTTCCTCACCCCCACGATGAGCCCCGGTATTAAATGTGCAGCACAGAGCTCTGGAGGCAGCAGCAGGCCGGGGGGTGAATACTAATAGCAGTGAGTCCACTCGTCCCAGACTTTCCCACACATCTGCAGCCACTTAATGTGGGAATCGTTAACCCTCTGCTGACAGCCTGAACCAGGAGGAAGGAGTGAGTTTCCCCCACCTCCAACCACTTCTGGGACACCACGTTGCCTCCTCAGGCATCTCCCCATCCTGCTGAAACCACAGCAGAGATTCCGAACAAGCCAGGTGCAATGCAGGGCTTGGCTTCCTGTGGGGAATGCCTCCTCCCCAGAGCAGGGGCAGTACTCTGCCCTGCAGAGCTCCATTCCTGACAGCCTGGCCCTGGGAACCTCCCTTTCTGGCCCTCCTGCTTCCAGGAGATGGCATCACTCGATCATGGATAGCAGTGCTGAGCCCTGGGGAAATCCTGGCTGCTCCTCTTCTCACTGCATCAGTTTGGTTTCCACTGGGAATCTCAGGTGGGGAGGGCTGGAAGGAGCTGGGTTGGCACTGAGGGTCTCTGGGTGGGTGCAGAGGGTCCATATGGGGTTTTGCTGCCCCTGACCTGCTCTCCTGTGGAACCCCAGTGTGGGTGATGTCCCACCAAGCTGAATACCAAAGGGTCCCCCTGTTGTAGACAGTGGTCCCAGGGTCTCTGCAGGGCCACCCTCCACTCACAGCCATGAAAGGCTTTTCCCTGGCATCAGTTCTTCCAGCCACAATCCCCTCCGACAATACATAGGCCAAAGAGGAGGAAAAGAGGGAAGTTATCATTGGTTGATCTTTATGGCCCAGTTGTCATCCCCAGTCCACCCTGGAGCTGGTGGCATGCTGCTAGCAGGCACCTGGCCGTGCTGCTCTGTGCTGAGCCCTTCACCTGCTGCAGGAGGGTGCAGGTAGGGTGCTCATGGACCCATGGAGCCCTGCACCCACAGCCTAGCTATGGCTGGGACATGCCCAGTAGCAGCAGGAAAGCGCTTGTGTGCTGTATGCACTGAGCTCCTCAAACACAGCAGCTTTGCTGGCTTTGTTATCATTTTCCTTTTAACCCCATGAATCTGGTAAGCAATCCCACCGTCAAACCTCTTCACAGATTCATAGCTACAATTGCAAAAAACTGTGAAAGTTTGCTGTTTTATCCTCTTCTCTCAATTGCATCTTAAATCCTTTTTCCCTTCCCTTCCCTTCCGCATACACTGGGACCATGCAGACGTGACCAGCAATGTGCTGTGATGGCACAGAGGTGACCTCAGTCCCTCACCCCCTCTGGAGCAGAGGTGTGCCTGGCCTGCCTGGTGACAAGTGGATGGCCTCTGCTTGGGGACAGACGTGCTTTTGGGGCATGCATCCATAGAATCATAGAATATCCCAATGGAATGAACCCATAAGGATCATTGCTTCTGGCTCTGTCTGTCCATCCTGCTTTCTGTGGCTGGGCTGAACCTGGCTACAGGGCTCGAGGGATGGGTTTGCCCCCAGATGCTATAAATGGAGGGGGACCCAGAGCCACCTGTTCCCACCAACCCCATTTCCAAAACAGACAGATGCAGTGGAAAGCAGTGCTGGGGTTTGGTGTCCCCATCAAGGGTGATGGGGCAATTCCATTCGGCGGTTTATGGGTGATTCAATCCTTCAGCCAGGATTTGATGTGAGGGCTCAGCCCAAGCTGCCCTTCTCCTGGAGCACAAATGGCTTTAAGGACAGGGTGACCTCCTTTGGGGCATCTTCAAACACAATCCCAGCTGTGCCACACTGTCCCCAAAACCAGCTGGCATAAAGAGACCACAGCTGGTGGCATGGGGACAGCCCGATGCTGGTGACCACAGAGGGAACGCGGGGCGGTGGGAGGTTCGGATCGCCCCGCACCGCCGGGGTTCCTGCACTTTGAAATGCAACCCTGCCTTTCAATGCAAATGCTGCGAGAGGTTGGGCCCAATAAAAGCCTGTGGGCAGGGAGGTGCCTGGCCCCGGGACACAGCTCCCCAAGGCGCCCAGGTGAGCGCGGCGAAGGAGGGGCGGCCGCTGCGTGACACCCGGCCGCTTCGGCACAGAGCGGCGCAGCGCATCGGCACAGCATGAGCGCAGAGCCAGGTAGAGAAGATGTATGTAGGCTATCTTTTGGATAAGGACACCAACATGTATCCCAGTCCCGTCCGGCATCCCAGCCTCAACCTCAACCCCCAGAACTACGTGCCGGGGCCACCCCAGTACTCGGACTTCGCCAGCTACCACCATGTGCCAGGGATTAACAACGACCCGCACCATGGGCAGCCGGCGGCCGCCTGGGGCTCACCCTACACCCCTGCCAAGGAGGACTGGCACTCGTACGGCACCGCTGCCGCCTCTGCCGCCACCAACCCGGGGCAGTTTGGATTTAGCCCCCCGGATTTTAACCCCATGCAGCCCCATGCAGGCTCTGGACTCCTGCCTCCAGCCATCAGCAGCTCGGTGCCACAGCTGTCCCCTAATGCACAGAGGCGCACCCCGTACGAATGGATGAGGCGCAGCATTCCCAGCACCAGCAGCAGCGGTAAGGAAACCCCCAGCCCTACACCTGGACTCCTTCCTTCACATGGGAGCTCTCAGCTTGGAGTCCTGCAGGGCTCGATCCTGCTCTGGGAATGACCCCAGTGGGGAGAGATGTGGGGCTGGCAAGGTGGCATGGACTGAGGATGAGTGTGGAGAGCATTGGTGTACGGGTGACCCTGTTCTGGAGAATGAGAACTCTGCTCTGCACATGGGAAGTCCTTCTCATGGCCAGTCCAGGGTAGTCCAGGCTCATCGTCGTGGTGGTGGGGTGCTCCTTTTGGAGGAGTGCTGTGCTGTGTGTGTAGGGTGCTGCAAAGCAGTTCATGTGCACAGCTCACTGCACAGTCAGCGAGCACATAGGGGTGATGCTGCATGCTCAGGGTGCATGCAAGCTGCGGTGCATTGGGGACGGTGCCACATGCAGGGTGCGTGTGGGTGCTCTGGGTGTTGCATGGCACACAGCATTTGCACAGCTCCTGAGCCTGGCACTGGGCAGCCATACTGTCCCTGTGCCCTATCTCCTGTCCCCATGTCCCATCCCCTGTCCCTCTGTCTTATCCCCTGTTCCCTGTCCCTGTACTCTGTCCCCTGACCCCGGGGTCTTGTCCCTGATGAACTCCTGACCCCGGCGGGGTGGGGGGAGGTGGAAGTGTCTGTGCCCCGCAGCCCTCCGCCCGTGGCCGCCCCAATGCCCACTTCAAAGGCGGTGGGCAGTCCCCCCTCGGGGCCAGTCCAAATTGACACGGGCTTCGCTTTGTCATGGAGATGCTGCCGGCTCCTTTGGCATTGAGGAGAGGTGCGGGGAGAGCCTTTGTCCTGCCCTGCTCGTGCCCTTTCATGTTCCCCTCCGAGGTTCCCAGCCCGACGGCCGTCCTCTCCCTCTTCCCCTTGTCCGGGGCTCCCTGTTTGAAAATGGTGTAAAATGCCTCATTTGTTAGCTTGCTTCTGATTTCCTGGCATCACTGCGTTGGGTTGTCCCCATGCACGGTGCTGGGGATGTGATGGCCAAGAGCCACACAGTGACCTCATGATGCTGAAGGGTCTGGGCACGGCTATGCACAGCAGTGCCCACGTCCTCACTGTCCTATCCTCTGCTCCTCTGCCCCATCCCCAGGCCTCATTCTCTGGAAATTGCGTGGAAATTGCTGTGAGACTGTGCTGGGAGCTGGGGTTGTGATCATCCTGGTGGGAGCAGGGATTGTGGTGGGGCTGAGCATCCCAGGAGGTGGAAAGCAGCGAGTTCTGCTCTGCAAGAAGGAGGGAGAGGCAGGGTGGCATTTCCTGATTCATTTTAAGCACTGAATATAACTCTTCAGGAAAATTGCCCTCCTTCCTCATACGCATTGAATGGGAGCCCACAGCTTCTATGGGATCTGTAGGTCCAAACGTCTCAGTTTCTTCTGGGAAAGGTGAGAGGGAAAATGAAAGAGGGGAGGAAGGTATAAGAACACCTCTGGATGAAGGGAGTGAGAGGTAATGAGGGCAGAAAAGTTCCCCTGATTGAGTCACACAGCAACAGAGTGATTGAATTCTGGAAAGATCAGTTGTTGAGCAGTTTGTATCTCTTAGATTAAATGCATACAAAGGGACAAATGAGCCAGCTGTTCTTCCCTGCACGTGGAGGCAGAGAGGACTGGCAGGAGCAAAACCCCCTTGGTTACAGGGGACACCTCTGCAAACCCCCCCAGTCCTGGGGTTTCTGCTCATGGGACTGTGCAGCTGAATTCAAACCCACGGCGCCTGCCCAGGCTGCCTTTACATAAACCAAGAGGTGGGTTTGACATAGATAAGGGTGAAATGTTTTATTGGAATCAATAAACTGTACATTAATCAGTCTGGATGGGTTATACCCCTCTCCACGCTGTGGGAATAGGAAATGAATGCGCGGGCTATAAATACAGAGAGCTTCATTGCCAGCGCTGTAAATCATCAGAGGGCTGTAAATTACGGTTCCCTCTGTCTTCCCTTGTATAAACAGCCATCAGCCACGGCGTGAAGGTGCTCAGAAGGAGCTGTGCCATGCTTGGAGGCAATGTTATGCAGGGATGGAGCGTGCCAGGGGGTTCTGCTGGCGTGATGCAGAGCTGGGAGAAATTGATGAGAAGTCTCCCGGTGACTCAGTGCAGAGTCAGACCTCATGGGGCGATGAGCTGATATACCTGCTGCTGAGAATGTGTGTGCCTCACCCAGCAGGGCCAGCCACGGCGCAGGGCAAAGCTCAGCCCAGGTAACGGATGCTAAGTGCCCCAAATTGGGAAACAGAAGGAACAAGGTGTCCCCATGCCTCCTTTCTTCCCAAGCATCAGCCTTTTTTTGCTCATAAAATCTTCACGAGCACAGTGTCAAACCCTCACGCTTCCTCCTTATTCATAATCATTTGCAAACTTCCTTGTGAATGACACCCCTGCTCTATAAAAAGCTCAGGAAGGCGCTGGAAGCGGCAGTGTGCTGAACTTTGAAGTTCACCCCCCCCCACCTCGTTAGCTATGTAAATGCTGTGTGTAGCCTCCAGGTCACTAATGAGCCTGATTGCAGCACTGTGTTGCAAGGGAAAGTGTGCCCGAACATCCCTGGGGAGGTGAATGTGCATAGGGAAGTGCAGGATGAGCAGCCATGGTGGGAACATCCCGGGGTATGGATGCCACAAGCATGGGCAGAAGGCAATGCACCGAGTGTGCAGCTCTCCGCTCTGTTCCAGCACTGTTTTCACTGTTTCTGGCTCGGTTTTCCAGCTCTGCTTGTTCAGCCCTAGGAATGCTGGAGGAAACATAAAATCCCCATAAATGAGACACCAGTCCAGGAGAGGTTTGAGATGGGTGTCGGGGGTGGCTGGAAGACATGGTCCTGTTTTAGGGACACAGCTGTTCCCCAAGAAACCCTCTGCTCCCTTGGGTCACCTGGAGTGCTGCATGCCACCAGGGTCCCTATTGGTCCTCTCCCCTTAAATTATTAACCCACAGCCTGCTCCTGGCCTCTGCTGGGGTTTGCTGAGTGCTTAGCCTGCTGGCCAAGGTACAGGTGGTTTGAACTTTCTTAGAATTGACTTTCCTTGAATAAAAAGGTCTTCCCTGGGGGTACCTACGTGATGGGCTTGGCTGGCTAATACCCCGGGATTAGCTGAGGGACACTTAATGCTCTGGCCAATGGCCAGTGCTTCCTGCAGGAGACCCTTCAAGGACGCCCACCCCAGTGCTATTAGCTTTGTGATTCTCCTGGATAAGGGGATGAATCCTTCCCCTGAGGGCTGTGAAGGGGCAGAGAATCCCAGTGCCCACCTGGGCCCCCCACAGTGCCACCGGCTTAATCTGGAGTGGGGTGGCAGCTTTGTGCCCTGGGTCTGGCTGTGGATCCACACCATGCAGGCGATGCTCCGTGCCTGCAGCCCACATGTCCCTGCATTGTGGTCTTTGACCCAGCGCTGCAGCCCGGCTGGCGGCACTTGGTGAGGTGCTCATAAAACCAAGGAGCAGCCCCTGGAATGCGCTGGTTGCCAAAATAAAGGCTTGAATCACTGCTCTTCTGGGAAACGCTTGTCCCAACACCCAGCCTGGGGCTGCTGTTCCTTGGCTGGGGAGTGGGTCTGGGCTGGGGATGCTGGGCAGGGCCAGACTGCTCTCCCTGGCCCTGGGAGTCTGAGGTCTGTGGACTCAGCTCTTCCCTGCCTGCTCTGTTTCTTCCCAATCTCTTTAGCCCTGGGTGCCGGTGTCCTGGTCTGTGCTTCTTGGATTTGCCCTCCAGCATATGGGCCCTGCTCTTACCAATAGCAAAGCCATGGGGCTATTTCGAAGTGCAGAGTTTGATCCTCTGTGCGGAAGACTATAAAACCACTGGGAAGTGTGGTGCGGTTTTGTAACTGAAACATTCCCAGTGTGTGACATATCAAAGCCAAATGAGTTTTTATTGCCAGTGGGGTGGCACTGCTGCTTCCTCCGAGATCTTTGGCACCAGGAAGATCTCCCTGGCTTGGTTTGGTGTTGGCTGACAGCCCTGTGAGGAGCTGCTCTGGGGGCTGCAGGGCTGCCTGGCAGTGGTGGCCACAGCGAGCCCTTCCTGCAGCCCAGCATCTCACAGTGCCCATTTGTGCCACCTGGAGCAGGAGCCAGGGCAGCCTGGGCAGGGCCATCGGGTGGGGGCTCAGCCAGCATCCCCTCCCTCTGCAGTGCAAATAGAAAGGAGCTGGGGTAGATCCTCTCACACGGTTTTGGAAACCCAGCAGTTGTCTAAATCCAAGGGAAAAGATCTTGGCAGGATCTCATGGAGGTGGGATGTCCTCTGGTTGACAACAATAAGGGGGCCCATGTGGCTGCAGTCCTTCATTCCACGCTGATCGCCCCATCCATCACACCACGCTTCCTGAGGTGGCTGGGAAATACTTGAAAATACTGCATGGAAAGGGGAAGTGAAAGCCCTGCCCACTGGTTCCCAGCAGGCAGGGGTAGCGGTGGGGCTTAGACTCCAACAGTGTGGTGAGCATACTGGAGATGGATCTTAGGGGGTTCAGAGTGTGCATGGGGTGCTCAGGCTTTGGGGCCGCTATTTCCAGAAGGTTTGGGAGCAGTAACATGTTCTGGGCTGTCTGAGCTGAGAATCAGCACAGTGTGGCTGTGGTCCCCTCTGCTCAGCAGAGGGAGCATCGACCTCTCTGTGCAGGCACAGCTGGAGCACATCTGGCTGCCAGATGATGGTGACCCAGCTAGGAGGGTCCTGAGTGCTGGGAACAGACCCCAACCCTTGTTCCAGGGCTGCATCATGCAGCATCGTTCTGCTGGCTGCCCTCCCTTTTGCAGTGGGAGATGTGAGAGGGTGGAGGGGCAGTTGAGTTGCCCGTGGCTCTGACCCCACTCTGACTCCGCTCTGATTTGGTATTGCTTCTGTGACTCAGTTTCCCTACCCATATCATTGCCCAGGCTACACTGGGATAGGGGGAAAGTTTTCATAGAGAATTTTCCTGGGAAGAAATGGGAAATAGGGCTCTCATCCATGATGTGTTCCATGCACTGCTCTCAGACCGCTTGGGACAGCCCAATCTTTCCGTGCCAGCCATGCAAAGAGCTGCTGGGCAGCAGGGCGTGCAGAGCCTCAGCTCCATCCCCAGCAGCACCTCCCATGCTAAGTGCCCTGCACAGTGCCTGGCGCCCGGATTGCCATGTGCCTGTGTCCCCAGGCCTGGGGACCTCTGCAGCTGGCAGCGGCACGGCTCTCATCTCTCCAGCTCCACAGCCCTGCTTGCTGTGCTCTGACCTGATCGGAGCCCTGATGGCTGCGGTGGTGCTCAGAATGGAGCCAGGACTTGCAGCCACTGTAATTTTGAGCTGCTTTGACCTGTGAAATGGAGACCTTTGGGGAATAGCATAGGATTATACTCTTGCCTGTTTTGATCTAGCATTTGCTACAGCTGCCCTGCATCAGCCTCAAAACATCCCACCACTCCACTGCCCACCTCTTTTAGGGGGTCTGTGTCTTGTTGAAAGCCATCCTTTACACAGTCTAGGGCTGGAGAGGGTGAATTATAGCTCCCTAACAGCCTCCATCATCCTGTGGTGCCTTCCTATGCCTGTTTGTGACAGTAGCCCTGTAGGTGCAGAGCTGGAGACAGAGAGCACAGAGCTGGGGTTGGGTTTTCCTCTCCTCTGCCTCTGTTCTGGAGGGAGGGAAGCAATAATGCTGTGTCACTCAGGCTGCATGACCTCAATTTGGACACCCCAGAGATGCTATTAGTACTGTGGTCAAGGGCAGGGAACTCCTGTCTCCCTATCCTCGTCCCCATCCCCAGGGCTGCCATGTGGAGCAGATCAGGGCAGGGGGTCTCCCTTAATGTGTCTGTGAGTGCGTGTGCACACACACTCAGGAGTGTGTCCTCTGGGGCCTGTGCAGCACATTGAAGCTATTCCCTTATCTAATCGTGGCTCAGGTGAGGGCTATTAGGGTTATACATTAACAGCAGTAACGATGCCCTCTCCCCAAGCTTTGGGCCCTGCCTTGATCCCAACGCTGGAATCCTTCCTTCTGGCCCCACGGATGGCTCAGTTTGGCTGCTTGAGCTATTCCTTTTTCCTTCTGGGGACAAGAAGGAGGAAGTTTGAATGTGTGTTGGGGCTGGATGGTGCTGGCAGCAGGAGGACCCTTGTCCCATCCATGCTACCACCCATGGCCCCCTCCAACAGCCGTGGGCCATGTCCTGGCACAGCCCCAACCCCAGATTGCCCCATCCCACTGCTCCTCAAGATCCCTGCAGGCATTGGGGTCTTACCCACAGGTATGAGGGGTCACCATGAGGAGCCATGATGGCTCATCCCAAATTTCCTCTTTCCTTTCCCAGAGCCATAAAAGGGCCACCGAGGGCGAGTTAAGCGTAACCCAGCATTGATATTCAAGGTAGCCGCATTATTCATTGTCAATAGCATTTCTTGCAAGTTCCTTTCTTCTCCTTGTGAATCGCTCACAATACATTCCTGAATTCAGCAAACATCGCTGAAAACTGCAATTAGTCAAGGCGAGGAAATCTCCATCTCTGGGTTGGTGGCGAGCAGAATCTTTGCTCTCTGGTATTTGCAACGAGCACCCAGGGCTGCGCCGGGGTTCGCCAAGGACGAGCAACGACAAGAGAACAACAGAGCGCAGGCAGTGATGGATCTATTTACGGCTGCAGCAGGAAATAATAATCCCTGCTAGAATTCCTGGCAGATGCAGTATCCACAAACCGCCTTGTTTCGTTACTCTTTAATTTTTTTTAACGTTAGCTGTCAGTTCCATTGCGTTCCAGCTGTTTTTTTTCCACCACGCAGTGGCATTTAAATTGCAATATCGCAAATAAGATCACTTTTCAGTCATTATCTCGTCAGAAAGGGTATTGCTTCCAAATGAAAAAGGAAAAAAAAAAAAGAATTCATATGCGAAAGAAGATATCTTGAGCCCTGGTTCCAGGGGATGCAGTTTTCATCCCTATCCATGGCACAGCCTTGCTGTACCTCCACCTCCTCAGATCATGGGAATATGCACTGTGCTGGGGGCATGGGCAGGGCTGGACCACAGCTACCCAGTGCTATTGCCCACTGTGTTCTTCTAATAGGAAGCAGTATTGTTGGCACCATGTGCCAGCTATCTTCTTGCTCAGGTGAAATGTGGGGTTCAGTGGAGCTCTGATCACACTTGGGGAGACCCTAAGCCAGGTGCAGGCTGGTTATGGCCGAGCAATGCTGGCTATTGAGTCTACCACAGGGAATGTTTGTGCTTACTGTGGGCTCTCCCCACCATATCTTTAATAACTACACCATTCTTTTGTGAACACAGCGTGAGATGATGAAAACCTCTCTTGGTGGCAGAAAAATGCTGTCACTCCTGGGTTTTCCCTCTTTTCCTGTCCTGATCTGTGTGCCTTCAACTGATGGCACTGTGGGTTTGGGCTCTGTGGCACAGAGCTGGGCTTCCTGCAGCCCTCTGGGCTGGACTTGTCCAGGCAGCGTGTCCTCCGCCTGGGCTGCAGCTCTGCTCCTCTTGAGGTGATGATCATGGCGCATAGAATGTGGAGACCATTATCTTGGGATGTTACTGAACACCTCCTTCCCTCCCTACCGTGAACAGCCCCTATCCCCCGGTGCTTTCCAGCATGGAGAAACACCCTGGTGCTACCCAGGATAGGTATCAAACTCCATATGAGCCAAGGACTCCTATCCTCTGGTCCCACGTTCCTCCAGAGCTCTCTGTGTGCTCATGCAGTTCCTCCATGCCATCAGCGATGCTCCTGTCCCCCAGCCCTATCATCTCACTCTCACTCTGCTCTCTCTGCCAGGCAAGACGAGGACAAAGGACAAGTACCGGGTGGTGTACACGGACCACCAGCGCCTGGAGCTGGAGAAGGAATTTCATTACAGCCGCTACATCACCATCCGCCGTAAGGCCGAGCTGGCCGCTGCCCTGGGGCTCACTGAACGGCAGGTGAGTGCTGGAGATGGATTTGAGAGAGGGCAATGCCATTCCCATTCTGCTTCCAGCTCCCGTGGTGCCCCTGGGGTGCTCTTCCTTGTCCACGTGCCCTTTTTTTCTGCATGGCTATCTGTGTCTTTCCACAGGTGAAAATTTGGTTTCAGAACCGAAGGGCGAAGGAGAGGAAGGTGAATAAAAAGAAGCTGCAGCAGCAGAGCCAGCCCACCAGCACAACCACGCCAACCCCCCCAGCTGTGGGCACGCCGGGGCCCATGGGGACCCTCTGCAGTGGCAGTGCCCCAAGCCTTGTCTCCTCATCTCCGCTCACCATCAAGGAGGAGTTCATGCCTTAGCCCCCTCCGCCAGCCACAGACACTGAGAGATAAGCACTACATGGCAGAGCTTGTTGCTGAGCACCCAAAGACACCACGTCCCCTGGGGCACGGTGGCTCTGTCGCCTTCCCAAGAGGCTGATGAGCTCTGTCCTACACAAAGCCCCTATGTTAGGTAGTGCTGTTCTCCTGTAGGAAACATGCGCTGGTCTCTGGCATTGGTAGCCCAAAACCAGTGGGATGAGTCTTTAGGTGATGGTGGAGGACCCTTTCTGTGGAACATCAGAATGAGCCGGTGGGTTGCTTCCTGCACGGTCTTCCTGGTGGTCCAGCTGCCTGCTGCTTTGGGGCAGTTCTAGGGAGGCTGAACTAAAGAAAAGGCTTGGCTGGACTCAAAGCAGACAAATCTCATCTGAGATTGTGGAATCTGCCATGCCTGGAGCGAGTTGGACAGCAGGAGCTGGGTAGGACCCTCAGCACTGGGACTGGAGGGAGAATGGGGGCTCCTTAAACTGAGACAATGGCAATGAGCGTCCCCCGTGTCCCCCAGCTACCATCCCCAGCTCCATCCCTGTGGCAACAAAGGACCATCGTGAGACCTGCACACATCTGTCCTACAGATGGACCTCCCTATGGAGGCTTTGAGACCACCTTCCAGCGTGGAGGAACAAGAACAAGGTTGGCAGTTAGAACAGTGGACAACTCCAGGTTGCCCAGAAGGGCCACTCACCTACCCATGGCATTGCAGAACCTGCACAGCTCCGTGCTGCATCAAGGCACTACCAGCTGCCAGGACCATCATGGTGATGGGACATGTCCTTGTGCAAGATGATGGATTGCTGGCTTCTGAAGAGAGACATGGGTGGGTCTGTGCTGTTTACTCCAAAACAAAAAAGGCTCTGAGTTTTGCCTGCTTTGTACTCCTCCATCTGCTGCACCATTGGTAACCAATGGCTTTTTTTTCCTCCTGGAAATCAGAGTTAAAATTCCCCTTAATCCTTCTGAATCCTTGGATCTCTACTGCCTCAGCTACCTTACAGCACAGTTTTGGGTGCCCCAGAGGGTGTGCTGGGACACAGGAGGGTTTGAGGCTCCTACTTGGGGCTGTGGCTTCCCAAGACCAAGGTGAGGGTTCAGTGGCTCTCATGATCCTTTTCTAGCATCATCACTCTGAGCCCCGGCAGGAACAAGAAGTGGAGATGTCCCTGTTACCTGCAGAGTCCCTTGTCCGCTCCCAGCCCATTCTGGCCTAGAACTCACAGTGCTTGGGGTTTCGTACTGCACAGCTCCTTGACACCCACTGCACCTACAGCCCTTTAATAGGGTCTACGTCCCCCACCATGGGGACCAGTGACATCTCCCTGGGGCCATCACTGCTACTTTACACCAAAGGCAGACGCTGGTGTTGGCCTGGGACTTCAGCTCACAGCTTGTGTACAGAAGGCAGAACATTTTATTTTCTAGGCTTTGGTAAAAATAAAAGTGAGCAGGAGCCCTGTGAGCTGTGGGTGTGTTGCTGCCTCTCCCCATGTGCCCACATCGATGTCCCCAAGTGTGATCAGACCAGTGCCATCAGGGAGGGCATGGGCAGAAATATCTGGAGACAGCAGCCTGGCCCCATAGCCTGATTGCAGTGTGCTGTGTGTCCATCTCACGAGGGCAGCATGGCTGCAATGTGGCATGAGGCAGCTACGTCCTGTCCCTTGGGTACAGTGGGGATGGCTAAGGGACGGATGGTTTCCCGGGGACAGCCGGGAAAAGGGTGAGGCTGGGCCTTGCTGGTGCTGGAGGCCAAAGAACAAGGCCAGCTGCCCACCGACGTGGCTGCTGCTGATTGGTGCCTGCCCGCCTCTAATCTCATTTTATGGCTGTTGATGGGCTGAATATCCTCCTTGTCCAAGAAGAGCAAACAGAGAATGAGGATATGAGATAGAGCTTGGGACAGCTGGCATCAGTGCCTGGTCGTGACAGAGCTGGCACAGGTGGTCCCCACTGCCTGTGCTGTCCTCTTCCCCATCTAATTACTGCCTATCTCCATCTCAGCCACATCAGATTTGGGGCTGCCATTAAATTCCTGCCCAAAACAGCTTCTCCAGCCTCAAAACACACAAAGATGTGCTGGTGGGGCAGGTGGATGTGATGAAGGGTGAAGTCCTTCTGGGTAGAGGAGATAGAGGAGCAAAGGAGGGATGAGGCAGAGAGAAGGGCAGAGCAATGGTTTTTTTCTGTGACCTTACAGGAGTGGCTGTGCCCAGTGTTGAGCCCTGCTGAGCCTGGCACATGGCACAGCAGGGCATTGGTGGCTAAAACAGGCTGGAGAGGCAATGGAAACGGAGCTGGTGCCATAAAGGGAAAGGTACCGGGGTGGGTGGGTCTCCCGCCCAAGGAGCGGTGTGCCATTGGACACTTTGGTGCCTGCGAGAAGATGAGAGCCACACAGAGGGAAGATGCTCTGTCACACCCTGGAGAAGCTCCTGGTGCCGTTGACAGCATGAAATTCCAACTGATACCCTAATCAGGCGCCTGCCTGTTTGCACAGCGGGGTAAAAGTCCAGCGAGCTGTGGGCTGTGCCCTTGGGTTGCTGCAGCCTGTGTGTGCACAGGGAGCAGGCGCTGGCAAGAAGAGGCCATAAATACGCCCACACAGCCAGCACCCCTTCCCCCAACACACACACAGCCCTCAGCCCCGCTGACGAAATGCATCTGCTGTGTCCCCGCTCCCATGTCCTCCCCTGACTCTCTGCCATCATGCTGGCAGCGCCGTGTCCCCGCTGGCTTTGGCATGCACACTTGTTGGCTGTGCCGTACCCATATTTGCACCGCTGGCAGGTGACAGTCACTCAATTTCAGCAGCTATGGCACCTACCCCTTGAGTTGCACAGCCCAAAATTGCACCATGGCCATATGGGGACACTGGGTGGCACGGAAGAGGGACCCTGAGGGCTGTCCTCATCAAGCCCCTGTGCTTTCTGCCCATTACTTCCCCTGTGCTCACACCGCCTGCTTTTGCACCCTCCTTGGAGAAATCTTGAAATAATCATCAAAATAAGGCCACGCACAACAGGTGGCCGACAGCATGGCAGCCTCCGGCATGGCACAATTCCCAGCAGTGACGAACCGGAGCGCTGCTGCGGCTGCTGCCTTCCCTGTGTCCCATGGAGCAGAGCTGGGCACGGCCCCATCCTGCTGTTGGGTAACTCCCTGCCCGCCCCAGTGGAGGGCTGGGCTGTTTGTGTAGGGCTCGGCCTCTGCTGGTGATACAGGGCTGGGGCTGAACCACACTGCCAGCAGCTTCCCACCATGAGACTCTTCTCTCTAGGTAGATCCCAAGGGGAAAAAAAAAAACAATGGGCTGGTTCAGATCACACAAGCACGAAAGGCAAACAAAGCATCCCTGCCCCAGCAGGAAGGGTGAGGATGGGACAATGCGCCATGCAGCTCGGCGCAGCATTCCCCATAGCATCCCAGGAGAGGGAGAAGCAATGGATCACCCAGAGGGAAGTAAAAGCTTGGAGGCTTCCCAAAAGCTATGTAAAAAAAGAGATGTTTGTTGGATGATGTATTTTGCTCCTTCCTCCTTTCCCGCTGGGAAACCCAGGTAAATGTTAGCTCTGAAAGACCCACTGTGCAAACTCAGAGGCACTTCATCTGTGCTGGGTTTTGCAGAAATGTGTTTTCATGCTCACAGTCTGATTCCTTTGGGGGAATTTTTACAAAAGTGTTTGGGGGGCTGTAGGAACATGACTCCTGTTAGATAGCAGGGAGTTTCAGGGCTTCAGTCCTAGCTCTGTCTCTCTGCTTACCTCCAGCAGCTTCTGCTCAGCCTTAAAGTGGCTGGGGACACGTTTGGGTCAGGCTGAAGTACCACAAAGTGTTTGCAAAGAAATGGGGCATACACACTCCTATGGGCACAGCGCAGGGAAAGTGAAACACAAGAAGGAAAGAGGCATTGCCCTGAGGCAGCCAGCAGCTCTCCTTGTGGCCCCAGAGCATGTGAGATCATCCCCTCCTGCAGTCCTGCTGGGGACATTTGATACCACAGAAGGAGAAAAAGAGTCAGGGACCAGCTCCTTGCCTCCTCACCTGGGGTTTGACTGAGCACAAAGGGGAAAAATCCCAATCTCCTGAGCTCTGGGTCTGTGGGATCCCACTCAGCACGAACACTCACATTCTAGGGAGATGAGCCGTGCTGTAGGACCTGTCCCAGGATGGCTCCAGCCCCCAACACTGAGAGGCACTGGTCCTGCCCAAAGGGACTGAGGGCTGTCCTGGGCTGGGGGCTCCAGCTGTGTGCTGCCCGAAGGAAAATCAGCGCAGGGCTGGCCAGAAAGCTGCTGAGAGCTGCTGGACTTGCCTTGCTACCACCACCCCCTGGGACATGTGGGAGCCCCGTGTTCCCAGCAGCAGGCTGTCTGAGATCTTACACATTCACAGCACATGTAAAGCAGCATCCTCTCCTCCTCGCTGCTCTGCTTGGGGCCGAAGCCCCAGACCCCCCCCTCCAGCAGGGGTACGTTTGACAGACAGCCCTCCTGCAGCCTGCCCAGAGCCGTCTCCTCCCTCCCTCCCCGCTCAGCGTGCAGCCAGCCCCAACTCCAGGCAGAGCCTTCTGCCGGGCTGTGCCCCCCTCCACCCTTCATCCATCCACCCCGGCACCCCCCTCTGCCCGCCTGCTCTGCTCCCCCTTCTCCCTCCCTACCTCCGTCTGCGGAGTGAGAGAACAAGTGTCGGATCGGGGAGCGCATAGCAACAGGATTCTGGGATGAAGAAGATTCGGCAGCAGCAGCTCCGCAAGGTGAGAACCAATGTGGGAGCGCGGGGACATCGCGTGCCATTGCCCCATGGGATGCATGGCTGGGGGCACGGATTGCAAATTGGGTGAGGGGCATTTGGAGATGGGTGGGGGTCATTTTGTAGGGACTTGGTGAAGGGATGCATCCCCAGCCCCTGCCCCCAGGGGCAATGATTTGTGCCAGGGATGCCCGGGAGGGTGGGCACCAGGTGCTCGGTCCCACAGTGCTGCTCATGAGGATGCTGCCCCTTGATGTAGGGAGCTCGGGGGCTCCAGGTTCCCCCATGGGATCAGGACACAGCTGGGCTGCTTCTTCCCTACCCAAGGCTGGGTTTGAGGGTCTCAGGGGACCCAGGTGGTGCTGGATCCTGAGCTCCCCTTTTACCCTTTGGAGGCCAGTGGAGCTAGGAATCCTGATGGGAGCTCTTTGAGACCCAGCTCTCAGACTTCCCCATGCCAGTCTTGCCCTTCCAGTCTTCTGTCTGCCCCTGCACCAGGGACAGAGCCCCTTGCATTGCCCTTCCCACATGGGGCTGGGTGCTGTGGCGTGGCTGAGTGGCAATCTCAGCTCTCATGCTGCTGTTCCTGCATGTGGGTGCTGCCCAGAGCACACCCAGGCACTGCCCTTCACCTTTTTGCTCTGCCTGCTAACCGCAGGGTAAGGATGGCTCCAGCCCGTGCCCTGCCTCCAGCTGCAGGAATGAAAACCCTAAGAGTTTTGTCCATGACAGGAAATTCCTGGGATGCTGGGACATGATGTAAAAACCCAGTGCTGGCCTGGCACAAGGCAGCAGCTCTCTGGCAGCCTTCTGCTTTGCTCTGTGCTGCTGGGAGGCAGCTCTGTCCTCTCCCATTTCCTACAAATCGCTTTTTCAGATCACTCAGCAACTGCAAGAACCATTCAAAGTTCTCCTTGTCCCTCCAAAGGCCTTTCTGAGACGTGCAAAGAAATTTCTCTGCTGCTCACGGTCCTGTTTAGCATTTACTCAGGAATCCATTTAGTCCCACAGCAATCAGCCTGAATGGAAAGCAGATGACTCTGGAGTTACTTCCCCATCTCCGGTGCTGCTCGGGGCCCTTCACCATCCCAACCACTCAGAGCCCCGGGTGGAGGCAGGAGGAGGTGTCCCCTTCAGGTGGCAGGATGCCATGCCTGACCCTGGGCTGAGGTTTCTCTGGAGCTGCTGGAACCACTCACACAGCCCCACAACCCCAGCAGCCCCTCCTCACCTGCATCCGCTTCCTATTTGCAAGCCGGGAGTTTCAAGCCTTTCTAACAGACATATGGAAATTCCTCCTTAATAGAGATCTTTCTCGGGCTCTAAGGATTTTTGCTTTTGCATAATAGTATTTCCGTAAGGGCTGAGTGGATTTTATTTTATTTTTTTCCTACACGGGATTTCTTACACGCTTCAGGGATTATTTGGTGCAAGGGTGGGAGCCTGGCACTGGGATGTCCCCATTCCAACAGGTGCTGGGTGCAGAGCCTCCTTGTGCCATGCCACAGCCTGGCCCATTGCAGCCAGTGGATTTTTTTTCTGCGAGAGATTAACAAGCAATTCGAACTGATCCTGAGTGACTCACATGGCACAGACGCACTGTGCTCACGGCACAGAAATCTGCCTTTGGGTGGCATTTCCTCAGCCAGACGCTGTGGTTCACACACAAAATTGTCAACGAATCACGGACAAAACAACAAAATGATGCCAAAAGTATGAATCGAGGCAAAATACGATGAAAAAATCAACCTGGAGCTGGCTGGCTTCTCACAGCTCCAGCTTTGTGACTGTTGAGTTTTGTAGAGGTTTCATTTAAGCAAAGCAGTTTGCAGATAGTAATTAGCACAGGATGATTTCACTGTGGAAGCCAGCTCGTGTCTTACCAGAATCTCAAACACCTTTTCTTCTTGGTGCCCTTTACTTTGCTGACCTCTTGGGGGCATCCCCTGGATGCAAAGTGGTGCAGTGCTTGAGGACAGCGATGCCAGGGGAGCGGATGGTCCCTGTCTGTCTGTAACCGGTCTGAAAGATGGCAGCACTGCATGCAAAGCACTGGCACAGAGCTGTGTGTCAGCCTCTGCTGGGAGAGAAAAGCCCTGTTATGAGAGAGGCTGAAATAGGTTATTAGTCTTAAAAAAAAAAAGGGCTGAAAGAGAGCCTCAGCGTGAGATATCCACCTGAATCAGTGAGGTGTGCAGCTCTCTGTTGTCTGGGACAAAGGTGGTCTGGAATCCTTAAATACTGCATTTTGCAATTTGTTTTCATTCAGATATCAGCCCAGGCTTTGTGTGGTGGGTGAGGATCCGGGCAATCTGGGTGATGCAGTCTCTTCTGTGCCTCCCCTACCACTGTGCTCCCACTGCCCCACCTGCCACAGACCTCAGGGAGCACAGCTGATGTCTCAGCAGGGATGCTGCGGCACAGTCTGTCCACCGTCTGCAAGCATGGTTTGCTGTGGGTTGTGGCTGTGCACTGGGTTAATTAGAGGGTATGGCCAAAATGAGGAATTGCTTAATCAGAGAGCTCAGTTAAGGAGCTGCAGGAGGGCTGCCAGGTGGCAGCGGTGTTTTGTAGTGATGGTATTATATTTAGGTCATGGTTTCACTTTGCAGCCTGAAGCTTTTCCTCCAGCCCGTACCCTGTGGTTATGGCATGCAACAGGGATGGGCTTTTAGGGGTGGCTTCTGCAGCCAGGTTTGGGTTTTGATGCCAGCCTTTTGCTCAGGTGAGCACCTCAGGTTGGCTCTGGGAAGAGCTGCCGGATCATCCCACACCAGGTGGATTCACTTGGTGCTGGTGGGCAGGAGCAGGGTGAGAGCGTGCAGCCATTGCAGAATGGCTCCTGGTCTCCATGGGAACTGGCAGCAGGATCAGCCCAGGCTGGACGGAGAGGAGAAGAAGGATGAGGAGGAAAGGGCTGTGCCACCTTGTACAGACACTGCATCCCAATGGGAAGGAGGACCCACAGTTCTGAGCTTATCCTCCCACATCTGCATCTCAAAGTCTGGCTCTCTATGGTCTATGAATTCAGGCAGAGATGGTTGTTTTTCCCTTTTAAGACTCCAGAAGAAGGGGAATCCCCCTGCCCTGGTCCTGGTGTCCTGTTTGCAGGGACACCTCTGTCCTCTTGCCTCACTGGAGCTGAACCCAATGCACCCCACAAGGAGAGGGCTCTTCCCATGCCATACTCACGTTCGTGTTTTGAAGATGAGAATACATTGTCGTGGCCCCTTGAGATGATTTCTTGACAAAACTGCCTTTCTCAGAGAGCTCTGGCCATGTGGGATGGATTTGATCCCCTTACAAAGGATGTCAGCTTGCTTTAAAGCCATAGGCTTGATGGTGTACAGAGAACCACCAGAAAGGAGACAAACATCATCACTGTGACTTAGTGGTCATGAATTTACACCTCTCAGAGATCCTTCCTTCCCTTCTTCCCCTGCTTTACCCCTGCCTTCCATCCCTGGCCATCCTCTCCTATTCCTGCACCCTCTCTCACTCAGCCAGTGACACCAGAGCTCCTGGTGAGCCCCAGCAGCCCGGATGGAGAGCTGGGCTCCCAGTGCCCAGAAGACAGAGGGAACTGGACGGGACGTCTGGATTTCCTCCTCTCCTGCATCGGGTACTGCGTGGGCCTGGGAAACGTCTGGAGGTTCCCCTACAGGGCTTACACCAATGGAGGAGGTACTCATGCATCCTTCCAGCCACGTCCCCTTATCACTGAGTTGGGCAGGTCCCTGAATAGACAGCCCTCCCCCATCTCGGGGCTGAGGAGCAGCAATAACTGGAGAAGATCATGGTGGTGTTTGTGAAAGATTTGAGGAGAAAACATTTTGTGTATGTGGGCAAAGCAAAGCAAGGTGCGAATCACACACCAGGGGCACGGTGCCCTCTGGGATCTGGGGTGGGTGGTATTGTGGGGAGCTGCTGCTGCCCCTGTCTGCAGAGTTAATATTCTGGCCCCTTCCTGGGAAGGCAGTGGGAGGTTGTGGTAAGGATATTTTCCTTTTACTAGGTGGGCTTTAGCTGTTCACTCCGCATTAATTTCAGGGTTGTTTTCCTTTCTGCTTCCCGTAGGAGCTTTCTTGGTTCCTTACTTCATCATGCTGGCCATCTGTGGGATCCCCATCTTCTTCATGGAGCTGTCACTCGGGCAGTTCTCCAGCCTGGGGCCGCTTGCCGTCTGGAAGATCAGCCCTCTGTTTAAAGGTGCGTGAGTGAAATCCAGAGCCCCCGCGGTGCTTCCATGAGAGCTACTGGATGGGGCCATGGACCAGAATCCTCATCCCACTGTCCTCAAAGGTTAAACGCTGGGGGAAAATGGAGCTGGTCAGGCTGCTGGGTCAGCCATTTGGGTAGCTGCAAGATACGTATGAGCTACCTGTCGTCAGAGTCTCTGCATGTCCTCATCAGCTCTAGAAATTATATGAAATTGTATGAAAAACTGAGTCAGACAGTGTACAAAATACAGCACTGAAGCTAAGCAAAGGCTGTTAAAAAGGTAAGAACAAAGTGTTCAAAAAAAGTTCAGATCAAACACTGAGCTGGAGCAAAAGTCTCTGTATAATGCCTGAAAGAAGGTTGTAGTGTTGCAGGGGTTGATCTCTTCTCTCAGGTTGCCAGTGATAGGACAAGAGGGAATGGCCTTGAATTGCACCGGGGGAGGTTCAGATTGGATATTAGGAAACATTTCTTCTCAGAAAGAGTGGTGATGCAGTGGCACAGCTGCCCAGGGAGGCGTTTGAGAACTGTGGAGATGTGGCACTGAGGGACGCCATCAGTGGGCATGGTGGGATGGGCTGGGGTTGGACTTGGGGATCTTAGGTCTTTTCAAACCTTAATGATTCTATGGAATAGATTATCAATTCACATGCAGAGAGGTCAATAAAGGAGATTCCCCAGCAGGTGAACCTCTGCCTTGGAGCTGGTTAACCATGTGACTGCTGAACCCCAGTGTCTGACCCTGGATATGGATGCACTCTGCTCCGGAGAGATGGCTCACTTCTTCTTTACCCTCTCCTTCCTCCAGGCATTGGCATGGGCACCATCCTCATCGTCTCCCTGGTGGCCATTTACTACAATATGATCATTGCTTACGTTCTCTTCTACCTCTTTGCATCCCTCACAAGCGACTTGCCCTGGCAGCACTGCGGCAACTGGTGGAACACTGACCTGTGCCTGGATCATCGCATCCTCAAGGCGGGGAACACCACCCTCCCCGTCAACATCTCCAACACCGTCAGCCCCAGCGAGGAGTACTGGAGGTGAGGAGGTGTGGAGAACAGGGAGAGAACAAGGATAGAAGGTGGGCACTCATATTGTGGGTGCAGTGACGAGCTCACTGTCAGCATTGGATGTTCAGCCATTGGGACTGTGGGATGTGCCCATTACCTGGAGTTGCTTTGATGGCCTGGAAATACTTTAGAAGGAAATGTATCCCACAGCTGGACCAGCCAGGACTCACTCATAGCCAGGCTTCCCTCGCAGCTCTGCAGCGCACTGTGGACAAGTCCCACCGACTGCTCAGCAGCCATTCTCTTTTCGCCCTAGCCGCTACGTTCTGCACATCCAAGGGAGCTCCGGGATCGGGGATCCTGGCAGGATCCGCTGGAACCTGTGTCTGTGCCTGCTCCTTTCTTGGACTATTGTGTACCTGTGCATCTTAAAGGGAGTCAAATCCTCTGGCAAGGTAAGGGCTGGATGGTCTCTTCAGGGATGTCTTCCTGTGTCTGCATTTCTCCTTGCATCTGGGAAGTGAGAGCCATAAATATTTGCTAGACATGGGCTATTTGGGGGTGGCTTGAACACCCTGACACCAACGCTGCTGGCCATGCTGCATCCCAAGGACCTCAGCACTGCAGGTGATTCTGGGTGACCCAGTGTCCCATCCCAGGATGTGCTATAGGGGATCAGGTGCACTGCTCCAGCTCTGCAGCCAGCTCTGCTCTCCCACAGGTCGTGTACTTTACTGCCACCTTCCCATACCTCATCCTGCTGATGCTGCTTATCCGTGGTGTGACACTGGAGGGGGCCTGGAAGGGAATCCGCTTTTACCTCACGCCCCAGTTTGACCACTTGCTGTCTTCCAAGGTGAGCAGGGCTTTCAGTAATTTGCCCGAGACACAAAAATGAATATTCTCCTGTCATCTCCAGCACACAACAGAGGCAGTTCCCCTGCCTGTGGGTCTTTTCTGGCCAGCTTCTGGCCCAAAGTTCTCCCCCTCCTCCACCAGACCTAAAACATTTCCAGTCAGCAGCTTGTCTCTGCTCCACACGTTGCCTGTGCTGTGCTTCCCACCCCTATGTCTCCAGGGGGTTTCCAAATCCAGGCTCTCCTTCACTTTGTTTCCCCTCAGGTGTGGATCGAAGCAGCCCTGCAGATTTTCTACTCCCTTGGGGTAGGCTTTGGGGGCCTCCTCACTTTTGCCTCATACAACACCTTTCATCAGAACATCTACAGGTAGGAGCCAGATACCATCTCCTCAAAATCATAGCTGGGGAGCCACAAAAGCTTCAGCTGTTCCCTACTGCAGGCACAGGCAGAGAGGAGACTCTTGGTGCTGGGCTGATTCCCTCCTCAAGGGAAAGCAAGTTTGGGAGAAACCCCACAGCATGACCTGTGTCATTAGATACAGGTTCCTGGTACCTCTGGAAAGTACCCACTGAAGGAGGCCCTTGGGAGAATCGCATTGCAGCGAAACCTGGGCTGGCAAGGCCACCCCAGCATGGGGCTGCTATGTTCAGAGCGTTTGCTTTCTTCTCTGTAGGGACACCTTCATAGTCACCCTGGGCAATGCCATCACCAGCATTCTGGCGGGGTTTGCCATCTTCTCTGTTTTGGGATACATGTCCCAGGAGCTCGGGGTCCCCGTCAACCAAGTGGCCAAAGCAGGTGAGGTCAAACAAGGACCTGTTTTCCCGGAATCTCTGCCAGGGCACAGCAAGGAGCTGGGAAGGGGAGGTGTGGGGCAGATCTTTCATTCCCTGTAGCACCTTCAGCTGGGATGGGGGAGATGGGAAACTTCCACCCCACTCAGGCACGGGGATGAAAGGCAGCTGAGGATGTCAGTGTGAGGGATCGAACTGCAGGCTTGGTTGTCCAGGAAAGGGAAGGGGGAAGATTGCTCCTTGCCATGCAAATCTTAAACAGCACTAAGTGATGCCTAACAATGGCATGAACAAGAAACAGGCTTATTCTGCACCTCGACATCTTCTCCTGCCCATCTTGCAGGGCTGTGGACAAGTCCCCACTGCAGTGTCATGCTGCTGGAGCCTTCTTTCCTCCATGCCCTTCTCTGTCACCCCCTTTTCACCCTGCTGTCCTTTACCTCCCCTAGGTCCTGGCCTGGCTTTTGTGGTGTACCCCCAGGCCATGACAATGCTCCCCCTTTCTCCATTCTGGTCTTTCCTCTTCTTCTTCATGCTGTTAACCTTGGGCCTGGATAGCCAGGTAAGGACAGAGCCCAGCAGGCCAGCTGCAGTGACAGGCATCCCAGGAGGATCAGGGAATCCTCTTTTCCTTCCCATTCAGTTTGCCTTTATGGAGACCATCGTGACGGCAGTGACAGACGAATTTCCCTACTACCTGCGACCAAAGAAAGCTGTTTTCTCAGCTGCCATCTGTGTTGGCCTCTTCCTAATGGGACTGATCCTCACAACAGAGGTAAGGTGAGGGGATGGATGCACTGGGGACTGACCAGGGGTTCATCCTAAAGACAGAGACAAATATATTCATGTCAGCTAAAAAGGTGGGAGAGAGATGACTGATGGGGCTGGGTTCCTTGCGGATGTGAAGTCCCACAGGGAGTAATGCAGCATTACTGTCCTTGTACCAACCCCAGAAGAGAAGTGATGTCTCCTGAGGCTGCCAACATGGGGCAAGGGGTGTATGATCCCACAAGTGGGAGGATGTAGGTAGGATTTTATTGGGATGCTGGTCCCAGAGATGCTGGTCACTGTGCTTGGACTCTGCAGGGCGGGATGTACTGGCTGGTCCTGCTGGATGACTACAGCGCTGGCTTTGGTCTCATGGTGGTGGTGATCACTACCTGCCTGGTAGTGACACGTGTCTATGGTAAGAGGGTCTGTCCCATGGGGACATGGGGAAGAGCGGGTATGACAAAGAGGGGGGGTAGAGTGACAAAGAGGTATTTGGAGGGAACAGGACGGGAGCCAGCAGCCTCACAGTGTAACATGAGGCACCTCTTCTTGTTTCTCTTTCACTGGATTCGCTTCCCAGAGATATCTGTGGGACTGAGCCTGGTCCCTCAGACCAGCTGGGTCCTCCTTCCTGCATTTCCAGCTGGGAGGAGAAATGCTTCTTTGCTTCTAGAGGAAAATGCTCTTGCCGTTCTGGTCCTGGGAGATGGCAGCTGCTGAATCCTTGTCCCTGTCCCTTCTCTAGGCATGAAGAGGTTCTGCAGAGACATTCACATGATGCTGGGCTTCCAACCAGGGCCCTACTTCAGAGCCTGTTGGATGGTCCTGTCCCCAGCTACGATGATGGTAACTACTGGGCTAGATGGTGCTAGAATCCCTGGTGACCTCCCCTTGTCACAATTTGCTCTACTGACCTCTCAAAGGACCGCTCTGGTTCTGCTGAGACCTTTGGGGAGCTCTGAGCTGACTTGCTTTCCCCCCACCCCACAGGCACTGCTGGTGTACAACATCATCAAGTACCAGCCCTCTGAGTATGGCAGCTACCGCTTCCCTGCCTGGGCTGAGGCCCTGGGCATCCTTATGGGACTCTGCTCCTGCCTGATGATTCCTGCAGGCATGCTCATGGCTGTGCTGCAAGAGGAAGGGACGCTTTGGGAGGTAGGAGGCCCTGAAGCACCCCAAAAATGTGAACAGCTGATCCTGAGCCCCTGCCATCCTGTGCTGTCTGGTGATTTGCTGCCTGTGAAATGCATGGAGTGTTGTTCCTTTCATGCGGGGAATAGAGACATGTGGGACTTCACAGCCATTTTGCAGTAGAAAAGGCAAAACAAGGAAGCAGTGGTGCAGAAAGGCTTTGCCCAGGGGCAGGCTGTGTAGCTGCTTGCAGCATCCCAGCCTGGGTTTTACCTTGCTGCTCTCCCCCGGCTGCTATGAGCAGAGCTGCAGCGCTTGCTGCCCTCCCCAGGCTGCAGCCTTTGGAAGGAGGAGCCTGGTCCTGGGCACGATGACGTGACCAGGAACCACCTTGATGGATGCTAACCCATTACCTAGAAGGATCTAATTCTACACCATAGCCCTGCACTAACTCCCCGCTCCCACAAGCCTTCCCCACCATCCCATGCAGACCAACAGACCGCTGCAAAGCACAGAAGGGCAGTGAGACACTGTTGCTTTCCCCAGATGCTGCAGGACAGTCTTTTGGCCCCTTCCCACCACTCTAGGGCTCATCCCACAAAGGATATGAATGATAGCGGGGAGCACAGCAGGTGCCACGCCACAGTGAGCACCCACACCCCTCTACCCATCCCTTCACAGCGCTTCCAGCAAGCCAGCCGTCCCACCATGGACTGGGGCCCATCGCTGGAGGAGAACCGGACCGGTACATATGTGGCCAGCCTGGCTGGCAGCCAGTCCCCCAAACCACTGATGGTCCACATGAGGAAATACGGGGGCATCACCAGCTATGAGAACACGGCCATCGAGGTGGACAAGGAGATCGAGGAGGAAGAGGAGGAGTCCATGATGTGAGGGGATAAACTCTCCTCTTTACACTTTAGCACTTCGAGCTGGCTCAGGGCTGGGGAGGCTTTTAGGATCTGCTGGCCCTGCTGGACCCCTCACCACCACCCCAGCCCTGCCAGGACAGAGATGCTGCCTGTCCTGTCACCCCTAAGGTATTTGTGTTCAGTGTGGCAAGGTGTACAACGAGTCCATATGTTCATGTGACAATGTCTGTGCAAGCATCTGGGTTGCCCCAAGCCCTTGGCCCCAGCCCAGGGATGCCCTCAGAGACACCCCAGCAAAACCAGGGTGCATCAGCATCCTGCTGAAATCTGACCTAATAAATGAGCAGTAAAAATAGTAAGAAGGAAATAAAGCGCTTTATAAATAAACTGGCCTGGGACATCCTGAGATTGTAGGTCCGTACAGGGGCAGGGCTCAGGCAAGATGAAGAATGGAAAGAGGCTGGATCTCTGGTTCCCCATAAATGCAGGAGCTCGTGCACAGGAGTCAACCGGATCCAGCAGCAAAGCATGCAAGTGCAGCTGCCCCAGGGTACCTCCTGCCTGGGTAGAGGAAGAGGAGCTCACACAGCATCCATAAGGGCACATCCAGAGGGGATTCCAGGCACGTGGGGCACAGACACCTGCTGCGTTGTCCAACGCATCTCTGTTCCACTAAGGTAAAAACCACAATGAAGGATAAACAGAAAAATGAGGGCTTATGTCTGGGTTATGCCTGTAGCCCTGATGTACTGGGCTCTCTCCAGGGCGAACCTGGCACGAGGCTTTTCTGGCATGGCCATGTCATCACGTCTCCCACGTGTGCCAGGCTCCACTGTGCTGCACAGCACATAGCCACCTCGGGGAGAAACCAGCCAGCCCTCCAGCAGCACCCAGCAGCAGTCTGTGCTGCTCCTCAGTGTCCCTTCCCTCTCACTGTGGGGGATTTAATTACTGCCTTTGCACCTCTGGGTCTGTAGGGATGTTCTCCAACGTGCCTTTCTCCTGCTGCTTTTCTCTCCACGCTGGAGGCACTGAGCACAACTCAGCTCGCTTCCCAGCTGGCTCTGACCTTTATTCTTCCTCATCAGACCCCTTCCCTGGGCCCGCTGGGCTGTGGCAGTGCGACCGTGCCGCAAAGCACCTCCGTCCGCTATTCCCTGGGTTAATCATTAGAGGCCGGCCATAAAAGTGTCGCTGATGGAAAGTTCAGGCTGTGGCGGCTGGGGAGCGGGGAGGGCCTGCCATAAACATTTATGGCCCCAATGAATCCTCGCTCTAACCTTGACACTATTTGCTGAGCGGGAGGCCTCGGGAGGTCACGGTGCTGCCCAGCCACCGTGGTGTGCGGGCCGGGGGACCCCAGCCAGCTTGGCCCTGTTGAGAGATGGATGTGATGGAGCAGGAGGTGGGCTTGGGCACTTCATGGCACCACTGCTGGCCACGGAGCGCTGGAGGCACTTGGAACACCCTCACAGGATGTGGAGATGGAGAATTTTTGAGCTGGGCACTCTGCTCTGGGCTCTGCATGGCTCCATGGGGTCCTGGCCCCACATTCCCCCATGGAATCCTACAGGCTGCATGCCTGCCATCGCTTGGAGGTGCAGTGTGAAGGACGGGGCAGGGACACATCCCCTGGGCACAGCACACTGGGACACAGCACTGCATCCATCCCTACGCCTCCACGCGTTCCGCCCTCTGGGGAACACCCTGCTCTGCCACCGCATTGACCTTGCAGCAGCACTTTTTGGCACGGAGTGACGGAAATACTGCCAAGGGGCAGAGGTTGGCCTCGGGACAGGCGCTGCCTGCTTCCCGCAGCACAGCCTTCTGCTGACACCTCGTGGGACCGCAGCACCACTGCAGGCGCGGAGCCGAGCCATGCCACGCGGCCCCACGGCTCCACATCACCCCTGAGTTCCTCCTGCTGCCCTCAGAGCAGCCCAGCGCTGTGTTCCCATCACCCTGCAACGGGGACAGCCAGGGCTGGGGGTGACGTGAAGCTGCCACGGTGAGCCCAGGAACCCAGGCTTTGCTCTAAGCCTCACTGCTTTCAAGGGCAGCAACGGAGGGATGCAAATGGTCTGAGTCACTGCAGTGACGGAGAATCACCCGTTTCCATGCTCAGAAGTTGTTAGCTATTTATTGCACTTGAACACCAAGAATAAAACGGACAATCGCCCTCCCGCCCCGCGCCCGGCCCCCCCGCTGCCCTCCCACGTATCGCATCCGAGTCGAACAGTGATCGTTCCGTTTGCAGCCACAGGTTCTGAAAACAAAGGACAAGGAAACGATACCGATCCCTCCCCCCCCGCATCGAGAGCCCACAGAATCCAACGTGGTCGCACTGCTCGAAGGATTGAGTAAGCATACAAAAGGATAAAGGCTTCAGCTGCAACCGTATGGACTTACAGACACAGGGGATGAGCAGCCACCCCTCCCCAGGGCCTGGTTTATGTTGCTTGACAAGGCTTAGTATACTCTTAATTAATATATATATATTTTTGCAGTCATCTTAAATAAATATTTCCATAGAGAATTCCTGTATGCATATATATATATTTTTATATATATATAATATGAGAGAGATCTTGTTTTTTTTTTCTTAAACCACTGTGAACGTATTTTCCCTGCTTGTCCAAAAAAAAATGTTACAAAAACCCTAAAATTGTGCAACAGTTAGAAAAAGGGGACAACAACTCAAGGAAGGAAGGAGCCACTCGATACGGCCCCCTCCACACCCCCTCGTCTGTACCTAAGGGCAGAAAGGACTGTCTGCTGAGGAGGGTGGCCTCTGGGGGACAGATGGCACAGAGGCCACTATCCCCTACTGTGACGTGTCCACAGCCCGTTCAAAATCTGAGTTTCCCTGTCTGGAATGAAAGGGCTGGGGTCTGCATTTTTGGAAATGGGCAATGGCAAAGTCTTCGTCCAGCTAGCAGGAGTGCGTCGTTTGCATCAAGACGGTTCTGTAGACCATGAGAAGTGTCCCGTGATGGAAGGTGAAGGGTTAGCCCAGCTCCTGGGATGATCAGAGGATTTGGTTATGGGATTTTCTGCTGGCAGACAGCTCTTGGTCCATGGGGCTACACAGACAGTGTAGCTGCCCTTTGAAACACACCTCTGCTGTTTGCTGGTGTTTCTCAGGAGTCCATGAGCTCCAAATGCTGCCAGCTCCATCCTGCATGCCTCCACAGGGTCATAAATTCAGTTGGGCAGAGGGAGACAAGGCAAATTTGTGGGGTTTGGTGCCTGGAAAGTGGAGCATTTATTTGGGAAGGGGAAAGAGCTGTCCTGGCTGTGCCTGCCTAGAGGGAGGAGCGGAGCATTTGCTCTCTCCAGCAAAGAGCAGAGGCCCAGGGGTGGCTTTTTCTCCTTCCAGAGTGGATATACCAGCAAGACCTGAGAAATGAAGGTGTTGCAGCTGAAACCGGACCTTGGCAGTCCAGAAAGGAAAAGGAGCAGCTCCCAACTCCACCTGTGGGTCTGGGAGCCTGAGAACACCATAGCAAGTCCTCAGATTCAGTTATCTGCAGTGGTCTCAGAGATGAAAGAGATGACAAATTGGAGGACTTCTGAGTTTACACTGACCTGGATGGACAGACAAGTCAGGCTGTACCTGCACTAGGATATTAGGTGATCTCTGGCCTTGAGGATACTGGGGACAGGAAGACCATGGCAGTGAACTCCATCCCAAGAAGGTGGCATCATCCATATTGCATATTGTAAACATCTCCTGGACCTTGTCATCACTTGATGACAGAACTGTGGTTGTATTGCTGGGGCAATACCAGATAGCATGCAATACAGTTGGTGCCAACAGCACAGTCTCTAGCAAGAACATCTGGTACAGATGTAACTGCAGCATCCCTTGTTCTGCAAGCCAAAAAAAGGCTGTGGCATATGATTATGTTGATTTTTTATAAGGTTTTCCTGTAAGTTCAGGCAAAAATCAAGAAATGCAAAGGAAGACAGGCAAAGTTTTTCGCAATGGCTACTAAAAGAAAAGGTGTTGGCTTATCAGTGCTTGTTCAGAGATGTTCTGGGGATACAGAAACCTGTTCTGGAGAACCAGGGTGAAATGGGGAGAGAAACCAGGCAGAACAGACCTCTAAAGTGCAGGTGCTTAATGCTGCCAACTTAGGCAGGTTGGGAAGTTGGGTCTTCCTCGGTCAGGCTTTGGCTTGACTGGAAGACTAGAAACAATTGGAAAAAAGACTATACTTCCCTTAGAAGAACTGGGAGCATTTTGGGTGTTGCAAAGACATCCAGGTGCCTCGCAAAGAACCTGTCCTTGGAGAGATGACGGTAGGGAAGCCTCAAGGAAGAGAAATCACCTCCAAAAAACAGCTCAAAGCCTCTCTGGAAACCAAGATATTCTCCTCAGCCAGCAACTGCTTGAAGTGGGCTTCTAGTAAAAGGACACTGCATCTACCCCACCATCCCATCCGTCAGACTCAACAAACCCTACACAAGACCTGTCCCAGCCCTTTCTCCAGCACTTGTCTGCTGGAGCAACTTCCCAGAGCTGTTGGCAGCTCCAAAACTAGGCTGAGCCTCACAGCATCCTGCTTTCCTATCAATTTCACACCCATCTGCAGTACAGCTCTGACATCAGGAGGTGGATGAGACCTTTGCCATGGCTGGCTTCAGAGCCAATGCTGGGGAGGAGGGAGAACCATGAAAGAGCTGAGTCCTTCCTTTAAAAATGAAAAAGGAAAGAAAAAAAAATCAGCACTACGCAACTACAGGAAGAAAAATGGGTCTGTGAAAGCACCCCAACTCTGTCTTAAAAGCTCATTCTCTCCCTGAATAGATATCCCTGCTTTGGGGGCAATTCTTGCAAGCCAACATAGCTCCACAGTCAACCAGCAAAGGTCCACCAAAGGCATGGGGACATACACTTGCATCCAAAGAGGACCATTGAGATTTCTTTCCAAAAAAGTCTCTCCTATACAACATTGCCAGCAACAGTCACGGTCCCTGCACAGTGAGACACAACAAAAACTTCTCACAGCCTCTCAATACCCCAACAGTTTGGATTCCTGCCCCTCCATCCAGTAGGAAAATATTTTTGCAGTCTGCAAGGACGTGGCTGCATTTCGCGAGGCAGCCATCCCTGCCTAGACAAAGAGCAAAGCATTCAAAACCACAGAAAAGGCAAAATACACACCCAGAATTTACATGGAGAAAACATTTCCTTTTTTTTTTTTTTCCTTTTTTTCCTTTTTTTTTTTTTTCCAATGTCCAAAAACAAGTGCTTCTTTTGATAATTTCTTTGTTTTTCAACACACGCACCATCTAGAAAGTTAAACGCCATGCAGATGAAGAGAGTGCAGCTAGAAAGTCCTTGGGGCAGCAGCACTGCAGGAGCCCCATGTCAACGAGAAAAGGGCTTCCATTGGAAAAAGACAACAAGAAGCTGAAGCATTGCTGGAAAATCCACCGCCCTCATGTCTGTCAAACCTCTACCTGATGGCAGAGGGGCAGGACCAAAATTCCCTGTCCTGGCCCTGCTTTCCATCCTAAAAACCATACCTTGGTGGCTCAGAAGAGTCCCCTTCTGGGTTTGCCATGCAAGCAGCCCCCTGGGTGCAGAATCCTGGGGACACTGGTGTCCCAGGGACACGGCTGCCCTGGGGACGTGGTGCCCTGGTGTCGTTGCCTGCTGGCAGCCCCGGAGCAGCATGGCGTTGCAACCCCTCTCCAAATGTAAACGCAACAGAAAACAGCAACCCCCCAAAATCCCCCCACCCCCCGACCCCAAACAGTTGAATGTTTCTAGATATTACATAAAGATCCATTTCAGCAAATACTCAAAATCAAGTTACGAAATACACAGTAGGTTGTTTTCTTTTTCCTATAAAAAGGCATGCGCTCAAAGTAGAAGATAGCTAAAGGCTTGTTTGTTTCTTCAAAGCACAACCAGATTCTGCAGAGTTTTGTCACTAAAGCTTGCATTCCTCATCTTCGCTGGAAGGTGTCGTGTGGGCAATGGTGTCTGTGTCTCCAATCAGTGGCCAGCTCAGCAACCTCAGCCTTTGTGCCATGGGGAGCTGTAGATGCTGCATGCGAGGGGTTGGGGGCTAGGATCCAAAGGGATGGGAGCAGGGTGTGGAGAGATTTGCTGCCCCGAGCCCACTGGTGGGGCCGGGAGAGCTCTCTGGGCTGTGGTGATACACAGAGGTCATCTTTCTCCTCTTTTCTCCCAGCTTTGCCAGTCCCCGCTCCCAGGAGAGAGGGGAGAAAGGAGAGAGAACATCCTGGTAGCTTGCCAAGGCGCAAATCTACTTACCCTCCTGGGAAGAGAAAACACCAGGACACCTTTACTCACCCATCCACGTATTCCCCTCCTCACCCAAGATGCACAGAAGCTGAATTTTGCAAATGGTTTAAAACCCAGGTTCCCCAGCTGAGGCTGCCGGGACGCATGAGCTCAGGGCAGCGGGCAGGGACCTTGATAGCAGCAAGGCAAAATCCACTGGCGTGCGGAGGGTGTGTGGCACAGAGCAGCTCCCCACAACCTCCTCTTCTTTGGGGAGCTGCCAGCAGAGGTGGCAATGGAGGTGGATGAAGAGTCCTGTCCCAGTCTGTGGGATGTATGGGACTGCAGGGCTGTAGGGGGGCCTTTTGCCCTGGCAGGCATCAAGTGCTCAGATTTAGGTTCATGGTTTTTCTTTTCTTCGTTCATGCAGAGGAAGGGGTCCTGGTGAAAGTGGATGGAGACGGGATGTTTGTAGGTGCCGCTGAGGCCGTTGCATGTGTGCAGTGAGAAGCGAGGAGCTATTCCAGCAGGAACCAAGCAGCAGAGCCAACAGCCAAAATCCTGTAGGTGAAGAGTTGGAGGGTCTCCCCTGGCAGTCAGTCAGTGACAAATCCAGCACGGGCCGTACCACGCTTCAGCTGCAAAACACCAACAAGCAAAGCAGGACATTGTCTCAGCCATCATTCCAGCAGAGCATCCCTCTCCAACTGCCCTCTCATGACCACTGCCCATCTCCTCCCCACCGCAAATCTTACAGCTATGCTCTTTGGGATAGGATCCCACCCTTCCACCTCATCTGCAGCCCCTGGATGCTCACAGGGCTTACTGCGGTAGGACAGAGGGCGCGCCAGATCTGTGGAAGTGGACAATCTGCCATTTGCCATCCCGGCGGTGCCAGATGCGGGTCTCTTCAGACTGGGCAGTGCGGGGGATGCCCCCTGCGTCCACGTACTGCGTGATGCGGATGTAGGCAATGCAGGCGGACTCATCTCCCATCAGGTGAATGTGGGGGTTCAGGATGGTTGTGTGCACAGGCTTGCTGTTCCGGGACCACACTAGAAAGGGGATAATCAGGGTAGCCTGAGGCAGAGGAAGGACTTTAGGTGGCTCCTTAGTGTGGAAGGGGAGGTCCTGGGGTTGGAAGACTGAGGACATAATAGGCTCAGGATGGGTGCACCTAGGGAGCTAGGACAAGTGGTAATGGCCTAAAGTTGCACCAGCTTGAATATTAGGAAAGTTTTTTCTTGGAAAGAATTACAGTGCATTGGAATAGGCTGCACAGTGAAGTGGCAGAGTCACCATCCCTGGAGGTGTGCAATAAATATGGGGACGTGGCACTGAGGAACATGGTCAGCGGGCATGGTGGGGGTGGGTTGGATGTGGTGATCCTGGAGGTCTCTTCCCTCTTTACTGATTCTATGACTAACCAAACAGCTCTTCATTCACCATCTGGGATATTCCAACCTAGCCTAAATGCTCCCAAAGCCACCCTTTCCCTCCTCTCTTCAGCAAGCTGCTAAAGGTAGGGACATAGCCAGGCCATGGGAGGTAGGAAGGGTTTCTCAGGAGGCAAGGGGCAGCTTACGGTTTTCAAAGTAGAATCGGTGAAAATCCAGGCCTTCCACAAGGTTCCCCAGAGCCTCAGGCTCAAAAGCAGTCATCCCAGGATCACACATCTTCCTGGGAGGTGGAAGGGAGAGGGAAGGGAGAAATCATCTCATTGCTTCCAGCAAGAAAGACTGTCTTCAAGCAGAAGCCTGGCCTGGCCCTGCAGGAAGCCAATACACCCTTTGCCCCCAGCCCCACAAGTTCAGCTGGGACCCCGATGACACAGGTCCCTCCATCACTCAACACCTCCTGTTAAGTACTGCCGCCTTCTTCGTAAGAGATAGGAGAAAAACAGCAGGGAAAAATCAGTTCTCTCTGCTCTGTATCAAAATATCTCTGCTGCTGTCCTCTGGGGCAGGGAAGCAGACCTGCACTCACTCAGATGCACTAATTAAATAGGCCTTGGACAAAGAAGAAGTGTAGTCTGAGGAGCTTCAACTCAGCAAGTAGAGAGCAGTTCTGCTTCCAAGCAGCCCGAGGCGGTCTGGGTGTAATGATACCAGAGATGTAATGTTCCTTCTTCCACCATAAATCACACTTGCAGTTATTCATCTTTCTGCAAACCCAGAAAATGGGCACATCTGTGCTAACAAGACCAGAGAAACGTGGTCATCTCAGTGTGAGAAAGCACGGGGTTGGGAAACCAATGTTTCCTGTGTCTCTTGGATGGTGTCCACGTCCCTCTGCCAGGTCACCCTGCCCTTGGCAGCAAGGTCCTTTGGCACTTGCTCTGGGATGCTGAGCCCAGCCCACAACTGAGCACACTCACGTGTAGGACTCGAAGTCGCCGTTGCTTATTGCTTCGATCAGCTGCTCTGTCACCTTAATGATTTCTTGCTTCCGTACTGTTGGTTTAAAGAAGAATAAAAATACAAATTTAAATCAAAAACACCGGGATTTTTGTTTGGTTGGTTTTTTTTTGCTAAGATTATTGAAAAGACACACAAAAGTCACTCCTAATAGAAAGGAAGACTGTCCTGTACAGAGCATCACCGGGAGGCCGGCCTTGGGAGGACATGTATCCAACTAACATATCTGGCTGTAGCCTATCTTGTGTTGCGCTGAGATCATTTAGTCAAGAGACTTTACAAATTAGCACCAATAAATGATTCCCTGGGTTATTCTTAGAAAGCTGATTCCAGTGGGCAGGGAGGAGAGATTTCTCCTGGAGTCTTTTCTTTGAGGGATGTTGGTCTCAAAGGAGCCCAGACCTCAGCAAGGATGCAGGAAGGGAATGGTATCATCCATTTCCAGTTTTGTGGGCCTCCTCTCTTCACCAGCAGTGTCCCAGATACTCCTGGTGGTGACCCAAAGGTGAAGCCACCTATGCTAGCAGTGCACTCTTAAGGAAACCCAAGGCACTGTGCTGATGCTGGGCTTTCCCATAGCCAAGACCCCATTAGGGGCTGCTAGGCTAGTGGCCTTGGCGTACCCCCACTGGTGTACCTTTGGTGTCTTCATCCTCAATGGTGGTGTTGGTGCTCTCCGACGATTCCTGAGCAAAGAACAGAGAGGAGACAGCACGGTGAGCCCAGTCTTCTCCCCATGCCAGGAGGAGCCTGTGCGTCCGACAGCCCCCCGAGTCCGACCCCACAGCGCTCGGCTGTGCGACTGGACGGCAGCCGAGGAAAACGCCGGCAGCTCCAACCCGTCCTCCACCACAGCTCGAGCGCAGCGCCACGCTGTGCTGGCCGAGCCCCCCCAGCCGTGTGCCAAGGGAGCATGGACTGGGCTCGGGAGGGTCTTGCAGGCACGGCGCTGCCTGTCCTACCGACGCCTGCAGGGACACAGAGGTGGGGCAGGTCCGGGGCGGCTCGGCGGGGTGCCAGGAGGGCAGGGAAGGGGCTGCGCAGGGGTGGAAGACACCATGTTGACTGTACGATAGAGAGAGATGTACAAATTAACAGCGAGGAGGAGCTGGGATGAGAAAGAGGGGACTGTGCAGGAGTGAGAGAGACCACACTGACCGCAGAGTAGGGAAAGAAATGTACAATACAACAGAGTGCTTCCAAGACCCACATGGACCACCGAAGGCTGAGACACAGCTCTTTCCATCAACAGCTGAGCACTAGACAGATTTGGGGTGGAGGGGGTTCTGACCCCCCCGTCTCTCTCCAGGAGCCCCATCAAGGCGACTCTGCTAGCGGAGCTAGAGCAATGGCTCTGCTAGCTCTTCCCAGCAGAGCCTTGCTGATGTATTACCCATAGTACCCCGATGTAGGTTGGCAAGGTGTCCCATGACCATACAGTCCCCGCAGAGGCATGGAAGGTGTTTCTCCAAGGCTCCTTGGACCGATGCAGCCTGCAGACCTGAGTCAGGAGAACTGGGAGAAACGGCATGAGAACCCATCAGCAAGAACCAGGGCTGGTTTCCCACCAGCAAGTGCCAAGTGGCCAGCAAGTGCCTGCACCAACCCTGTGAATGGGGACTGTGGGTGATACGGCTTTGAGGATGTTCCCTCCAACCCCGGTGGCCCTTCTTCCCTACCCCGAGGTAACTTCCAAAAACAGGGGAAAGCTGGAACATGTGGAGAGGCCCAGCAATATCGGCATTGAGGAAGACGAAGGACACTCACCATTAACTGAACGCTGGAACTGGACTTTCTTTTCTGGAAAAACAAGGAGAAGAGATGGAACAGGAAGAGACACAGAGTGAGAAAGGTAGAGAGCAGCACGAGAGAGGCAGCAGCTCCTGAGCCACTCTTCATGGTCCTCACGGAGGGGTAACCAAAGGCACGAGGCCAACCTGGTGCTCCTGGAGGGACGTGCCACCGCACAGCGGGGCCGTGCCAGCTCCTGCCCACATTTCCACTGTCACCTTTTTCTCCTGACCTGCCACAATCCCTGCTGTTGCTCACCCCGAGGACCTGCCTAGCCCAAAGGTCTTGCAGAAGTAGGTGACTCCTCTGTTGGCTTTCTGTCCAGGCTACCAAGCCTACAGGAGCAATATGAGATGCCTAAATGCTCTGGCAGCTTTGCCACCCGCACAACGCTGTGGTTTGGTTATGAGCACCAAAATGAAGTTGTACTGACTCTATCCATGTGATGACCAGTGTGGAAACACCCAGTTGTCATCCTGGACCTTCACTTGTCTTCAGCACAGAGCTGGCTGGTTTAAAGCCAGCATGGCTATCGCTTCTTAACCCTGCAAGGCAGACACACCATAAGAAGCTGTCCTGACACAGCTCTGCTACCCTGAATCAAATTTCCTCCCAAGAGACAGTCTTGTATATGCACATATTCATCTCCATCCTTGACCACTACCACTAGGCACTAAGGCTTTGGAAAAGAAGACCCTATTGCTCCATCCCCACTTGCAATCCCAAATTTGTTCTGGATACTCCATCCTTTTCATGCAGTGCTCCCCTCTCCACTAAGGAAATGCACACTGGCCTTTCTCCACCTCCAGTTTGCAGGGTACAAATCACAGCTGGTGACAGGAAGCACCAATGCAAGAATTAGGAGCTGCAGTGCCAAATAAGCAGCAGTTTACCAGCACATTTAACAAGGCACCATTTCTGCCTGTCTCACAGAGATAAAAGCAACATGCACTGTGCCAAACTCTTGGAAAAACCCATGCAGCAACACATTAGCGTGAATAAATAGGCTGCAGTAGGAAAACTAATATCCATCCATCCTCACTGCTCTTTTCACTTCCTAAATGGCTTCCACCAGCATCAATACTGAGTTTCCCCCACGCCAATGCACTGTCCTCTCCTTCACTGAGTCCTCTGCCATTCCTAACCCCTTCTTCCCTGGGACGACAGGTGTCCCTGGGGCAGGGCACGCTGCTGTGCTTCAGGAGGAACCTCAGGGGGACGTATAGCCAGAGACAGCTCCCAGCCTCTGCAAATCAAGGACAGGACACGGGGCAGTAAACTGCAGAAATTTCAGACGCAACAGAATGCAACACAAAGCAGTGACTGCGTCAAGTCGGGACATACAGTAACAGGATGCAACACGGGGCAGTGAGCTCATTAATTTTGGACGGGACAGGATGTGACATGGGGCAGTGATTTCATTAGTTCACGATGTGACAAGATGGGACACTACACAGGGCAGTGAAGGTATCGTGGCTGCTGGGACCAGAACACCTCCTGGAGACCCCAGAGCAGGGGTGGAGAGGAGTTTTTGATCCTGTGAGTGCTTTTTGTAGGGGGAAACCTCTTTGGGAGAGTGCTTTGAGCTCTCCAAGCCTGGGCTAGCACCCTCCTGGTGCCTGCTCTCATGAAGGCTGGCCCAGGTGATATCTCCAGGTGCAGACAACTCTTCTGATGGCAAACCCCCCCGTATGACTGGGCCCTCAGCCCCCTCCCGACCTGCCCACCCATCCATGCAGGATTCCACATCCCTGCCTTGCTTTCCCAGCTAGATGGAAGGAAGTGACAAGCTGCCAGCAGTGCACTGCCATATGCCAGGTACCTGTGCTGGGCCACCAAACTTTGGCCTCAGCAGCCAGTTTCCCAAGCTAACATTCACACTCAGTCTACTTGGAAAGCCAAGAGATATCTCTGTTAGGATACTGGATCAGCAAGTGGTCTTCTATCATGACACCTAGAGCTGAAATCAAGGCAATTCCTTTTTGCTGGAAAACATAATTCAGGGCTGTGCCTGATGAAGTGTCTGCAGCCACCAGTGCTTTAAAAAGCTTCTCCCTGTTGAATCAGCTATGCTCCAGCAACTCACACTGTGGCACCTCTACCTGGGATCACTGCTCAGGTGGCTGCAGAAGCAGCAGATGAGGGCTGGCAGGCAGCTTGCTGGGACTCCCGTGGGGCTGTGCAAAGCCAGCAGTCCTGCCCTGGGAGCCATGTGACATCCCACTGCCCAAGGCAATTTCCTCTCATAGCAATGTAACCCATCAGCTTCATGTTGCAGAACAATGCTGCGTGGCCAGAATATTTGATTTTATGGAGCTGCGTGCAGATTTTGTGTGGTCTCAAACCTTGCAGGCTTGGCATGCCGCAACTAGTGGGAGGGGAACAAAAAGCCATTCCCAGCCCTTTGGCTGCACCAAACTTTTGGGCAAAGGAAGGAAGAAAACAGCTGAGTGCACTGCTCTTCCAAATCCTGCAACCCTCACAACAGCAGAGTCCCTGCAAAAGGACCAGAAGAAGAAAAGAATCTGTGCTGCAATCAGAGTCCCAGAGCTCTGCCTCACACCTTGCATCCCTGCCTTGGAGCAGAGGATTGTGATCCTGCAAGTTCTCCACTGTTGAGCAATAGTTTGTATCCAACAGGACAAGAAAAAGACTTTTGCATGGGCCGTTCTTCCTGCAGCCCTTCCAGCACCAGCTTGTTCCCAGCACATTGCCAAGTTGGAGTGCTCATTTTTACCGTCTACAACAAGCACAGGAGATGAGAACGGGGTCGAGAGGGTTAAACATCTCCATGGACCACTGTAGGGATAAGATGGTGCTGGGGGACCCTGGAGCAGCAGGACTGCTCTGAGGTGGGGTGATAAGCCCACCACCAGCCTGAAGCCCCAGAACAAGCGTGTTTTGGGGGCAACAAAGCAGCAGTGAGACTCCACTATGCTCTGTTGTTCCTGGCTGCAGCACCAACCCCTTCCCTCGCCATGCTGAAAAGCTGCTCCAGTGGCTCAGGAACACACCAGGAAAGCAGTGCCAACAACTATCCTTCAAAGCACAGGGTGCCTCAGGGAGCACTGGCATAGCACCAGGACCCCACTGCCAGCGCCAGGGAGCGGAGAGGCAGGCAGGAGGGGACTTACCTTCACGCCGTCATTCTTCTTGTTGCCACCGCTCTTGCCTCCTGGAGAGAGGAGGAAAGAGGTGAGCAGAGCCAGGCAGGGCACCAGGACCAGGAGGCCGAAGATCAGCAGCATGATGCCGGGCAGCAGAGCCGAGTAGCGGCTCTCGTCCTCTCACAGCCCCTCCGGCGCAACCCTGCGAGCTCAGGGATGACCTCTCCAGCACCGGCCCGTCCCACCAGAGCGGCTCTCCATGAGGGACATCAGCGTCCCCAGACGTCACGGCGAGGCAGTGGGGTGCCCCATAGGGAGCCCGCTGGCTGCGGGCGCTGTCGGCGCGGCGCTGGAATGGGCCGCCCGCCTGCCGCCCCTCTAATTTTAGCCCCATGCTGCTGGGATCATGTGCTGCCGGCCCGCCGGCCTGACAGCTGCAGCCCACATTTTGACAATGATGAAAAGCAGATGCCTTTCCAGTGCCCACCTCCAGCTGCTGGCCAAGCGCCGAACCCCCCGGCTGAACCAGGGACCCCACATCCTGGAGCGCCCGTAGGAGCAGTCCCGTGCTGATCCTGTTGCCTGCTGGGGTGGGCAGGGGGCACGGGCAGCCCCTGGGTTGCGTGGATGGGAAGTGCTAGGAGGGAAGCTTTTGGGTTTCCTGCCCTTTGATGCTTTGCGCCTTCCGTAACCGGATCCGTGCCAGCTGCTGGACTCCTCCAGCCCCACACACGCTGCCCACAAGTGCTAAATATGTCAGCATGATCTCCCCACCCCCCTGCGACAAATGCAGATGCCAATCCTGACTGTGGCCATTTGCTCCTGGCTGGGCCAGCTGCCCCTGATTCTCCCTGTCCACACCAAAACCCGGCTCCTGGAGTGTCTCAGCAAAGCACTCCAAAATTCCCATCTGAAAACAAGCCATGCTGTGCTGAGAACTCTGCAAACTGCCATGCTCCATCCCTGCCTCTCAGTGCAGCCCTGGGGATGCAGGGATGTGGGAGAGGAGCAGCATCGCTGCAGGGTCAGCATCCCGAGGTGGGTGAAGTGGGGGGACCCTGTGCTGCCGGGGCATCTGGAGGATCCACATCACAAACATCTCCAGGAGGGAGGGCGCCAAATCACCACCTCCCCAGAACACCCAGCTGCAGTTTCAGCCCTACTGTAGCTGCCCCCCCCCCCCCAGCTCTGCCCTCAGGGGAGAAACCCAGAAACAGCACCTACCGGAGAAGTTCCTGGTGGCCAGCATGGTGGTGAGGATGGCTCCCTGCAACACACAGAAGGCAGAAAGGAGGGGAGTGCGCAGAGCCACCGGGTCCCCATGCTCCCAGCTCTGTGTGTCACCTGTCCACCACACCCTTTGCTGGAAGGAAGCTGGCCCACAGGCTGACCCGACTTCTTATCCCTAACGCCAGGGCATTGGGTTGCAGGCTCTGAATCTTCCCTCAAAGATTAAAGGGATATTCAATAACCCAGGGCATATTTCAATCCCATTCTTTGCTGGCCGGGGTGGGCAGCTGGTGGCAAGGGGAGCCGCCAGGAGCGGAAATGGATGTGATTGAAATGAAAGGGATGGGGATTTTTCATGAAAGCCACCCATACAGCAACACTGCAAAATAACACCCAGAAAAATGCTGCCCCTTCTCCATCTGACTCTACTAACTAGTTGCTCAGCGTATAATGAGATTACTTAGGACTAATTGCCTGCAGTAATGGATTACCATTTTGAAGTGCATGCCTGAACTAATTTGATTACTTGTCTGGCTGAAAAGTAATAACAGTTCATAGCCAGTTTCTTTTCTTGATAATCATGTTAGTAGCCTGCAGCTGCCCTGCTCTGTGTCACACTGCGTGCAGCCTAGTGCAAATGCACACAAACCCTGACTCTCCCCACTCAGCACCCAGCCCCCACAGACCCCACCAAGCACTCTGCAGCAGCCTGGGTAGGACTGCGTGCAAATTACCTTTAGCTTCCTCCGAGCGTTGAACTTCTTCAGGCAATCCACCGTCTCCTGTCTATGCATGCATGAGGCCACGGTGGCGCGGTGCTGGGAAGAGAGAGACTTGGCTCAGGGCACATGTGTGCAGGGTCCCAATGCAAACCCCTATGCCCACGGAGCTTGGGTCCCTGTGGGTGAGTGCCACCCGACTCACCGATATCCAGGGGTGCTTCAGAGCCTCCGCTGCCGTGATGCGTTTGGATGGGTTGATGGTCAGCATCTTGTTGATAAGATCTTTCGCTTCGGGAGTGACAGTGTCCCACTCAGGGGAGGGGAACTGCCAACAGAGGGATGGGTGAGGGATGGCAGGGAGCAAGGCAAGGAGCAGCAGTCCTCGGCGATTGGGCTGGTTCTCCTCCAGCCCCAGGTGGGAGCAGGCAGAGGAACTCATGGAAGCAAATGGGAATTGCTGCCAGTTGGGGAGCAGGGCTGGAGGGAGGACAAGACCCAGGACGACACCTATCTGTTCTGCAAAGTGGACTGCAAGGTGCCAATGTGTGCACTTGGGCACAGCATCTCAGTCAGCCCTCTACAACCAGAGCAAGGGAAGGGAACTCATTCCCGTCTGACTCATCCCAGTCACTCTTCTGGAGCAGCAGACTGCAGTGAGGGGGCAGCGGGAGGAAAGGGTGGTAGTGGAGGGGGCAGAAAGAGAAATGCACTCACGTCATAAGCCCCAGCCTTGATCTGCTGGTAGAGGCGGTGCTGGTCTTCATCCCAGAATGGTGGGTACCCAACCAGCAGGATGTAGAGGATGACGCCTGTGCAGGAGGGGACATGGGGTCAGCAGGTGAGTGAGAGGCACTGCACTGCAGGTGTGAGCAGACCCATGCTAGGGACCGGCCCAAATCAGGGAGAGAAACTGAGGACATTCTCGAGATTAACTTCCCTTACCACAAGCCCACAGGTCCACAGCTTTGCCATAGGGATCCTTGCGGAGCACCTCAGGGGAGAGGTATCCTGGGGTGCCAGCAAAACCTGTGACAGAAAACCAACCCATCATACACCCTGCACGCTGCAAGCATCCCCATACATGGCTTGGGGGTGCTCAGCCCTCCAGGCCTGATACCACTGACCCAACCTGATAATCCACAGCCATACTCACCAAACCAGGCTTGCTGGTCTCCCTCCACCTCAATGGCGAGACCAAAGTCAGCCAGTTTGACAGCAGCCCCCTTCAGTTTGGAGGCCAACAGCAGGTTCTCAGGCTGCAGGAGGAGGAGAGTGTCTCAGTGAGAACCTATGGGCTCTGCTATGACTTCCAAACACATCTGGGGGAAGGATGGATGTGGTCCCACTGCTCTGTGGGGCTACATATCCCAAAGCACCATAGAGGACCATGGTCTATAAGTACCTCTCTACCCACTCTCCCTTGTGGTGTTTTGCCCAAGAGCTGCCGAATCTTTCCAGGAGCTCCCATATGGCATTCCTCCCCACCCTGGAGGGTGCCAGGCATTGCCCCACAGGGTCTTGCACCACTGATGTGTCCCCACACCCTTCCACAGACCCATCCCTGCAGCCCATACCTTCAGGTCCCGGTGGACCACTCCCATCTGATGGCAGTGCAGGACAGCTTCCAGGATCTGCTGGATGCAATGGCTGCAAAGAGGAAAAACCTCACACAAGTGCCTTAGTTACGTCCACGTGGCTGCATCTCACCCCCTGCCCTTCTCCCATCTCCACGTCCCACCTGCAGCCCTGCAGAACAGTGTCCCTCTCCACCACATCACTGGTTGGCCACCAACAAGTGAACAGGGAGCTGCGGCTATGCGTGCACCCATGGGCTCCCACAGAACTGGCACCAGAAGCTGGGGACTGATGGTGCAGACATGGTACCAGCCCAGTTTGGTCTCTAAAGAGGAACAGAGCAGCTGTGCCCATCGGCCATGCAGCTGATGCTTCAGTCCCATTTTCCCAGCCCTGTCTAACATGGGTGGCTCTCGCTGTGCCAGTTTGCTTTATGTCAAGTTCATTAAACTCCAGCCTCACTGCATGCATGAGAAAGGCAGGGAAAAAGAATGAGGCTACGATCACTTTTGTTCCAAAACAGCTGTCTGTAAGGCAAGTCTTTATTTACATTTATGTTATTTGTATGACACTAATAAGAGGATGCGTTGGAAGTGGATTCAGTGCAAGCAATCTGTTAATTATGATTGCTTTTTGCCTAGAAATAGGGGATATTTTCACAGAGGCAGAGGTAGCACAGAGCTCAACAACCCCTTAAGCATTTGTATGGACTATGCCCCGTCCATGGGGCAAAGCCAAGAGGCACAGAGGTGCTTGGAAACTGCACCCTCAGCCATCCTGCCCCAGCCAACCCTCCTTAGGGTTTCCAAGTGGTGAACATCAGAGCAAGGGTTCGAATTACAGAAAGCAGAGTGGATAGAGCCCTGGGAAGCTGTGGGGACGTGGGACACCTCTTGTCCTTTCCTGCCCAGATCCCTGCTCACCTGGCATCCGCTTCGCTGTAGTACTCTCTGGCCACGATGTCCTCAAACAGCTCCCCACCAGTGACCCTGGGACAGAACAAGGGATTCACACTGGGCGTTGCAGCAGGGCTGGGTGTGCTCACAGCATGCTCAGCCCTAGTAACCCATCCAAGTACTGCTGCCATGCACGAGGGAGTGGGGCAGGGACAGACTGTCATCTGCCTGGCATAGAATAGGACGGGATGGGATATGGGATGGGAGGAACTGACAAAGAACAAGTCCAGCTGCCAACTTTAAGGACTCAAAGCTTGGCTCTTCCCTCTCTATGCAGAGAAGGACTTCAAGGCAGCCCACAGAAGTGCAGGGATGAGATGGGGGAGGCTATGGGGCACATCACTTCAATGAGAGCATGCAGCAGATTAGAAGATGAGTTTAAATGGCACTCACAGGTCAAATATCAGGTAGTGGTGGCCCTCTTCAGAGATGCTGTCATGGAGCCTCACTGCAGCAGAGACAGGGGGTTACGGGCTGCCTGGGGAGCCTGGGTGCCCTTTGGCATAGCAGGGATATCTGCTGGGAGCTCATCCTCCCCCCTGCCCCTCTTCCCATTGCCACTGACTGGCAGCAGCCCCACTCAGCCAAGAGCCTCCATGAGCCATAGTTCAGAAGTCACATCTAAACTGGGGACAGCCAGCAATTGGCTGAGATCCCAGCTCAGGTCAGGATAGTGCCAGGCTGCCAACCCAGCCCTGACTCTGACCTGTCTCTGTAGTTATTTTTTCCCTCCTCTTCATGACCTTTCTTCTCTCCTTAGGAGCACTCCTGCTGGGGATGCCCAGGAATCATCACGGGATGAGATTCCCTGAGCAGGAGCACTCTGTCCCATCCCCCTACCTGGCTCTTCGCCCTGCTCCAAGGGATGCCCCTGTGAGAGCACGTTGCCCTTCAGCTAAGCTCTCACATCTCAGCAGTCAGACGCACGGCAAAGGTGCAGAAAAAGGTGGGACAGAATCTGGTGTGCAAAACACAGTCTGGCATTGCCTGCCCACATCTCACTTCACTCTGATTTCACTGGGGCTGTGTGTATTTAACCCCTCCTCACTGCTCACCTGACATCACTTTCAGCCCATTTCTCTGCACTACACCAGCTGTGCCCTGTGTGGAAACATTCCTTTTAGGCTGTGGGTGTTAATGATAAGGATGCTCACCCCATTCCCTGCTCATTCCTCCCTATTGATGGTCTCCACTCCCCTATGCTCCGTCACCTGTGTTTGCTCAGCACTTTGACACATAATCTCAGCTTTTCTGCCTTCCTCTTTTGAAAGCACATTTCCTTCTGTTTCATCTCATCTGAGAGGGATTTGGGGGGTATTGTGTTGGGATCTTGCCAAATCCTACCATGTTCAAAAGGGGATTAAGCAACTTCGGTGCGGATGGGGTGGTGTAACTCTAAGCAGATGGTCCGGATACATCCCCTGCTTGGGGAAGTCCCATTGCCCGTGGCTGCCAGGAGCCAAGGGTATAATGAGGAGCAGCTGCTCCAAGTATAGCTCAGTCCTGTGAGCATCTGCTGCTGGTCATAGGCTGAGCACAGCGGCAGCATCAAACTGCTCAGTGCCAAGAGCTTTGGACATAGCACTGCTCCCCACAGTCACAGGGCAATGGGTACTCAGAGCTAAAGCTGCAGCACTGGATGTAGCCAAAATGTCCCACTCTAGAATGCCTCCTGGGTAATGCAACCTGGTGAATCTGCACTGCTCCTGGCACAGCGCTGTGACACAGGGCTGAGGGTGCAGCTTCCCAGCGCAGCCCCTAATGCATGCATGGTGCAAAGCAGGGGCTGGTCCCTGCAGGCTCACGTCTGTGCAAACCCTGTCTGCACAGCCCGGCGTTCCTATGGGAGAGGAGGGCTGGGGAGGCACTGCGGGCAACTAGAGAGAGCCTCACAGCCCCTCAGTGATCACAGCATTCCAGCTTCCTCATGCCCCCAGCTGTGCTGGCTCTGATGGGATCTGCACATCCCATGCTGCTCGGAGCAGACAGCTGTTTTGTCCCCGTGTTGGACTCCATACCAGCACTGGGCACAGGCAGCCTGCATCAGCATCACTGTCGAGGCTAAGCTTTGGGATTTTTGCTGCAATTTTTTCCCTTCTCCTCTCTCTCCTCCTTGCCTATTTTTGTCTTTTGCAGGGGCTCAGGAGTTTTCCTGAAACAGCTTTTCTGAAGGAGGCTACTCTCAGATGGACGGCCGGTGGGAAAGTCTTCGCTTCCCCCTCGCCATCGCCTCTCCCACGCCGCTCTCTGCTGCTGCTCAGAGCTGGAGCCGCTTTTTGGAGCATGCAGAGGAACACAGCATCCGAGGAGTAAAAATAGTCCCCATGCAGCCCTGCTCCTCCCGCAGGGATGTGCAGCCAACTGGGTTAGTTGGGACCTACTTAGATCCCCCCTGCGCTTGGTGGGGGCCGTTCTGTACGTGACCCCTTTTGGAGAAACTTCTTCCTGATGAAGAAGAGGAGGGAGCCCCAGTGCCCACCCCACAGCCCCACATGAGGGGTGGTGGGGACGGGGCAGGCGGTGGCGCAGGGTGCGCTTACCGATGTTGGGGTGCTTCAGGAGGCGGCAGATCCGAGCCTCTCGCTCCAGCTTCTGGTGGTCTGAAAGAGGTAATGGCCCCATATTAGGCTCCGGTTCCATGCCAGAACTGCTTGCTGTGCCTTCCAGCACTCTGCAGGTGCTGCCTCACCGCACCTCTGTCTGAAGGCATTTGGCGATAGCAGGAACCCAACAACGGGAGAGGTGAGGATATAATTAGGGCTGTGTCTCCCGGCACCATTACAGTTACCTTGCAAGCTCACACCTCGCTGTCTCGCTCTGCATCAAATCAAATCTGCAACCACTGACATGTGAGACAGGAGAGCTGCTTTCTGCCCCAGCCCCAAGGTGACATTGGGTAAATCACCCTTCCCCACTCTCTGCCTCAGTTTCCCAATCTGCAGATAGTTTCCCATTGGGTTTCCTCATCTGCAGAGATTGAGATTAACCAGCCAAGGGGAAATGCAGCATTGCTGCTTTTGGGGAAGGCAAACATGCTTGCTTAGAAGAAGCCAGTGGTCACAGAAAGGAGATGGGGACAGCAGTGGGGACCCAGCTCCACCTGGCCACAGGATCGTCTCCCCCACAAATCCAACTGCAGTCTGCACTCAAAAATCATTTCTTCCTCATGTGCAGTTTCTCTCCAAGCATGAGAGAGAGTTTCTCTCTTTGGTAGCCAAGCATGTCCAAAGGCACCCCGGGGTGTCCTGCAGCATCACTCCTCCCTGCACACCATCCCACCATACCTTCGCGTGTGGCGTAGCTGCTGGCATATCTCAATGGCATACATCCCTGTGGGACACATTCCCACGGGTCACCAGCCCAATGCATCCCTCTGGGGACAACTTGCAGCCCAGGCAATGGCCAATCCCATGCCGCGGCACTGCACAATGGGGGAGAGCGTGGGTCTATTACCACCAGAAGCCACTGGTTCCAGCTAGCAGAGCAGCTAAAATAACCCTGAGGCTCTCTCCAGCTGACAGATGGACACAGAGACATTGCAAACCTGAGGAGAGGATGGAGAGCAGCAAGCTGTGGGGGATTTCCACCTCCAAATGGGGGTTTGGAGCTGAGCTCCTCAGTTAGGCGTCAGTGCTGTACTGCATTGGCACGCAGTGGTTTGATTTGAGGTCAGACAGCAGCTTGTCACCATTTTCTGTGCTTCATTTTTGCTTTCAGATGTGAGCAGTGGCGTCAAGGAGAGCAGCAGGAGCAGCGAGTTAATTACAGCCTCCCAGCAGGGCACCCACTGGCAATGTCCATGCATTTAATGGCCATTCATCGAGGAGCTCAGGATGCACCACAGTGAGGATGGAGTGGGGCAAAGGTCTTCCCTGCCACCAAACCTTGCCAACCCTCTGAGCACCCCCAGCACCTACCTCGGGCAGACAGCTTCTTGGTGTTGATGATTTTGGCTGCATACTCTTGTCCAGCCAACACCTTCACACATCTCCGGACAATAGAGAAAGCACCCCTGGGAAGACAAGGAGCAGAGGGAGGTGAAAGGCTCAGTACAGGCAAGGACATGGGACAGTCCTAATGTTCTGGGGGGCAGTGGTAGGGGATGGGATGGGATGGGATGGGATGTCATGGCTATTGAAAGAGAAAGGGTTTTTGAGAGTGGGGGAGCAAAGTGGGTGCTTCCTGACACTGCAGTCCTTGGGGACATGGGAAGGCAGAGATAGCCCTGGGGATGGCTGCAGGATTCACCCCTCAGTGCTCTCTCATCCCTTTCAGTTCTGCTTTATCCACTACTGGCAGAGAAAGGGCAGAGATTTACCAGGAGCTCCTTGGGGACACTGGGAATGGACACAGCTGTTGCACTGCACTCAACCACTTCACTCCATGTGTACGAGCGTCTTTGCCAGCTTCAGAGCTCTCACAATCACTGCAGCAATTTTCAGAACCAGCTATGAGCGCTCACCATGGCTGCAGGCAACCGGTGCAAGATCCCTGTGGCTGCAAACCCACCGCAGCAGCAGCGCACTGCCCTGCTGAGCACAACCTTTGTACCAGGCTCCCTTTGCTGCCAAACCCTTCCGATCGCTGAAATAACAACTATCAAAAGCAATGCCACCTCCTGCTCCATCTTCCCCCGCTCCTGCTCCATGGCGAGGAATAAAAGGCCGCAGTTCGCGAGCACGCTGCCAAGCAGCAGTGGATAATTGATTGTAGTGGTGGAGGTGGGTGGAGATGGGCAATTTGGGGCTGAGTGAGATCTTTAGCAGAACAGGCAAGCAGCAGGGTGCAGGAGCCCCAGCAAAGCTGCCAGCCCATGCAGCATCACCTGAGGCACGTGTCAGAGAGGAGCTGGAGAGAAGGAGAGGAAGGAGCTTGATGCTTCCTCATTCTGCAGTTTGATCCTGGCCTCTGGAATAGCTGAGCTGTTCCTATTCCCATAGCCTTGAGGGCTTTAATTGGAAAGGAATTGAGAAATCCTTCTTATTCAGCTTGACGTGATGGGGAATCCGGAGCCGTGCTGCTCCTAGTTCTGCTCATCCTGTCCCACCAGGAGCCCCATCAACACTGGGTCTGGAGGCTCCTTCCTCCCCCGTGACCCATCTTTGCTCCTTTTTCCTAAAGATCCACCTTTGCTTTGTGGCAATGCAGAATACTCACAGCAGAGAAGTCCCAGGTGCTCGGCCCAACTCCAAACCCAATGTGGGGCTCCGCTGCATGATCCTACGTAGGGCTGGAGGGACGTGGGTGCCCCAAGGCTGTACCAGAGGCTAGAGACACAAGTCTGGGCCATGTCCCCACCCCAGGTTAGCAAGAGGGAAACAACGGTCCCTGGTTCTCCTGCATTGCTCCTGGATATTCTCAGCCACTGATGTCCAAGCACTGACAGCTATTCAGCCATTCATTCATTTGAGCCCAACTAAGCTATGGGGTTAGGTACAGATGCAGTGCACAGGCACAGGTTGCACAGCCCAGATTGGACCTCATCCCTGCCAGCTCCTGCCACTGGTTCGTAGCCCCATTGCCAGTGCCAGTGTCCCCTAGCCCAGGTGTGACCCCAAGCCCTGTCCCTAAGGTCCTGCAAGCCCCCCCCAGCTCCTCTGACATGGGGATGCTCCGTTCCCCCTTCTTCACACCTTCCCTGCCAGCTCCAGGCTGCGCTGCTGCCGCCCTCCCTCTCTTCAACACCTCCTCCTCCTCCGAGGCATTTTATCTCCTTTCTAGAGAGAAGAGTGTGGGCTGGGGATTTTTTGTTCCTCCATATCTTTTTTTTTTTTTTTTTTAATGAAAACCCTCTCCTGCAGCTCTGGTAGCGGAGGGGCTGAGTGCACACTAATTGCCGCCAGCCTCTCCCTGAACCTCCTGTGGGGGCGGATTCGGAGGCACCCAAGGAGCTGCTTCTTGCTGTTTGTCCTACCTGGATGGCCGTGGGCAGGATCCTCTCCCTGCTGCCCCCGTGCTGCCCCTGCTTCTCGCCCCATCCCTTGGCTCTTGCAGGTTGTAGAGGGGGTGAGGGGGAGTGTTGCAGCCCCTTGCCAGCTTGGCGTCCTGCAGGGATGCTGCAGATGCAAGTATCCCCTACAGGAATGTGGGACCAGATCTGTGTCCTGTGTTTGGGACAGCCCCACGGGATGCATATCACGACGGTTGGAAGCTGAAGGAATGGCAAAGGGGTTGGGAACAGCTGCCTGGCACCCCGCACCCTTCACTGGTCTTCTTTGGGTAGAAAAGAAACACAGGCAGCTTAGGGAAGGTGGAGGGGATGTGCTGATGCCCCAGCACATGGCGCCAGCTCCTTGGGGCTGTGCACTGGGAATGCCAACATCCTTGCTGGGTTTATGGGCAGCCGCTGCCGCAGCGAGCCATGCAGCACTCCGTCCTGATTTCCCTTCCTGAGCTCACAGAGCGGAAATTTCCCCCTGGGAAACCACTGATTGTTGAAAGTGTGGGATGCACTGGAAACCATCCCGGTGGAAAATTCCCAACCTGCACCACATTACACTGACAGGTCAGCAAGGGCTCTGACTTGGGAACGTTTCTCAGCCCTATACCTGCCTCTGCCGAACCAAGGGGAGGTGTCGTGGGATGCACGGAGCTGTGAGAGCTCTGGGCTGAGCTGCTCTGCTTCTGTGTCAGGGGATGCTGAGTGCTTCAGGCTGGCTGGGGTGCAAGCTACTGCTGCAAGGTTTGCTCATTAATTAGTGAAAGTGGAGAAACGCATCTGCCAGTCTGCCTCATCAGGTCTGGGTGCTCACCCCATCTGGCAAAGCCTCGCTGCCATCCCAGGCCTCCCCGTCACACACAGCCCAAAAGCTCCCCACCATGCTCCATGTACTGCACCGGGTCCAGCAGCATCCCTTGCGGGCACCGCTGCTCTCCCACAGAACATAGAAAAGCTGGGAAACCTCTGGAAAACCAGGTCCCAAGCCACACCATGCCCCAGGTCCCGGGCACTCTGCTTGCGGCATCAGCTGGGACTCTCTGCACAGCACAGAGCTCCTCAGTCACCGCTCCACAATCACAGCTGCCCACCAACCCCCAGCACCTGCCCCAACTGCAAGTAGATGTATGCGCCCATCAGCACACCCCAGGACCAGCGCGCTGCTCTGCACTTGTTTGCAGCAGCGACCATCCGAATGGAGAGCACCAGCTGCATCCCACCTGGCACAACATCCTCCCCTGTGTCAGCCTCTCGAGTTCTCCATCTTTGTCCTCTCCTTTTTCTCTCGCCCCCGTTCTGCACGCCCTCGCACGCATGGGTGCACATTTCAGCGAAGGCTGCCCGGCGATGCAGGGATGCGGGTCTGGAACAAGTTTTCATGCCTGCAGACTGCCACAGCCACACACCTATCTGACAAAGGGCACCTCGCCAGCAGCAGGGGCACCCGGCTCTGGGGCAGCAGCAAAAACGGGCACCAAAACCAAACCAAAGAGAGGCATACGCCTGCTTCCTTGTACACTCAATTTACAGCCACTCTCTCCCCACTGAGACATGGAGCATCCGCTGCCCAGCACTGAGGACATGTGTGTTGCTGGGACAAGCACACTGCTCCACCTCGGGGTGCTCAGTGCCCCCCCAGAACTGCTCCAACTGCTATCCTCTGCACCACGCACACACCCTGATTTGCAGCAGGCAGTGCCACGCGGACCCACTGAGCCCTCCCTGCAGCAAAGCAGGGGCTGAGGCTCCTTATGGGGCACTCACACATGCAGATGGGATGGGGGACAGGGTGGGTAGATCCCCAGCTCTGAGTGGGATTTCCACAAGGGCTACCCTGCAGGTTGAGTATCCCACGGGATGAGTCAAACGCTGGGGAATCTGCACAGAGAAATTCCCTAAAGGAACCGGAGGGCGCCCACCACTGGGGCTTTCCCCCTCGGCTGTCCCGTCCCTCCTCCCAGCGGGGGAAGTTACTGGGGGAGCCGGCAGCATCCTCTTCCAGGAGTGCTGGTTTTTTTTCCGTAAGAGGGGCAGCCAACCCCTCCCCAATCCCAAAATGCGGTGCACTGGGTCTGCACCTATTGGCATGCATTTGAAGTCAGGAGGAGATGGAACAGGGACTAGCAGACCCCATCCCGATCCCAGTCCCCCCACTGCTCCCCGACGCTCTGTGCCCATTGCTTTTCCCCATATCCACTGTTTCCAGCTCTGCTCAGGCACCTCCCCAGCCCCGCTCCTGCTCCGAGTGTTGGGGGCGCATCCAAGCCCCTCTCCAACTTACTTGCCCAGTTCCTCAAAGAGCTGGTACTCCTCGGTGAAGCGGTTGCAGGTGATGGTGGCCATCCCAAGGGGCTGGCAATGCTCCCTCCCCGGTGCGGAGTTTGGAGCAAGCAGCTCTCCTCTCGCTCCCTCCCTCTCCGTGTGCTCCCGGGGCTCTCTCCTCGCCGAGGTAAATAAGGGAATATGTTTGATTGACAAGCCTGGAGATAATGATGAGGGCAATTTGTCTTCTCAGCCTCACAAGCCTTCGTCAGCATCCCCATCCCCATGGTGACCACCGCTGCCAGAAACGCCCTGTTTCTGTTGCCAGGGCAACCGCTTCCCAAACCCATCGCCCGCCCTGGGGACCGCGGCCCTGCTGGGGACCCGGCCCTGGGGGCTGCCTGGGGGGTCTCACAGCCACCATAGGGAGGGGGGCAACTCCAAAATGCAAATCTTAAAGGCAAATTGAAGGAAGTGGCAGTGGCAGAATAACTGGGGCAAAAAGGTTTCCATGGAAACCGTGGTTTCTATGTTGCAGGAGGATGCTGTCGCCCTGGCAACTGGTCCATTTCTACCTCCCCCCACCCCCAAATGCAGGTCCTGCTGGTACCCTGCACCAGAGTCCCTGGGGGGCTGCAGGGTGGGGGACGGGCTGCTGCAGAGCGGTGGCAGCAGATGGAGCAGAAGTGTGTCAGGCAAAGGCAGCAAAATGATGGCAGCTCCCCAGGTCCCTGTAAGCGCCCTGCCAGCAGCTGGGCTCTCATTGGGGCTGGCCCCAGTCACTGGCACCCGGGAGTGGCTTGGCCTAAAACAAAGCCAGAAGGGGAGCAAAGAGGGAAAAAAGCAAAAAGTGCTGGAAAAAAAAAAAAAAAAAAAACCCAAACAAACAAACAGGTTTTTCAGTTAATTAAAAAATAAATTTAAAAAGAAAAAAAAAAAAGAAACTGGAAAAGAGCACTAAAAGTGGTACTCAGAGGCCTCGAGGGAAAGGTTTTCCCTTAAACCCACTTTGCTGCCAACACCCCACCTCCAGCAGGCATCATCCCTTGCACCCTGTGGACTCCTGACCCTCTTTTGTCCCATTTCTGGTTGTTTTTGCAGGAGGAAAAGGAGCACTCAGAGCCCCAGCAGCCGGGTCTCTCAATGGAAGGCATTGCTTTGGGCAGATGAGATTGGTTTAGTTTCCTTCCGGGCTGCCACAGAAGGGTTAATAGGAAAAGAAAAGGCTCTAACCAGACAAAAATAGGGAGAAATCTTCGAGGGGAGAGAGAGAGAGAGAAGGAGGAGCGGAGAGAGGGAGAGAAGAAAGGAGGTGGAAGTGGAGGAGGACAGCAAGTGGCGGAGTGAGGAAGAGGAGGGGGAGGAGGAGAAAGGCCTAATGGCTTTTCCATTAATTGCACCATTACCTGCTCTCATCCCCACACCGAGCCGTAAGGGCAGGGGCCCAATTCCCACCATTGGGGCACAGGCATGGGGTCCCCAGTGATAGTGGGAAGGGGACAGGACTTGCCCCGATGCCTCCATGCTGGTGTTGGTGCTGCTTCCTAAGCGGGGGTTTTCGTCTCCAAGCTGACTGACAGGTGCTGCATCCCCTTATCTGAAATCTCCTTTCCCACCCAGAAATCTGCTCCTTCACAGCTCTGGGATGCAGCCGCCAGCAGTGCTTGTGTCTGGCCACCTGATGGAGACCTTCACCCCCTCCTCTCCGTTACCCGCCTGCCTCTCCCGAAATACCTCCACGCACGTCCCTCAGCTCCATATGCAGATATTTCCTTTCTGCAGCCTGGCATGGGCTCTCCAGTTCCGGCCCAAGGAAGGATGCTCTGACTGAGGATTGCACACCGAGCCCTGAATGCATGGATAGGCAGCTGTCCAAGGGACTCAGGAGGAGCCGGTGTGTGACAGAGGGGCTGCAGAGTGGCCACCCCCCAGCACAGGGCTTGTAGGGGCTGACAGAGCCTGCAGCCATGTCTCACAGACATGCTAAGCACGGCTCCGAGTCACATCCTGCAGAGATCCCAAAATTACTGGGACAGTTTCACACGCAAGCTGGGGTCTGGGGGATGCTCAGTTGCTGTCCTCCAGGAAGCTGAATTCTTGGTTATTTTTAGGTGAGGATTATAAATACCTGGGTAAGGCGAGCATTTTCACATTTAAGGTTGTGTTTGCAAATGGCAAACGGTCTGTGGGCCCCAGCACTTGTGCCAGCAGCAACACAGAAACTGCTTTTGGTGTGATGGGAGGGCCCAGGGCCACCTTTTCCCTCATCCCAGGTTCTGCAGTGAGAGTCAGCCCCTTGTCTGTGCTTCTCTCTAGAAAGAGGTGCCCAGGGTGCCCTGCTGTCCTCCCAGGTGGCAGTTTGCTGGGAGACGTCCATTCTCTTTCCTGCTGCTTGCATCTTCATCTTCATCAGCACCACATCTTCATCAGCATCTCCATAGCTGTCTCCTTCCCACCTCGACCCTCATGCCTATCCCATCCCATCTCTAATGCCAAATCTCTATCCCATCACATCCCCTTTCCCATCCTCATTCCAGTTCCAATCTCCATCCATCCTCATCTCTTCCCCACCTCCATTCCCATCCCATCTCCAATCCTATCTCCATTCCCATCTCCTTCCACTCATGTCTCTGTTCTACTCCATCCTACCCCATCCCATTTCCAACACCATCTCCATCCTGTCACCACCATCTTCATCCCCACTCCCAACCTCAAACCCATTTCCATCCCCTTCCCTATGCCAATCCTCAGCCGTATCCCATTCCATCCCCTGCCCATCCCTCCACAGGGCCGTATTTTGCCCTACTTCCCAGCCCGGGGCTCACAGCACTCTCCCAAGAGTGGGACACTGAGCTCTTGGCGTCCCTATGTAAACAGATCTCTGTGCTGCAGCATCACAGCAAGGCGAAGAGCTCTCCAAAGCCACTTCAGCAGCGTCTCGCCCATCAGCTATGTTAACCCTTTCCCACCTGGAGCCCATGAGCTCTCCCAGGGGGGGATGAATGGCGTGAAAACACAGGATTTTGGCACATTGCTGCTTCTCCCTCCTTGTTGCAGAGCTGCACTGCTGGATCCAAGCCAACTGGGACCATTCACGAGCAGCGGTGGGACAGGGGGCAGGCTCTGCATTCCCCAGCACCCAGAGACACCTCTGCCCACTCTTCCTCTTTTCAGGAACTAACGCTTTTTTCCCATCATTTTTTTTCTTCCTTCTAGAATTCAGAATGCTTTCTCATTTATTTATTTATTTGAGAATTCAGACCCCAAACTCCGGCTAGACTGACTGTGCAAAACCAGCACTGGCCCCAGAGATCAGAGCTGGAGATGAGACAAGACGAGCATTTTCAATGAGATATTATTGAAACCATTTGGAGAAACATCAAACGTGCTTTCATGGAAATTTCCATTTTTGAAAAAATAATTAAAAAAATGAAATAAAGGAAGGACTAAACTTGGACATGTTTATATAAATATGGAAATGAAAACTGTTCCACACGCCTTGCCACCGCCCCACAGCCAGCCCCACTCCTTCTGCCCACCCCAGAATCTCAGGTGAGTCTCAGTCCAAATGCTGATGCGTAGATGTGGCACTGAGGGACCAAGGCTTACTGGGCAATAAGGGTGACAGGGTTAGATGTGTTGATCTCATGTTAGATGTGATGATCTCAGAACTCTTTTTCAACCTTAATGATTGTGTGATTCTCAGCATCCTCCTCCTGCCTTAAATTTGGCAACCACTTGCCAACAGGCTTGGCCAAAAGGCAGCAACAGAGCGCCTTGCTGGATGAGGCAGGGATGGAGATGGGACATTAGGGATGCGGAGGAGCTGAGTGCCCTATGGGTCCTGTCCTGGAGAGCATTGGGTGCCCTTGGGCCAGCAGTGTGGTGGTGGATGGATGGAGCAGCAGGGCCAGCTGCGCCAACAGCCAAGCCCCAGCATTGCGAACTCCTTCCCACCTCTACAAGAAGAGGCTCTCCTGCAGGATGCCTTGCTGTTAGTTTTGTTTTTTTTTTTCTTTACTTCTACAGAAAATCCCAATTCCCTCAAATAATCCAGCTAAGAGTAGAAAAAAAAAAAAAAATACAAACGTGTCATTGCATTCTCTTCCCGTCCCCGTCCCTCTCACACACAGGGCTTGAAAGCGCACTGAAAGGTATTCAGTGTGCACGCTGCCAATTGTCACATCTTTCAATGACAGATTTTAAATGAATGTTATTTTGCAAAGGAAAAAGAGGGGGAAAAAAAAAAAAAGGAAGAAAAAAAAAAAAAAAGCCCACACTGCTCATCCAAGAGCTGACAAGTCCTAACGGGCCTCATTTTCCAGAGACAAAAATAACTATTTTCAAAATTCACAGCAGGGCCTTCGCCTACACGCGCTGCACCAAGAGAAACCTGTGGGGAGAAATGTAAAACACATTGTGTAAATGGAAATGCACCGTGCATCCAAAATGCTTTTAAAGCTATTTACCCTCTTTCATCCGCGCCAGCTCCTGTCAGAGCGCACGTCCGCAGGGAGCGCGGGGGCACAGCGCTGTGTCCATGGCCAGGGGATGTGGTGGCACATCCTGCCCACCTGCAGGAAAGGGGAGGGTGAAGGGATGGTGAAGGGAGGGTAAAGGGATGCCCCTCTCCATGACCCCGGGGCTCCGTGTCCTGCGGTGATGGAGCAGATCTATGAGATCTTCCTGAGGTCTTTCGTCTGTCCTGGGCTTGGCTGTAGGATGCACAGAGAGGAACTTAGGGGTGCCTCCAGCTGTGCAGCTGTGGGATCCGACCAGGCAGAGCTGGGGATGAACTACTGGGGACCTTTGGGACAAAGCTGCCTCCCATGCATAGGGCTGTCCAGAAGCGTTTGTCCTCTGCGTGCATCAAGGCACTGCTTCCAACCATGTCCTTGCAGGCACAGCTCCAGGGCTGCTCCTGGCCTCCCCGAGCCAGTGGAGAGAAGCCATGGCCAAAGGTGAGGACCTCATCACAGCAAGGCTGAGTCAGGAAGCCATCCTTCTATAGGGAAATATAAAGGGGAAATGCCATTGTCTTGGGTTTGGGGAAGCCCTCGAGTTCCTAGATCAAGAGCAAACCAAGCAGCTTCTCAGCAGCATGTAGCAAGTCAGCAACATGTATCTACAGAGAAACACCAAGGCAAAAAATGCAGCCAGAGTGACTGAGGCTGGCCTGACGCCCCACACCCCCACCCTTGTGCTGCTGCCACGGCCAGAGCTCACAGTCTGCATGGTCCTCAAGAAGAAGAGTCTGGCTCTGAAGGGGCTGCGCACAGCCATGAACCCGCACTGCCCATCCCTGCTGGTCTGTCCGCCCTCTCTGTGGTTGCTGGTCCGGCCAAGTGCAGAAGTGTTCGGGGTGAACCCCCGTCCATCCCTCTCCCTCCATCCCACCCCATAGCACTGCCATCTCTATCTCCACCCTGGCCAGGCTGCGTAGGCGCTGGGGACCCTCCGCTCAGATGCGGTTGGACATGAGCCTGGTGTTCAGCTTGCGGAAGAAAGAGCGCAGTTTGCAGATCTTGCACTTCTTCTTCTTGCCCCGACCCTTGGGGGGGTCCCCACCACCACCTTCCCACTCCTCCACCTCGTCCTCGCTGGCCCAAGGCCCCCAGGCACCTCCATTGAAGTCGGGGTGGGCGCGGGGGTTCTCAGCAGGGTAGCGCACTGGGATGGCCGTCCGGTTGTAGTGCACCAGACGGGTCAGCAAAGCTCGGACGATGTCGGGGCGCTGCTCCGAGAGGTCATAGCGCTCGTAGGGGTCTGCGGTGATGTTGAAAAGCCACACAGATTTTCTCAAGCCGTCGGTCAGCCGCTCCAGGTTCCACCAGCTGCCCGGGAAGTTGGTCAGCGTCTGCGGGGGGATCCAGTCGCTGTAACCGGGGTCCCCGGTGAGGAGCTTCCACTCCCCGACACGGATGGAGGCCTGCACGGCCGTGTTCCAGATACCGAAGCCATCCTCCAAGGAGCCGTACTTGGCGTGGTTGTAGAGGGGGTCAATGTTATGCAGGATTTCAGTTCGCGGTGACTCCTTCCCCTCGCTGATGGCAGGCCAGACGTTGTAGCCATCCAGGCCTGGGACGTTGCTCAGGTTGCCCCTGGCCAGACTCACCAGGGTCGGGTACCAGTCTGTGATGTGCACCAGTGCCCAGCTGGTCCGTCGCTTGCGCTTGATCAAAGGACTGTGGACAAAACCGATGCCACGCACACCCCCTTCCCAGTACGTCCCTTTGCGGCCCCGTAGCGGCCAGTTGCTTCCCCCAGAGAACGTCTGCCCACCATTATCCGTGGAGAAGACAATCACACTGTTGTCATAATAACCATACTTCTTGAGGGCCCAGGTGATGTTCTTCACTGCCTCATCCATGCACGTCACCATGGCCGCGTACTTGCGGCGAGCAACGTTGCCCATGGAGCGGTAGCGGTAGATGTACTCCTTGGGTGACTGCAGCGGAGTGTGCACTGCCTGGAAGGCCACGTAGATGAAGATGGGCTCCTTGGGGCTGTGGGATGCCAGGATCTTGCTGACACGCTGGGCGTAGAGGAAGGTGGAGTACTTCCCGCTCTGGTCCCACGCCACGTTCTCCCCTTCGTGCAGGTCATAGCCGCAGACGCCCGGCCCATCGCAGTTGTCGTAGGTGTAGTAGTCCACATTGCCCGTCAGGGAGCCCAGGAAGGTGTCGAAGCCCCTGCGGGTGGGCAGGCACTCCTTTTTGTAGAAGCCGAGGTGCCACTTGCCCACCATGTGCGTGGAGTAACCGGCTTCCTGCAGCTTCTGGGGCAGGGTGACCTGGTCGAGGGGCAGGCAGTTGGGCTGCCGGGGGCGGATGATGGAGTGCTGCAGCCCTGTGTGGATCTGGTACCTGCAGGAAAGAGCCAAATCAGTGGTGATGAGAGTAATGCTGGGTGGGACATGGCGGCAGTTTGTATTCTGGAGACCCCAGTAATGTGCAGCTCTCTGTGTCACGCAGCCATGGAGCAACTCTGTGCCAGATACAGAGAGCTCCTTATCATAGAATCACAGAAGGGCGCTGGCTCAGGAAGGAGGTGGCTCCATGTGCTCTTGCTTTTCGCCATGGAACTGTATGGTTGGAATAGTGCTCAAAGATGTTCAACTGTCAACCCACCACCCCCACCATGCCCACTGACACCTCCCCCCACCACGTCCCTCAGCTCCACAGTTCTCAAACACCTCCAGGGAAGGTGATTCCCCCCACTCCCGGGGTGCTGTAACACTGCATCACTGCTCTTTCTGAGAAGAAATTTTTCCTAATAGCCAACCTGAATCTTCCCTGGTGCAACTTCAGGCCTGAGTGCAGATGTATCCTCATCCTCTTTTGCACACCCCAGAGATGCCTGAGCTGCCTCTGGAGCCATCAGGAGAGAGGAGAGGGTTTTGTCTGGACCCCACTGAGCTCCACCACCCCAGGCAGTAGGTGACCACATCCATAGCCACCACATCGAGGGATGCTGATTAAATGTTTCCTACAGAAAATGCTGGGAAATCATAGCAGGGCAGGGAAATCATCCCAGTCTTACTCCAGTAAGTCTTACTGGTCACCCCAGTCTTACTTACTGATGGGAAAGCCCCATCAGTTCCCAGGAGGCTAAAACACTCATGATCAGGAAACCAGGATGTGCCCAATGGGATGGAGAAACCTTCCACCCACCCTGCCCTGCTCAGCGCAGACTGAGTGAGCAGCAGGAAAAGCACAGCCTAAGGCAGAGCTGGCAGTGCAAGGGAGCATCCTTACACCTGACAGCCCAGCAGCCAATTCGCACGTGAGAAGAAACCAACCCAAAGTCTGCAGTGTCATCCAAGTGGAGACACCTCGCCCCACCACCAGAGGACCTCATGGGCAGGGACTGCCTTTTCTCAAAGTGACTTTTGGTTGTTAGGAGCAACATTTTCACTGCTGGTGACCTGCCACGTGCTATTACAAAACCACGCACAAATCAACTCTTTACCCAACAGGGCCAGGAAGGCTCTTTTCTCTAGAGGATCTCCAGCACAAAATCATAGCATAACCCAAGTTGGAAGGGATCCATCATGAGTCCAACTCCAGCAGCGATGAAGTATCTACCAACATATGGGGATACGTGCCTTGTGATGAGCGGGGCGTGAGCCTTGCAGAGCTATGGGAGAGGAGAGGTCCGTATAGGAAGGAGCAATGGGGGCTTACCGGCCGGTGATCAGCTGGCTGCGGGACGGTGTGCAGATGGGCTGGATGTAGTAGTTCTCCAGCTTCACGCCCTCGGCTGCCAACCTGTCCAAGGTGGGTGTCTGGATGTCAGAGCCGTGGTACCCGACGTCGTGGTAGCCCTGGTCGTCGGTCAGGATGAAGATGATGTGCGGCGGGCGGGTGAAGGCGGGAGGCAGCGATTTCTCCATGGGGCTCGTAGCCACGTCGGCCACCAAGCCAGGCTTCATCCAGTCCCAGGATAAATAGCCAAAGCTGAGCAGGCTGACCAGCGAGAAGCCGGTGAGGGCGTACACAGCCATCCCAGAGCGGTGCGTGCTGCCCACAGAGCGACCTACAGCCCCGGCATCGCAGCGACACGTGGGGATGTCCCCTCCTCGGACAGCCCCCAGTTTAGGGGATGGCGGGTGGGAGTGGAGCGGGACGAGCTCCCATCGAGGCACGCTCACACGCACACAAAGAGCCCGGAGCGGCGGGGCTGGGTTGCGATCGGTCAAAAGAAAACAAGCATCGCGCCGCTCCAATCAAACCCACATGCACGGCTTTCCTTTCCTCACGCGGTGATTAGGAACAGCCCCAAAGCAACTCGGAGTGCTACAAGCACTCTTTGGCTTCTCAACGCGTCTCTTTTTTTTCTTTTTTTCTTTTTTCTTTTTTTTCCCCTGCTTTCCAAAGCAGCACAGAAAACCCACTCCGCAGTGAGCGTCCGCCTTCTCCTCCTCCCCAGCGCCGTTCTGGCTCAGGATGAGCCGATCTTTTTACTTACACTCCCGCAGAAGAGGGTGCTAAAGTTCAAGCCCAGCGGTGCCGCGCTCCCTTCCTCACCCTTTGGGAAACAGCCGCTGTGTCCTTTTCTCACCGTCTTCTCCCGAAGAATTTCTCGACCAGCCCACACCACCATGGCTTTTTTTTTTTTCCTCTTTTTTTCCTCTTTTTTTTTTATTTTTTTTCTTCTTCTCTCTTCTCCCAAAATCTTTCTCAGTCTGGAAACTCAGCGCTGTGGGTTGGGCAGGAGGGCTGCGCAGAGCCACGCGGGGGGTGAGGACACGGGGACGCAGCCTCCGAGGGACACCGCGAGTCCGCACAGCTGCCCGGACCGTGGGCGCAGCGTCCAGGTTTATGGGGAGCCGCAAGCTCGGCCCCTCCCCGCTCGCTCAGCGACTCCAGGAAAAAGCTGGGAAAACCCAAAGCGTGCAGGGTCCTAAGCGGGGCTGCCCGCCTCTCCGCAGCACGGCCCCTGCGCTGCGATGCTCAGCCCCGACCCGCAGCCCCACGGCACCCGTCCAGCCCCGTGCAGATAGCGCACGGGCAAAGAAAGGAGAGCTGCAGAAACTTGTCGGGACGTCTCCAGTGGTGAAGCAGGCCGCTGCAGGGCATGCCGAAGATTAGGAATATGTATGTATTATGGGATGGGGACTGCTGCACCCATTTTATAAGTGGGGAAACTGAGGTAGAGAGGGACTGGGAGTGCCATGGTCACAGACAGCCCAGGGCAGGGTTTGGTGTAAAGTAGGTGTCCATGCCCATGCAGAAGTGCTGATCTAGGTGTGGGTACTGGGACAAGGGGCTACATTGTTGCCTCAGTGCTTTGGGGGAGTTTTGGGAGAGCTGAGAGAGACACTCCTGTATAATTCCTTTTGCAGGGTCTGCATCCATGAGGGATCAGGACAGCACTGTGCATGGCACACACCTCTCTCCTTAATTTTCCTTAGGGCAGGACTTGGCACAGGACAGGGAGTTTGGAAGCGCACACTGTTCACAGAACACAGATCCAGGTGAGCAGTTTGGCACCATTATGTCCCTTGTGTGGATGGGAACGGAGGGCTCCCAACACACAGTGCAACCCAGCATGTTTCCCCTCAACCCATGCACACCCCATGTCTGACTTCAGGACCGCAGGGCTGCTATGGCAAGGGCTGAGTGTGGGCTTTGGGATGGCTCTGCAGAGCTTTAGCTCCCAGGAGCAGCTGAGCCAGAAGGCTCCCCTCTGTAGGGCCCCCTGTCCCCTTCCTCTGAGCCCCCCCCCCACCATGCCCTCCCTTCCCTCTGTGGGCCCCCCACTCACTCCCCCCTCCCCCAGACTTCCCTTTGCCAGGTCCCTCCACCATCCTCACACCCTCTCCCCTGGGCCTCCCCCTGCTGTGTCCCCCCCGGGCTCTGCTCTCTTAGCCCCTCCACATCCCCTCCCCTGCACACCCCTTTCCTTGGGCTCTCCTCCTCCACATCTCCTCCCTGGGCCGTCCCCACATTCTCTGCCCCAGACACTCCCCCATAGCCCTCCCATCCCACGTCTCCCCCCCACCCCACATCAGGCATGCTAGGGCACAGAAGTGGGGACGTTTGGCACTTGGCTGTGCCTTTCCCTGCAACCCTTCAGCAAGGTTTGATTAAGGGGGTTCATCAGTTCATCTTTCTTTCCTTCTGCTGCTCCTCTCCTCCCTTCCCCTCTCTCCTTTGCACCGCTCTCCTCCCGCACGCCTCTCTGCTCTCCCCCCGCACGCCTCTCTGCTCTCCCCTGAATTCCTCAGCTTTGAATAATTCCCTCTTTGTAGAAAACAACTGGACTTGATGAAAGGGTGCTGCTCAGGAAGGAGGTGTCCCCACTCACCTCTACGATCCAACCCCAACCCATCCCACCATGACTGCATCCTTCAGTGCCACATCTCCATACCCCTTGAACACCTCTAGGCAGAATGACCCCCCTGGCTCCCTGTGTCAGATTTTCCTAACACCTAACATGTGTAAATGGTGCTGTCAGAGCAGCCCTGCTGGGATTGTTGGAGGCAGGAGAAGGGAGCAGCTGGGAAGGAGGAAGAAGAGAAGGGAGAGGAAGAAACGAGAGCTCTAAGGTTCAGGTCAGGACGATTGCAGCCAGCAGCAATGCTGCTCTAGAGGTGATTAATGCATCACAAGCTCCACACATGGAAAAAGTGCTCAGGGCCTGTAGTCACTCCTCTCACTGCTGGGAACTGACGGCAGTCACTTGCCCGGTCTCGCTCTGAGATGTCTCAAGAGCTGGGAGCATCCTTGGAGAGCTTCAGCATTGCACAACAGGGAGGATTCCCCTGGCAACCCGCCTGGCTACAGCTGCTGATGTTGGCATTCTCAGTCCAAGCCCTCAGCCGCTTCGGTCCTGCATCTGCCTGGCAGTTCTGCCAGCCCACAGCAATGGGAGCCCCGTGGGGTGAGAGCTGCAGGGCTGGCAGCATCGCAGCACGCAGAGCATCCCCCAGACCGAGCGCTTCCACGCACCTACAGACACTTTCCAGTTGAGACCATACCTCTACAGCAGCGATGGGTGAAGCCACCAGACAAAGGCTTCGGGGCTCCTTTTGGTGCTTTCCAGCCCGGAGCAGCACACGAGATGCTCCCCAGCCATCAGCACAAGGTGGTGAGCATTGACCAATGTCCCTGCAGCTGGCACAGCGGCTCACATTTGCACAGCTGCTTCTCTAACCAAATATTTGGATATTCGCTCTTTTTTTTTTCTTTTCTTTTTTTCGTTATTAATTTAATGTGGCCTGGGGCAAGAATTAAAATAATCACAGCCCTTCCTGCTTTCTCTCCCCACCACCTCCAGCTCCGGCCGCACTCGTGTTTGGGCTTCAAGAGCATTTGCTGCACACCGGGTTATGCAAACAGCTCTCTGCATACTTCTCAGCGGCTGCGATTTACCATAAGGGCCACACAGCAGAGTTTAAAACTAAGCCTCAAATCTCCTTTCCCCCCACTCCCCTCCCCTTTTTCTTTATTTTTTAACCCTTTTCAAAGCCGGAGCCCCTTCAGCGCTCAATACTGCCTTTCTCTCGCCATCAATGAGGCATTATGAGCAGGGGAATTATTGAAAGCAGAACTCCCAGGCTGTACAATGGGAGCTCTGTGCAAGGCAAATATTGCACAATCTGTTTGCACGCTGCAGGCTCGCTGCCCTGCCCCCTCGGCAGCCCCACTCCCAGCTCACGCCTCAGCCTCCGGACAGCCAAAACGGGACCTCAGACTGAGAAATAGGCAAGGTTTTAACAAATCCCCTCTCTCTTCCTTCAGAGCAAGAGGCATCTGACCCAACGAGGGCAGAGGGGGCCTTGCAAATCACAGCGCCTGGCTCCCGGCTCTCAGATGTTTAAGGGTTTCCGCTCTCCGCAGCCAACGTGTGATGCATTGGCTTTTTTTCTTTATTGGCGTGATGAAAGAGCTGAGGCAAGTCTGGAAAAGAAGCGTGCGGTCCTGAGAAAGGAGAGAGCTTGTTATTTTGTCTAGAGGGGGAAAAGGGATCACAGGGCAGTGTGAGGCTGTGAGGAGCTGAATGCAGGGCTCTCCAGCGAGCTGTTCTGCAAAGGGAAAAGCTCAGAAGCGTTTCACTGTTGGGAGAGGGGTGTCAACAGAGCTTCTAAACACACCATCCTTTGCTCCCTGGAAGCTGAAATCAAGAGAGGAGAAAATAGCAAATTGACTTTGACTCCTGCTTATGCAACCCTCGTCATTGCCCAAACAGTGAGGATGGTCACAGCAGTGGGGAGCAGCGTGCTGCCGACGCAGGGAGCAGTCCCTGCAGCACAGCAGCAGTCCCTCTGGCAGGGGCTCAGCAGCACCACTGGATGTTGTTCTCAGAGCCAAATGGCTTTCCAATACCCTGCCCGTGTTCCTGCCATTTGCTCAGTTGAAAATAATCATCATCATCATCAAAACACACTTAGAGGCCATCATGCAACATTAGAGCCTTCTCTAATGTAAACCATCGCCTCTCTGGACTTGGCCAGGGTTTGTTCCTACTGCTGCTGCTGCTGCTGCTCCCCTTGCTCCTCTCCTGGCTGCCTGGCACCACAGAAACAAGTAAAATCCTTAAATAAGAGTCTGCTTGTCTCAGGGTAAGGAACTTTTCTTCTGTTCTTGAACCCCAGTGACACATCTCAGTGACTCTGGGGGTTCTCTTCTGAAGTCAGTTAAACATTCCTGCTCACATTTGTTTTCCTCTGGCAGACCCCAACCCATTGGCCTCACTCCCTCACAGCATCCCTCCCTTTTCCCAGCTCTGTGCACTGCTGTTCATCACCTTCTCCTTCCCTCCCCTCTGTAATGACTGGCATGCTCACTTTGAAGAGCTGGATAGGAGCCTATGGGTTTGGCATGGCTCCTTCCTTCCATGCCTTACAGCAAGCTTTCCACTCCACTTGGGTGCTTTCCTTCTTCCTCCTGCCCCAGGCATGAGTTTCCAGGCTCCATATCCAGCCCTGCACAAGCCAGGCTCTCCCTTGTGCCCCTTGGTGCTGCTGGAGATGCTGTATACCATGGGTTAGGTGTGAGGAACCCCCCTGAATTTGGTTGGGAAGATGGAGGGCGCTGTAGACAGATGGTTTGTGCCTTGTCCCATCCATTCTCACAGTTCAAGTTCCATGGGTAGATATGGCTTTGTCCTTCACCCTGACAGAAGGTCAAGCTTCATTTACAATAATAATAAAACTAAAAAACGAAACAAAACAAACCATCAGTTTCCTTACCTCCAAACCCCTTTGAAGCAGAGAAGGACCCAAAGTGGCAGAAGGAAGGATTTTAGCATTTAACAGAGTTGCTTTCTGGCCCTGCTGCAGCGTGACCCTGGCACTGGTTTCCCCCCACCTATTGGTTTTGGATTCCCCACCCTCATTCCTGAGGCAGTTTATCACAGGATACGCAGCACCCCCCAACTCCTCAAAGCACGCAGGGCGCAGGCATCACCTCCAGCCTCACCCAGCTCCATGAAAAGGCACAGTTCTTCCCAGCACCACCTGGGCACAGACGCAGCCCCACGCACCGCAGTGCCACACTCCCTCCCACGGCTGTGGGCACCCCCAGCTCTCTCCAGCCCTTTACCATCTTTCCTTCCAGGTGCAGCCTCTTCAAAGAGCTGCATTCTGGCTGGCAGGGATGCAAGGTCCAGCAGCGAGATGCTTTCCTAACACACGGGAAAGGAGGGGCATAAAACCCCCGCACTCCCCCAGCTTGGCACAAGTGCTTGCAGCACACAAGGAGCCCTTTCTTGCTCAGGGATTGCCTGCTTGTTTATAGCCCTGGCCCAGATCAGAGCAAGGAAAACACACCTGTGTGAGCCAGCCGGGCTTGCACCTGTGAGCCACTAGGGGAGTGGTGCCTGTTTGCCCAGGATGTGTTTTCTTCGTGCCCAGCTTCTCCCCACAGCACCATGAGTTGCTTTCTGCTAAGGGCTGCTGTAGGTTCTGCTTGCTGGAAGCGCGTTGGAATAGGCAAAGAGCCCAATTAGGCACTGCATTGCTTTATACAAAAGGTATCAATAACCCAGCAGAAGAGCTGAGAGCTCGCTCTCGCTGGAGATGCCAAGAGCACAAATTGCCTGCTTGTAAGAGAAAGGCTTAATTTCCATAGAACATGACAGATTAAAGTGAGAGTGGGTGGGTCCATTCTATTATTCATCAGCACTCCCTGCTAGCAGGAGGTGCCGTGCTGTTGCTTTGAAGTTTCTTCGAAGGCATGGGGTGCCCAGGGCCGTCCTGTTGTGGTAGAAGGCACAGTACCCAGAGATGGAGCTCCCCCCACCCCGGCACTGCGACACAGCCCCACTGCTGAGGATGATGATTCCCAGGCATGAGTCAGAGCAGAAGGTCCTCATTGAAACCCGGAGACCTGGCAGAATTCTGGACCCTGACCAAGGGATTGCTGTGCTGTGGTATTAGTCATGCCCAAAGGCCAGCAGAGCTTCCTCTCTCATCGCTGTGCGGTGAGCTCTGTCACCCCGGAGCGCATTCCGGAGGTTGGATTCCTCACTCCTGAATGGGAAACAGAGCAAAACAATGAGAGAAAAACCAAATTTCCATCAGCTGCATTTCTCAGGGAGCGTTTCACTCAAGTGGAAAGCTCGAGGAGTGATTCTTTGGCACTTTTCATTTGCAGCTAAACCCTGCAAGAGGAGGAGACTTGGATACTGTAAGAAGGTCTGTGGGGCAGCCCCCTGGTGCAGCAGGGTGGGGGAGGTGTATTTACCCCCATGTGGGCAGCAGGGAAAGCACAGTGTTCAGCACAGAGCAGCGGTGACCAAGCAGAAGGCAGCGAACCCAACCGTGGTGGGCTGCCACCACTAAGGGGACAAAAGGATACATCATCTCCTGCACTGCTGCAGGTAGAAAACCCTTATTATTAGCCCTCAGGTATGTTTTCCTGAACGTTTCTGCTAGAAACAAATCCCTTCTTGGGCTGTTGTCGCAGGATCTGCAGCGCTGTGCCCATATCTCCATCCCACCCATCGCCACTGGGGGTTTTCTGCTCCCCGTCACGTGCAGGGCGGTTGTCGGGAGGCTGAGAGTACCTATATCGATGCTGCAGAGGGTGATTCATTATGATCTGCAGTAATCCTGAAGCTATACAAAATCGCTAATAATAGGGCTTCGAAAGCGACACGTTACCCGAGATAAAAACTGCCTGCAGCCAAACCCAATCCTGCTTTGCTGAAACTATAAATAAAAAGGTATAGCCCATACTCAGCTCCCAGGAACGAGAGCAGAAGGTGCAGCTCAGCCCAGGATCTGAGATTGGGATTGGGATCCTGCCCTAGGAAAGCACACACGAGTGAGGCAGATGCCTTCTGTTGGTTCTGGAACAGGCAGAATAGCAGCCCCGCCGCCGCCGAGGCCTCGAAAATCTCTGTGCCATTAACACCGCGTGCTGCAATGGAGCGCGGCGCTGACACGGCCAAAGTCAACAAGAACTTTGCAGGGATTTTAGTGGTGTCGGGGGCAGCTTCACGGCTGGAGCCAGCTGAGGATTTACTGTCACCATTTTCACCAAGGACCGTAAAACTCAGCGTGCCGCAACTTGGTCGTTAACGTTGGCTGCAGGCTTTCAAGGTTCTGCCTTGGGAAGAGCGTCGCTCCTCTCTTTCATCCCTATAGCTCTGCCCGCAGACCGGGGCGATGTTTTCTTCCCTGGGGAAGGCTTTATACTGCATCCAGGGCACAGGTTGGGGAAGGAGTGGGTCTGCCCCACCTCTGCCCACTTCCCCACCGCGGCTCCAGGGAGGCTCAAAGGAGCCCTTCTTAGTTTTTTGTCCAAACAAATCGCGCGGCGTTTCACACCGACCACTTTAAACGAAACCAGACTGTTTAGTCCAAGTGATTACTCATAAGCAGCATCTAATTACTTCGAGTATTTGAAGAGAAAATAGAAAAATCTCCTTGGAGCATGCAGTGCAGCTTCGAGGAGAGCCCATGAACGCACGTCCTCCTTCCCCATTACAGCCTACACCAATACACCCCATGTCCCTGGTCCCCACACACACCCCAAAGCTCTCAGGGGTGTGATTGGCCCTTTTTCCATCTGAGCAAATGCTCCTGATGTACTCTATCAGTGCGTGCACTGGTGCAATTCTCCTTCCTGATACACCCTGTCAGTGCGTGCACTGGTGCAGACCTCCCTCCTGCTATACCCTGCCGGTACGCACCGCGGTGCATGCACCAGGGTGAGATCCAACCCCATTCCGTAGGAAAGCAGCTGATCCCAGTGACACAGCGAGCTCCCACCCAGCAGCCTATAGGATGAGGGCTGCCCTCCTGCCTGGTGCTCTGCAGGCGTTCCCAGGCCAGCATTGGATGGGGTTAGGAGGGAGCTGGCTGGAGATCAGCGCCGGAGATGTCATCAAGCCCACACCCGCTGCTCTGGTCTCCTGGGATGGTGGAGGATGAGATTCAGCCTTGGAAGCATCCCAGAGCACTTTAATCTTCTGTCTCAGATGTTGCCTTGGGTGGCTGCTGTAAAAGCAGAAGTGCAGAGATGGCTGTACAAGAAGCCTCTTGTCTGTGTTGCTCACTGGGAATGCCCTGGCTGGAAGGCAGGAGAGGGGTCAGGGGTGGGCAGTGGAACTGCTGCTTCCCCCAGGAAAGGCAACAGGAGCTGGGATCTGCCCTGGACTGCCCATGGGGACAAAACACTACGAGAATCCCAAGCACAGGGGCTTTGCAGATGCGCCCAGGATGAGCCGCCTGGACAGCAGGAGCTTGAAAGGGATGTATGGAGCAACTTTGAGCTCCAAGGCCACAGCCAGCAGCAAGTCAGCAGCATGAGTGGGCAATGTAGGAACAGAAAGGCCCCAAGCCCCAGCAGCCAGGAGAAGCAGGGCAGCATTGCATTGCCTTCAGACATTTTCGTTTTTCCAGAACTACTCTGAAACATGGTATTTGCATTAGACCACCAATACAGAGCAAGGGTGAGGTTTCTTTCCTTGCCTGCTGCAGCAGTGGTTGGGAATTCGCCCCTCTTTTGGCAATGGGAACACGTTGCTGATGCCAGCACCAATGCTAACTGAAACCAGGTGGAAAAAAAGTCCTCAGCTTCCCAGCACCGGGATCCCATTTCCAGCCAGCAAAGCCTCCAGCAGGGATTTCCAAGAGCCTCTGGTCACCAAAGGGCAGCTCGGTCCCCACTGGGCTGAGCCCTGCACCAGCTGGGGACATCCCTGCGTTTGTCCAAAGCCACACCGCGCGATGGGACTCTGTCACCCTCTTGTGGCTACAGGGGCTGACGTTGGCTGGAAACGTCCCACCCAATTCCCAACCCACTCAAATCTCGGGGAGGAAATCAAAGGCAGAGGGAGGCTCACTCGGCTCTATCTGAAAGCCATTGTGATGATGTCCAAGTTGCTAAAGAAACTTGGATAAAACCCCAGAGATTAACAACAGCTCAGGGCTTTTCTGCATACTGGAGTTTTGTCTGCTTCCAAGAGAAACATATATATGTGCTTTGGTGGAATTTCTCTGTACGTTTTTTGGCGGAGCGGCCGCAATAAATCCCTTTACTGCAATAAGATAAGGCAAGGATCTCTCTGCAGTTCCCCAGGAGAGGCTGGAGATGGCTGTCCACCCCATGTGTGTGTGTTATGCCTGCATGAAACTTGAGCTGTTCAGGTACACAGAAATCCATCTGCACGGTGCAGATGGAGGCAGTGCAGGGTACATCCCAATGGAGCTGCTCCACACCCCAAGCTGCTCCCTCCATCCCCTCCTTTTCCTGCCTCCCAGCTTTCGACATGAGTTAAAGCAGCAGAGGAACGCCTGGTGGGGGAAAAATAATCCCCCAAAGCTCCGGTTCAGGAACGCAAACACAGCCCCCATCTACCTTCCAGGTAGAGCTGCTGCAATCTGGGTAAACACAGCAGGGCTGCCCCGAGTGTTGGTGTTGGCTGCACTCACCTCGGGGCTGCCAGGGCTTTGAGCAGGGCTATGCTTACAGCTGGCCCTGAGCAGGGCCGGGAGGGGGGAGTTAATCACAACAGCCCTTCTGCTTGCTCCATTGACATAGATCTGAGAGAGAAACGAGGAATTAAAGGGTTCACTGCTGCCATGCCAGTAGGCACAAGCAGTTGGATATACCCAGTGATGTATTTCCCATCTAGATTGCTAAGATTAAGCATATTGCAACCAAATTTTAATGCCACGTCTTCTACTCATTAGAGTTCTCAAATCTGTTCTCGCAGCTACACAAACTAAAAGGCTGCTTTATATTCTGTAGGTTTAGAGGTGACTTTTTTCCACAGTTAATTAGTTTGAAGCTAACAGGGCTGGGTCTATTGGTTCCAGTCATGGAGCCATTGGGATACGCATAGATACAGATATAGTTTTTCACTTCTGAGCTGCTGTTTCTCATCTGGCAGCTACTGAGTCAATATTATTTGATGCTGGTCTGCTTGCTTAGGCGAAATGACCCGACCATCCCTAGCAAACCCCAGCAGCAGGAGACCACATCACAGCCCCTGGGTTTGGCTCTGCATTCCCATCCCAGCAACACGGCCATGGGGCCAAGGGACAGGCATGGGGATATGGCCCCACTCCCCAAAGGGACCGCAGGTGAAGCTGGAGCTGGAGAGGATGGCTCTGCTGTGTCAATCCCATTACTGGGGACAGAGTCCCTGCACCTTGTGTAGGAATCCTATAAATGTAACGTGGGAATGCAGTGTAACGTATAATCCCTGCACAGCCAAAGGCAGCCTGGAGTAGATGCTTCAGAGGGCTCAGCTTTGCCTTCACAAATGTGGCTGGTTAGTTAGCTAATGTCACTTGGCCAGCCAGGTCCTGGAGGGCACCTGCTGCTGGTAGATGCCTAAAATGACCCTAATTGTGTTTGGGAAGCGGGAGGCAGAGTTGCTTGAGCGAGGCCGAGCCACAGCGGAGCCATGTACACAAAACAATGCCATGATTCATCTGAGATTGCCATAACCCATCACATTTCATCAGGATGCTGTGGCATTTAAAATGGCATTTCCTCCCATCTGTTGTGCATTAGCAGACAAAGAAAAGGAGGAGGGGGAAGAGAACAGCTGAATAAGAGAGGGGAGAAATGGGATTCTGGAGTGAGGCTGTTCCTGTGGCAGCTCCTCGTGAAGCTGTGGGTCGAGGCAGGGGAACTCAATGCAGACCCTCAGCCCCACGCTGCCCCAGCTGCAGCCCACGCTGCTCCTCTGGGCACACAGCGAGAGATGCTGACGGCCTGGGTGACTCAAAGCCTCACAGAGCAGCACCTGGCAACCCACTGTGCACACAGAGATGCGCAATGCTGGCTGAGGGCTGGTAAATCGGGGGCAGGAGGAAAGCAAGTCCTTCAGGCCCACCGCTGTGGCCATTTCCTCCTCTTCTCCTCTGATTTCCCACTGCCTGCTCCCTTCCCTGTCTCATTTTCCCTTGGAAATAAAACTTCTTTCTTCATCCCAACTTTTCCCTTCACAACACCCCATTTCCTCTCACTCTTTTGCTCCTGTGCTCTCACCTTCTCCCCCCTGTCCCTTTGCAGTTCCCTGCTCTATTCCTTCCACCTCCATCCATCTCTCTTATGCTCCCCTCATCCTGCTCCATCCCCATTTTCCCGCAGGAGCATCCCAGCAGCAGAACACCAGAAAAGCCATGGAACAGCTGCCCTACAGATGCTGTGTGAAGCATCCTGATGATCTTGCCTATAATGGGGTACAATATGGGTCAGACTCACGTTTAGGGACAGTGGTCTGATGCTAAGACCCACCAGAGTCACCTGCTTGTGGCGACAATGCTCCTGTTCCCAGACAGACAACCCACCCCTTGGACAGGGGATCCAGCAGAGGCAGAATGAGTAGTTGGAGGAAGAAATTCCTCAGGCAAACATCTGGGACCACTCAGTATCCTGACCCCATAGATTCTGTGCACCATACCAGCATCCCTACAGATCCAGACCCCATAGATGCTGTGTACTACGCCAGCATCCGTAAGGATCACAACATCTCTTCACTTTGTTTCATGCAGCCTTTTCATTCCCCAAAGCAGCAACAGGCAGAATCAGCCCCATGCCTGAAAACTACACCCAGCTGAGCAGCACCAGATAAAAATGTCCACGCATGGCAGAGGATATGTTCCCCATGGCTACATCACGCTAATGCTGCAGACTTGTAAGTGGACAAATACACAAAAATGATGCTTGTAGCTTCATGAACAGAGAGCAGAGAAGTGTCCCTGCAAGCCCAAGGGTCCAGCAGACGTGCTTAGAGACTGTTAGCTTCCATAGGGCGCAGAGCAGGAATGACGGCGCCGTGCAGCTGCTAGCAGCTCCCCAAGCCTGGGTTTGGCCAGGACACAAACAGTCATTCAGAATGGAATAGGTGTGGACAAGTTTTACCCCAAGCAATAAGCAAATAGCATGTGAAAGTGGCAGCGAGCAAAGCTGTCAGCTTGTGAGGCTGAGGGCATGGAGCGGGCTGTGCGGTTATTAGCAGACGGAGCTGGCTACTAAATCACAGCCGTGTTATCCCCTGTCTGGGTTTGACACTTCTTCCTCCGATCTGTTCGTGACTCAGTGTCTTGGCATGGAAAACGCATACCCGAGAGGTTAGCTTTTGAAATCCACCAGGGACATTTCACCTTCCTAAAATAAAGAGTGGGCAAAATACTTTTAATGTCCCTCCAAAAAAATGCAGGGGAAAAAAAATCACTCCTTAATAAGAGCATGTTGTTGGGCCTCAGCTGGCTTCAGGCTGAGGTCAATTTTCCTATTTATAATCATGCAGCTGTTTGCTGACTGAATAACTGTATTTATTATTTGGCATGTTTACCAAACGCCTCAAATACCTTCTCTACCTGTAATTGTGGTGCAGAGTACATATATATATATTTCAGATTAGTTCATTCAAGTGGCTTGTGTTACTACCAGGCCCTGTGCTGTGGTTTCCTAAGGGTATTCATGGCTTGAAGGTATCAAACCTTGGACTCGGGTGACCCTGAACTGTAGCAGACACTTGAGGAAAAAATGGAGTCCGTTTTTAAAGTCATTTGTCTGTGGGCACTCGAGGGTTTAACATTAAGAAATGTGTAGATGTGGTACTTAGGGACACAGTTTGGTGGGCAGTAGGTGGACAGTTGGACTAGTTGATCTCAGAGGTCTTTTCCAAACTTAATGACTCTATGATCCTATACTCTACTTGCCATGCTTGTAAAAAGCACCTTCTGAACATGTTTTCGCTCCATCTACGTTCAACTCTGTCTTCTTCCTTTCCACATTCTACTGGAACTGACCAAAACCAAATCCAACCCCTTTTTCCTGTGGCATTAGTTGGGAGAGCTTTGTTGCCTTGGAGAGATCCTCTCCTTTCTGCCCAAAGCATGGGCATCCCTTCCTTCATCCGTAGATTCTTGCACACCATGGAGTATGCAGGGATAGAGGTGGAAGAGGTTGGGTCAGTTTTTCCAATTCCAGAGGCCCCTGAAGTCATCTTCCTCAGGCATTTGCTCCAGGCCGCATTGGCTCTACATGCTCTGCACTGGTCAGTCCACCATAGGACGCCCCAGCATGCTTTCCTTACCAGTTTTTTTCCCTCCTTAGCTGGAGAACTGGGTCTCCAAAGCAGATGCTGGCTGATAAGCCTCATGCCTTTGTGCGAGGTCAACCTGGAGCAAGGGAATGCTGTCCTGGTCAGCCACAGCATCACCCTTGCAGGGATGCCACAGCCACATTTACAGCGAGCTTCAATGACTGTCTGTGCTGGAGGAGGTCACCCCTAGAAATGCCTAGCCACGTCTCATTTGCAGGAGCTGTAAACCTGCCACCTGGCTGGTGGCTTTATTGCTTTGGATGATGCTGGTGTCAAAGAAATTTGGTGCGGGAGCCAATTGGAACACAGTCAGTTTTATATTTAATCTTTGCTATAAACGCAAATAAAGGTTCTGTATTTTGAGTGAGTGACAGACAAGCCACGGTCATTATTAAACCTTCTAAAAATAAACCTCTGCTGAAGTGACAGGAGCCAGATTTTTCCTGGAAAGTATCAGCATGGGGAGGGGGTAACAGGGCAGCCCTTCTGCAACGCAGCCTGCCTCCAACAGCTGCACTGTGTCAGGAGCTCCTTCTTCTCATTGTTTGCTTTGTTTTGCCCCCAGAATGCCTGAGTAGATCCTTGCAGCAGCTTCATGTCTATCCAACAGTAAATCACTCCAGAGCTGTGAGGCCTCTGTCCCCACAAGAGGAAAATTTAGTGGCTGTTGCTGAAGTAATCACTGCCTTGTTGGTTATCAGCCCGTCCTTGTTGTGGGAGGTGTCTGATCTCCTGCTGGAATGCAGCAATGTAAGAAGCATCAGCATGCATCCCGAATATCTCTTGAGCTCCCCGGGCCCAGATGGTGCCTGGGTTTTTGCTCCTGAGCACAGCTCTGTTTGCCCCAGAGGTTCCCCCTCAGCCTGGGGCTGGCTGGAGCTCCTCAGGAGAGATTCGGTGCCCGGTTTGGGTCCCCCTCAGCCAGCCCAGTTCACTTCTGGATTTGGCTTCAGGCCTCAGCTATGCTCCCTGTCCTGCTTCGGGCGCCATCGTGGCTTCCCAGGGTTACCCTGCTCAGCTCAGTGGCCACAGTGGGCAAGACACAACCCAATCCCAACGCAGCCCAAACTCAACGAACCCCAACCCCAACCTCAGCTCTAAACCCAACCCCAACGTCAATGCAACCCAACCCCAACGTAACTCAACTCGCACCCCGCAGCATCCCAACCCCAGCAGCCACTTCCGGCACTACATTTCCCAGGAGGCCGCGCGGCCGGAAGCGGACGTGACGTCGCTCAGCGCGGCACGCGGCGCCCGGGGCAGCGCGGAGCTGGGCCGCGCCATGGCGGCGGAGGGCCGCGGGCGACGGGAGCTGCTGGCCCTCATCCACCAGCACCTCCTGCGCACCGGCTACGCGCGGGCGGCCCGCGAACTGCAGGCGCAGCTCGGACAGGTAAAGGGGCCGGGCCGGCTTCCATCGGGCTGCGCTCGCCGTGGGCCCGAGGGGCGGCGCGGTGCGGTGCCGGGCTCACGGGCAGGGTCTGTGCGCGGGGTTCGCGTGGCCCGGGGCGGCATCGTGGGGTGCTGGGAGCAGAACCGGGGGCTGACGCGTGTTCTCTGCCCCTCAGAAGTTGCTCCCGTCCCTGGCGACGTCGCTGGAGGAGATCTTCACGCACTGGGAGAAGTGAGTGGGGAGGGAGGGGGCCGGGCCGGGGGACACGTGTGTCCGTGATTTGCGGGGCTTCCCCTTTGTGTGGTGGCTGTGGTCGGCAGCCTTCCTCCTGTCCTGGTTTCACGTGGTAACGTTTCCTTAGCTTAGGGATAAGTTGTTGCTTAGTCTTGAGATGCTGTTGATGCTGGGATCAGAGGCATGCTTTGCTTTCCCCGTCTCTGTTTCAGTTCCCTTACCAAGCCACGTGCTTTACGCGTGCATATTGATTGCAGCCAGAGTGAGCTGCACGTGGAGAATGGGCAGAGACTCACAGTGCCCCAGGCAAAGCACAGGTAGCACCTGTATCTACCTGAAAGGACCTTAGAATCATTTGAATTGGAAGGGACCCTTAGTAACCAACTGATCCAACTCTCCTGCAGCGAACAGGGATACCCACAGCTCCATCAGGTTGCTCAGAGTTTGATTCAGTCTGACACAGAATGTCTCCAGGGATGGGACATCCACTGCCTTTCTGGGCAGCAAAGGATCTCCTGCTCCCAGCCAACCCTCTCATGCCCGTACTTGTCCATCCCAGTGACTTCTCACATCATTTTCCAACTGAGTGCTTCCTGTGAACATCTGCAGCACGAAGCCTCCAGCTGTGTGCAGTGAAATATTATTTGTTCTCACCCTCTGCACTTTGATGCAGAGCTGGAAGCTGCAGGCTTGGGGAAGCAGGGTGTCAGTGCAGCTGGGTCTTGGTGCCTGTGCTGAGAAGTGCTTGAGTGAAAGCATTCCTTTGGCTGTGCCCCAGCCCTGGGAAGCAGGCGTTTGCTGAAGAGGTGTTTCCTGCTAGGATGCCTCATGCCTTGGTCTTGTTCCTGCAAGAGCAGGAGAAAGCTGGATCTAGGTAAGAAAGGAGTAGTGCAAGAACCAGGATTTACAGTTCCTGCCTCCATCAATATTTTGCTTTCTTGGGTGTTGATGCCAACCTCCTTCTGTGCCTGTTGTCATATTACTTTTAAACCCAAGAGATGACAGGGCGCTCACACTGACTGATTCCTTGTTCTCTGGTGTCACCCTTACCTTCTGATTTCACACCACAAGTAAGCCTTTTATTCCTTGCCGGCCCTTGCTATGTCTTCTACATGAGGGATGTGTTGACTTGTGGTTTAATTTATCCAGAAAGTGTCCTGCTTGGCTCGAATGCACTTGTCTGGGTGAGCTGTGATCCTCTAGTTTTGTCACTTCATAGGCTAGAAAATACCTTTCCTCAGACTGTGCTGCAGCTCCTTCCCATCTGACTGAGACCATCCTCTGTGCTGTATTCCAGAAACTCTTTTCAAAGGCAGCCTAGTAGCTGGCATTTGCAGTTTAGGAGCAGCCTTCCTGCTGGACCTTTTTGTTACTGGGGGATGCTGGGTGGGTGAGGGAGGCTGCAGAGCTGCTGAAGTGGTGGGAATGCTGAACAGGTTCAGCCCTGTGCAGGAGGAATACATGCAGCCCTCAAAGGCTGCTGCAAGACGAGCACCTGAGGTCACCGCTGCTCTCCTGCATGCGATGTATGGAACGCCTGGTCACACATGGCAAATTCTTGGAGTGATTTCTGTTGTATTACCAGCTGCCAACAAACTGGGCAGGCATTCCTCCCCTCCTTGGGAGCTGTAGAAGAATGACACTTATTTGTCCTCAGGCTTAAGCCTGGCCTGAGAGTGGATGATGTTAAATTTTCCTATTTGTTCTTCATATTTCCCTTTTTTGACACAAAATCCATTCCCCTTAGAACTCCTTCAAAAGCCAGGAGAAGAAAGCTGAGCGATGAGGAGGCAGCCATCCCAGAAAAGATCAGAGTTCCTGATCCTGTGAGCAGCTCTGAAAGCTCAGAGAAAGAAGAGGATGAGAAAGAGAAGACGAAAACTGGAAATGGTAAGAGCCTGTAAACTCCCTGAATTTCACAGAGTAACAGTGAGGGGTTGTGTGGAGCAGTTCAGTTTGCTTGGCTAGAGAGAATGCTTGAAAATCAATGGCTATTCCCTCATGCTCTTAGGACAACAGATTCATCACATTTATCAGATTTATCTCATGTAGAGTTTTTGAAGAGCACAGATGTATGCTGAGGCCAACAAAAACCTTCTATGATTCACTATGAGGGAAGGGATTGGATATTGTAGCTTGGGTGAAGCCTTGGGAAATAAGCCCCAGCTGTCTGCTTGGCTAGCAAAGAAAGGTATTTTCACAGATGAGGGAAGGACCTTTTTATTTGGTCTGGACAGCCCTTGTGCTGTTGACATGGGAGGCATTGGCTTGCGCAGCCTAACAAAAGCCCACGTGCCTCAGGTGTTTTAGCTCAATCTCATCTGCTGTAATACATCCCCTGGAACTGTGCAGATTGTGTCTTGGCTGTGGTAGAAGCAAGGCACCTACGTGTTGCAAGAGTAGTGGCTGTGGAGCTGAGGCAGGTGTAAAGATGGGCTCTGCCCTGCCTGCTGGGAGCCTTTGCAGAACAGGGACTGTTCTGATGTGAGGAGGTCTGTCTTCATTTCTCTGTGTCTCTCCTGTGCAGTAACCAGCATTTCCCCAGTCAAAAACTCAGCAGTGAATGTAGAAAGCAGTGAAGATGATGACTCCTCATCAGAAGAGGAAACACCAAGTGGCAAAGGTGCAATTACGGTAAGGGGATGCTGTCTAAGTGTTAGAACTTGTCCAGATGCAAAATTGCTGCTTGAGGTAATGCTGTGTCCAGTTTAGCCCCTCATTTTTTCTATAGACTTCTAATTTCTTTTGTTTTCTGTAGGTGACACCAGCTGTGGTGAGTGGCAAAGCTGCCAACTCCTTGCATTCTCCTGTTAAACCCACTGCTCCAGGCAGTAAAGTAGCAGCGTCCTCTGCTGCAAACAGAACTGTGCTCTCAAATAAGCAGCAGCCCAGTGCATCAGTTGCGACCCCAGCCAAGGCTGGGCAGAAATTGCCTGGTCCTGGGAAACCTGGACGAGCTGTAGCAGCCGTGAGCCAAGCAGTACAAAGCAAAGCTCCAGTAACGACCAAAGCACCGGAAAGCTGCAGCAGCAGCAGCTCATCAGAGAGTGAGGAGGAAAAGGAGACACCGACTGTGAAGGCCTCAGCCCCCAAAGTGGGTAAGGAGCCTGCAGGGCAGAGTGAATGCATGTGTAGTGCTCTGCTTTCACCACAGATCAGATCCCTGCCATATCATAGCATGTTGCTTTCAGTTCCCTTGCCGGAAAGCTCAAAGCAGTTGCTCCTGGGGAGACTGCAAGAATACTGCAAAGCAGGCAGCTCTGGAGCTCTGTGGGATGAATCCAGCATGCTTGCTTCCATTTTGAGTAGCAGATGTTGTGCTAAGGAGTCTGTGTGCATCTCTGTCAGCATTGTGCTCTACAGGGCTGGAGGTGAATGTAGCATATCTGAACAAGATGCAGCACTAATGCAGTAGATACTTCCAGCTTTGAAGACAGGCACTTGAGCATCTTTGGTTGCTATTGCAAAGTGATTATTTTAGGGTATTTTGTTGTCTTTAGGGGGGAATCTCTTTTACTGCTTTGTTTGTTGGGGGTGAGGAATGTGTTGCAAAAGCTCTTCAAATGGTCCTTCTCTTGACTTTTTTCAGAGGAGGTTCAGCCAGGCTAGGGTGCCCCTGCAGGGAGCTGTGTGTAGCTGGACGACTCCCTGCATGATCAGAGAGAAGTCAGAAAGGGATTTCTCATCTGCCTATATTTGGGGGAGCTGTGTTTGTGGGTAGATGCTTGCCTGGAGAAGCAGTTCCTAGCAGGCAGCTGATGCTTTTGAAAAGACTAGGCTCTCTTCCCTGCAGATCTCTCTCACTGCTGCTTGTTTTGTTTTCCGGACTTCAAAAGCTGCATTAGCATCGTGCTTAGGGAGCTGAGAGCAGGCAGCAGCTGTGTCGTCTCCCTTCTCATGTTTCAGAGCTGAAGCAGGCAGCTGGGGAAGCTGAGAGCAGCAGTGAGGAATCAAGTGATGAGACATCATCTGAGGAGGAGCTTGCGACCACAGCAGTCCAGGTAACCTCTCAGAGTCTTCATCCCCAAGAAATCAATTCCCTTCTCTTGAAAGGGAGAGAAAATGCTGCAGTGCTCAGTTCTCTGAGAACATCCCTTTCATCCCTGGAGGCATAAAATCCCCAAATCCAAGACCACAGAAACATGCTGTGTAGCTGAGAGCTCCACTAATCTCTGTCAGCAGCAAATGCTTCATTCCATTTCCTCCCAGTGCCTGAAGTGGAAGGAGATTCTTTGATCTGTAGGAAGTGATTAAACACAACTGTACAGATGTGACTTGCAGAAGGAGGACAGGTTGGCCAGGCTGTCTATGGACAAGTGGCTTGCTTCAAGTGCTCAGTTTTGTAGTCTGAACGAGCCTTTCCTGATCAAAGGCAGTGTGGTGACCTTGCTTAATACAGATTCTGCAGTTATGACAGAGCCAGTTTCTTCTCTCCTAAGTGTGTAAGATTCTCCTTTTCTTCCTCCTGTTCCCAGGCACAACCAGCTGTTAAAGCAGTGCAGGTTAATTCAACACCTGTGAAAAGTGCACCTGCTACTTCAGTGTCCACCAAGAAGAGCAGCACAGTGAAGCAAAAAGCAGTGACACCAAACCAGACTGAGCATGGCTCCGAAACGGCTCCAGTGGCTGCAAAGCCTGATGACACCTCAGAGAGCAGCGACTCATCAGACAGTGGAAATGAGGAGCCTCCATCAGTAACCCAGGTGCATCTGTCTGACACTGTCCTTGCATGCCTCTCCAAGGCAGGGAATTGCCATGGTTGGATTTGTCTTTCAGCTATAAGTTACAATAAATGGCATATAATTTGGCAAGCTAGCACATCTTAGCTTCCTTCCTGTGGAGAGATCTCCAACTTGCATCAGTAGAGGTGACTGGTAATACCAGAAGGCTGATGAAGAATGTCTGGTCTTATTTCCTTATCTTGGGATGCTGTCCCCAGGCAGCTGGGTGAAAGGATTGCTTGTCTCTTCTTCCAGTTGCTGACCTTCCTTCAGCATTTGTCTATCCCAGGGGGCTCTGAAATCTTTCCTTGATTACAGTCTGAGGAGATTAATTATGCAACCATGGAATTTGCCTTCTTTCACACTGTCCTTTCTTGTCTTGTCCAGTCAAAGCCATCTTTAAAAACCTCCCAAGCCATCCTATCCCCAGTGAAAACCACACCAGCAGCATCACTCTCCAGCAAAGCGGCTCCAGCAAAAACACTTCCACTGTCCCAAGGGAAGCAAGCACCAAAAACAGCAGTGCTAAAGCAAGCTAAAGCCACACCAGGAAGGACTGCTGCTCCTGCAAAGCCAGCTGAAAGTACAAACCCGGCAGAGAGCACTGACTCTTCAGGCAGTGAAGAGGAGGATCTGCCTGTGCCTGTCAGCCAGAAGGTGGGTGATAGTGCATTCAGCTCACATGGGCTGCACAAAGCAGTTGTTCAGCCATTAAATGCTACCACTGATCAGTTCAGGTTGATGATTAGACTTGATAATCTTGAAGGTCTTTTCCAACCTAAAGGATTGCATGATTCCTAAGGATTCTCAGGATCTTCCATGCGGGACACCATTGCAAGAACTGTTGGAAAACACAAGCTCAGCTGAGGAGCAGTGTCCCAGCAGCAGCATCTGTGTGTAGGGAATAGATGCCAAGTGCCTCTTGGGAACTAGTCTGATTCTGACTGATTCATTGCAATTGTGCCTTCCCCCTCTAGAGTGGGCCTTTTGAGGGGTTGTCAATGGTTTGGTCTTGCTTGATTCTCCTGTGCTATGCAGTTGTTTAGAGCTCTCTCAGGAGCACTCAGACTAAAGGCAAATCCCTTTGCGAAAGCATCCTCAGCTGTGAGAGCATCCTCAAGTCCATTGTATGGATTCTCACTGCATTGATTCTGAGCTGCAGAGCCTTTTGGGAAGTGCCCTGAAAACAGTGTTTTGGAGATGGTAGTTATTATCTGCTGGGGAGGAAGGGAATCCGGGGGCAGAGCCTCACGTGTCCTTACAAGGAGGCTCTTTGTCAACCTGTCCTTTCAGGATTGACAGGCAGGAACCAGAGAGGCTCTGCATTTTTTGTCTTTATAGCCTTGGTCTGCTGAGGTGGGTGGAGGGGGATGCTTCTCTAACAGTTGGCTCTGTGCTGCTCTCTTCCTGTATTATTATACATAAAGATTCAGCTTTGAGTGGCAGGAGCAGCTATCTTGATAGCTGGGTGTATAATCAATGAATATACAGATGTTATAATTATGAAATAAACAAGAGAGTTTAGCTAAGCAGTTATTATACCAAAAAGAGAATAAATAAGAGTGCTTACCTTTGTCCTGGGCTTGCTGTAAAACTCCAAAGGAGGGACCTCTAGAAAGAGATCCTTCCCTACTGGCAGTCAGCTCTTATATGGGTCTAGCAGAGGTGGAGCCAGGCTTCACCCCTTTCAGCAGCACAGGTGAATTGCCTTCACCTGTGCTCCCAGGGCTGACTCATTGCTCGCCTCAGGTGATCAATCAGAGGTTCAGGCTGTGATTCAGCAGCTCCCATACACTGGACTATGAAGGATTCACTGTAAAACTATTGAGACTCTTCCATTCTAGAAGGGGTGCCGTTGAAGAACAGACTGGGGTGGCTTTATTTTCCCCCTGTGTTGGGTTGAAGCTGGCAGCAGCAAGTAGTCTTGCCAGTGGCTGTTTAACCACTCCAGCATCTTCCCTCTTGCAAAGTGGCAATTACCCTTCACTAAACGTAGTTAGCAAAGAAGAGCTTGTCATCAAGGGAGCTCTATTTTTGCCAAACAGGCTGTTTCTTCTTGTGTTAGTAGCCTGAAGACAGGGACCTTAAGTGAAGCCTGAAGATTAAACCATTAGGCTTAGCTGTGTCCACAGTCCTGTCCTCCCTGTCAAACTCTTAGCTCATCCTCACCATCTGCTACTTGGGCATATGCTAACCACTGACTTGCTGTATCCTGCAACTTCCTCTGGCTTCTGTGCAAGATCCAAACAGATACAGAGCGTTGGAAGCTGCTTCATCTTTCCCTGTGGGGGTGGATTAGCACAATTAAAATGAACATCATGCCTAAATGGAACTGCTTAATTGGTATGTTTACCCCTGAAGACTCAGGAATATTTAGTCAAAGAAGTTGACAAGGTGTTTGCTTATTTTTGGAGGGGAGGTTGGTGGTGGGGGGACAGAACAGACTGACCTTAAAGAGCCGATGAGCTGCCTTTCTTTTGGAAATGTCAGTTGTGCTCTGCTTTCCTCTCTCCTTAACACTGTGGGCCAAAGATGGCACACAAGCCCACCGTGGAGAGGCTTCTGTTTCTGCTTACCAGGACGGGGTGTGAGCTGCATAAAGACACGTGCTGGGAACTTGTGTCATTCCTGAGCATCCCAAAGAAACCTACACAGACTGTGCTGGTGGAAGTTGTATCTGCAGGTTTTTGTCTTAGACTGCAGGTCCTGTGCAGGGAGGCCAGATCTGCCATGAGCTGGAAAGTCTTTCCCTCTCCCTCCCCGAATCCTGTCCCTATGCTCACTTGCAGGTGTCAGTACTCCCTTCACTGTGTCGTGACACAGCTGAGCTATTGATTTCAGTCCTGATATGCTGGTGGCACTTCTATGGAGGAATGTGATTGTTACAGTTTGCTCATTGCACGTGGCTTGGCGTTGCTTCCCCCTCTTGTCATGCAGAACTGCATGATGCAAATGGACCCAGTGGAGTGACAGATGGGTTGTGCAGGAGCTGAGTCATCACTCGTACTGATCCACAGGCAGCTCCTGGTTTGGGGACTGAAGAAGGAGCAGGAAAAATGATTTCCTCTTGAGTTATTTTCCTCCTCTATGAGTTACTGCAGTACCTGTGACTCTAAGCTGTCAGAACCCCCTGCCTGTGTTACTCTGCTCAGCCACGCTGCTGGCCTGATTCTGTCTGGAGCCATGCCATGGGACGTGGTGGCCGTCAGCCATCTGGCAGTGACCAGGATCAGGTGGATGGAGGGACCTTGGCTTCTGCCCAGGAATATGTGAGGAATCCCAGGGCTGTATAAAGGCTTATAGTGGTTTCTCTGTGGATGCTGTGTTTGTTCTGTGCCAGGATTCCTCCATCTAGTTCTTCCACAGGTCTTTTCTAATCTCTTCTGAAGTTAGAAGGCAAAGCAGCCCTGCTGCACGGGGATAAGCCAGTCCTGGTGCTGTGAAGGTCTTAAAAGGGAGCAACTGGGGTTTGATCTCGGTGGATTTTTGCTTTGCACAGCACTGCCTGGGAAGGAAAGGGAATGGAGCTAATGCATTCATGTAGACCATGTGAATTCTAGTGCTGTCTTCAAGCACTTCTCTCTTCAGCACTGCAAGTCTGGCCTCTCTCCTGGAGATAGTGACTCACTGGAATCAAAACAAAACAGACAAGTGGGGTTTGCTGCCCCCTCCCAAGTGCTTTTGGAGGTTTCTGTTTCTCTAAGCAGAGTCAAAATGTGCTTGGCTTGTTCCGAGTGCTGTTCTGTAATGGGATAAACATGCAGATGCTGTTGTCTGTTTAGTGTTTGGCTTGGAGATGATAAACACTGCCCCAGTGGCAGCCCTCTGTGGGGCTGTGCCAGGAAGCACGATAGGCTCCATCCTCCTGTGAGGCGGCTGGGCTGCTGCTCTCGGCTGCTGGCCATGGCTGGTGGAGGGTTGAGAGCAGGCAGGGCTGGGTTTGCAGTGTCGCAGGACTGGGAAATGGGGATGGCAGGGGCTGTGCAGCGGGGCAGGAGTCTGTCTTACCCTCCTGCAGCAGAGCCTGAGGCACGGCACCAAGCAGTCTGTCAGCATGCGGGTTGAAGGGGGCTGCCTGCTCTGCAAAGCGTGATGCTGCTCTTTGGCAGAACAGCCCAAAGATGAGCGATGAGCGGAGTAAACTGAGTGGGTGCAGAGCACTGTGAGCTTGGAGAATATCTGCGGGTGCTGCAGCTACCAGATCTCTCAGCAGGCACTCTCCCTCTGTCACTGCTAGCCTCCAGCAGTGTGCAGGAGGGACGTCTGCAGCCTTTTGCCCAAGCTGCGAGAGTACATCCCAGTTGAGTTGCAGGGTTCTTTCTGTTGTACTAATACCATATTCCTGGGACTGTGTTTCTTTTTTTGTTCAGAGGTTATCAGAACAGCCTGGGTCCGTTCCCAGCCTGAGCCAGGCTGCTAAAGCCACGACTCCTCAAAAGGCAGTGGGAAGCACCTTGAAGAATGAGAGCTCTGAAAGTGGAAGCAGCGACTCGTCTGACAGTGAGGAGGAGACTCCAGTGTCACAGATACAGCCTGCACTGCCTGCTGGTGAGTCTCATGTAGTGACCAGGATCCCTCGCCTTCATCCTCGTGGTTTCCTTTTCTACCCTGTAAATGGAACCACCTAGCCTGTTGATGATAACTCTTGTTTTCCATGGCTATCCAGGACAACTCTTTCTCATAGTAACAATCTCACATGCCTTTTCTGCAGTGAAAAGCAATGCTACGCCCCAGCCAACGAGTGCAAAGAAAGCACCGGCACCCACACCAGCCCCAGCCCCAGTTCTGCGTATGGCCAGCAGTGATGACTCCAGCGAGGAGTCGGATTCTGATGAGGAAATAGTCCCTCCCACACAGGTAAAGAGCTGCTGACCTGCTGAGTGTGGGTGCGAGGAGGTATCTCAGGACTGTCAAAGGTAGTTGAGTGGGTGGTAGATGGTGCAAAGAAGAGCCCTTTTCTCAGCTGGATCAGGGTTTCTTGGCAGCATCCCTGGGGCTCAGTGACCCCATCTCTGGATGTGCATTTCGGCAAGCTTGGTGTACGTGAGAGTAGTGAAGGGTGTGAATATTTTGGCAGGAACACGACTAGATGTGTGAGGCCAGAGCTCCTCTGGGTCTGTGTTCCTTTTGCCCTACTCCAGGGAGTTAAACAGACTGGAAAGGCAGCCAAGTCCTTGCAGGCAGAGTTTTTCCATGAGCTGGGTAGCTGGATTTCCCTGTTTCCTCCCAAACCCTTTGCAGGGGATGCAGCTGGTGCTTTTTGCTGCTTACCATGCCTCAGTAGGCTGGACAGATTGTGTTGAAGGGAGGCACAGTGCACTTGCTGCCTTTCAGCCAGAGGAAGTCAGACCCCTACTTTTGAGAGTGGAAATGACCCCGTATCTGTGCCAAAGGCACTCCTCAGTGTTCATGAAGCCAATCCCAGCTCTCAGCTGAGTCTCTTCATGCCATGTCTCTCTCTCCATGCTGGTACTGTAGGGCTATAGCTGAGCTCTGTGGGGGCTTGAACTGCTTCTGCATGAAGTTATTCTGGGTGTCTCTGCACCCCTTAAGCCCAAGAAAAATCCATGTGAGGAAGCTTTGACTGTGGAGTGTGGCTGTCATTCCTACATGATGGGGGCTTGGGTGCTCAAAGGAGCTGGAGAGAGGGCTGAGTGGCCAAGTGCACTTCTTGTCCTATTTGTCTACACGTATATATCCCCTTCTGGCCAGCACCCTTGCTGGGAAAGGGAGAAGAGGAGCATTCAAGGAAATCCTTCCCCATGTTGGCTATTGCTATGGCCAATGGAAAGGCTGCTTCCTACCCAACTGGTTGGCAAGCAGCCAGCCTGAGAGTCCTTGATTAAAGCTTTTTATTTATAATACCAAGACTGTATAAAATAATGCAGTTGCTGCAACTTGAGCTCTGTGCAAGACGGCTGAGAGCTCTCATTGGCAGTTCTCTGTTTTGTGCAGCGTTGCCTTCTTTTCTGAAAGCCAGATGTTGTGTGAGAAATGTCAGCCCACAAAGACCCAGCTTGTCAGAGATGGTGAGAGGGAGGGCTGCTCACGTAGCCTTATTTGTAACACAAACCAGGAGGCTGAGAGTTCCTTTGCTGCCCCTGCTGCCTCCTCTGCTGGGGTTTGTGTCTTGGACCTGATGTCAGTGTCTGATTTCCATGCCCGTGGCTCTTCTATTTTTAACCTCTCTTACGTTAAGTTTGATGAGATGCTTCAAGTGTGAGGAAACACAACTGCTTCTTGTTAATTTGCTCTTTAATCTGTGACTTGCTTGTGGACCTGAAGGCAGATTTGACCTGCAGTTGGTGTCCTTGTTTTATCTCTCTTGCTAATTAACCCTGAATGTGTTGTACCAGTATGTGAGAGAGTCCAGGCGCCTGCTCTGCAAAATAGAGTCTGCAGTAACAATCTTGCTAGTGCTGCCCTGGATAGATATCTGTGGTTTGCAAGCACATCGTACTCTGTCTGTGAGCCCTCTGTAGGGTTGCTTTTTTGGCACCAAGCTAATGCAGTAGGCACATGCAGGGTGCTGGCCATGCACGTGAGCTCACAGTAGACAAAGCTGACCAGTGAGGAAAGCAGAATAAGAGCATTAGAGCTGTGCTAGATGGAGGAGGTAGCAGTGGATTGGTGTGTGCTTCTGTCTGTTTCCTCTCCAAGTTGTGCTCTGTCCTATTTTTCTTTCATATCTATTTTAGACTCTATCCCAGCAGAACATCAAACCAACCAAGGTTTCAAGCACAGTGGCTGCCAAGGCTAATGCCACACCACCTTCGGGGAAGGGAATAAAAGCACCTCCTATCCCTTCAATTTCCAGAGTGTCTGAGAGCTCAAACAGTGATTCCTCAGAGAGCAGCACAGTGGTGGGAGAGGTAAAGACAGAGGAGATGAATGTGGGGAGCTTCCCTGGGGAGAGTGGGCAGAGGGGGTGAGCGAGCTGGAGCTTGAGGCTGGTGCATTGTCCTCTTCTGCAGGAGAATGCTCAGGAAGGGGGAAGATTGCTCTATTAAAATAGAGAACCACTGTTATTGCACTGATATTGCCAAGCCCAACTGTTCTAGGCTGCTTTGTCCAGTCATGGGCATGAGCAAATATTCCTTCTTCCATATGCATTTCATCTTTCTCTCCTTAGGCTGTTCCTCCTCCTTGCTTAAAGCAGACAACTCCCACGGGGAAAGCTCCTCCAGCCAGCCCTGCTGCCCCGCAGGCTGCTTCCATCCTGAGAAGCCCCACTGCCAAGTTGAAGAAGCCAGGCCTGCAGCCAGCACAGGATGCCAGGCTGAGCCAGACTGCACTGCTCACCCAAGCAGAGGACAGCTTGGACAGCAGCAGTTCCTCTGACAGTGACGAGGAGACACCCAAGCAGCCTCCCAAACCTGGTCAGTTCTCCCAGAAAGATGCTCTCAGTGCTGTGGGCCAGGCCAGCTTTTTGTTCCCCTGTAGGAGGCATGGCTCCTTCACATTAGTGGTTGGAGAGTGATTTCTTCTCTCCAGCTCTGCAGAGGGCTTCCCTTTGTAGGGAGAAGGCCTGCTGGTGGCAATCCTCATGTGCTGGGTAGCCCTGAGTAAGCAGTGGTGGGTTTAATGGGGTGAACTGTGCTTCTCCAGCAGGGCTGCTGCAGAAACCAGGAGGGACTGAGCCAGATGACAGCTCCTCGTCAGATTCCAGTGAGGATGAAGAGGCAGTATCACAGGTATTGTACCTGAGCAGGCTGTGGGATCCATCTTGCAGCTGACTCCTGAGTAGCAGAGAAAAGGTTGTTTTCCACCATAGCAAATGGAAAGCTGGGGTAGGTTTGCTAGGAGGAAAGTGTAGTGCAGTGAGCAGGGCTTTCTTGTGTGGGAAGGCACAGGCTTTGAAATCTGGAATGCTTCCCCAGGCAGCCAAGCCTTGGGTTCAGAGCTTTCCCTGCAGATGGGAGGAGCTGATGCCTAGCAAAGGTTAAAACAAGAGAACTGGTGCGTAGTTCCAATAGCAGCAGGATTTTTCCCCCTTTTTATTTGTAACTTAACCCCTGTCCAAATCATTAAATTCCCTGTGTAAGTAATGTGCAGGGCGTGCAGCACATCTGCAGTGCATTAGCTGTGCGTGGGTGCACGCTAATGGCCAGGAGCCTTCCCCAAGTCTGCTTTACTGGGTGGGAACAAAGGAGAGACCCTATCACCATCAGCTCTTGCTGTTGCAAGCTCAGGGTCTGTCTGTGCTAGCTCCCTCTCCTGGCAGCCCTGCCTTGCCACAGTCTCTCTGCAGAGCTGATTGAACCACGCATTATCACTCTGCAAGTGGCCAAAGTGGGGGCCCTTCACTTGGACTATGCGTACAATATCAACAGAGAGAGATCTATGTACCTGGTGTGAGGGATGCTGCTCTGCTGTGCAGTCTCCTCAGTGTGTCTGTGCTGTTTCAGTCCCTCCTCACAGGTTATGTGAGCCTCTCCAAGAGCCCAGCAGCACCTCAGACACCAAAGACGGTTCCCCCCCAGCCTGTAGGCAATGCAGGGCAAGGGAAAGCAGCTGTGAATGCCAACAGCTCCCTCGCCAAAGTCTCCACGAAAGCAGCCCCAGCTGACAGCTCCAGCAGTGACAGCAGTGACTCTGACACAGACGTCGAGCAGGTGTCTGCAAACCACAAAGCAGGTGGGTCCTTTGGCAAGGCTGGGAGTCTGCCTGGCACAGGAGCAGAGCTGTGCTGGCACAGGAGAGTGACACTGGGACCAGGCCCTGCTCCCGTAGTGTCTCCACTGCAAAACCCAGCGTGGGGTGCTGCTGCCGTCTGCTGGCTTCCCCTGGCCATGACGCAGCTATCTCTGCTGTAGCTGGGATGGCCAGCAGATTTTTGCTTTGGAGGGAGAACTGGGTATTTGTCTTCAAATGTGTATTCCTCTGCTCTGCTAACTGTGGTGTGGGAATGCTCCCAGAGTTGTCATCTCTCTCGTCACTTTTTCTGCAGAAAGCAAACCTCCTCTGGGCCAGGAAGCCACAGGAGCATCCAACAAAGAGAAGGGGGCAGGAAAAATTGATGCAAGTCATGCCAACCCCAAGCATTCCCCATTCAAGAAAGCCCTGGCTGCGAAAGAGAATGATGTTGAGGCAAAAGAGACGCAAGCAAATCCATTGCCATCTGCACTGCTTTCAACCCCACAGCCAGAGGAGTCAAGTTTGGGGAGTAAAAGTGAGGTCACCACTGCTGCTGGAGTTCCTGCAGTGCAAACACCAGAAGGGTTGGAAAAGAAGAAGAAAAAAAAAGAGAAAAAGGAAAAGAAGGAAAAGAAGAAAACTTCCTCCACAGCAGACAAGGCTGTGAAAACATCTAAGGGCAAAGACAAAGAGAACAAAAAGCAGAAAGCATCTCAGAAACGGAAACGGCCAGGAGAGGACGGGGCTGTAGGACAGCCCAAGGAAAAGAAGCGGAAAGGACAAGCTAACGAAGAAGTGCCCAAAAAGAAGAAAAAGAAAGCAGCTGATGACCCAGAAAAGCCGCCAGACAGCAAGGAAAAGAAAAAATCAAGTAAAAGTAAGTTTCCATGTTGTGTGGGGCTGCATTTGCAGTAGGTTCTTGCAGCGGATGGGTGCTCAGCCTCTGTTGCAGGGCAACCACCTTCCCATTAGCCTTGTCTCATTCCTTTCTGGCCCACTCAAAGCCAGTGCAAGATTTTCAACTCCCCACTTCAGTATTTTTTCTGCATTTTCAGCATCAGGTCGTACTGCAGGCAGCCAGCTGGGCTCTCCTGCCTCTGTCCCACATCCAGCACAGCACAAACCGTGTAATACTTGCATTGATCCTTGCTGTTTGCAGAGCAAACTGATGTCCCTATGCAAATGTCATGGGATGACCTGTCTCATGGTTTTCTCCTTTCCTGGTCTTTACAAGGGCTGGAAGTATCCAGCTCAGGGCTGGCAGAGGGTTGAGGTGAGTCTGTGCAACTGCCTGAGGCCTCCTTGTGCACCTTGTGATGCCTGCCCATCTGCACTGAGCTAACACGAGGGCATTTTTTTATCCTTTGCAGCTCAGAATCCATTTGCAAGTCATAGCTATTGTGGGCTTCTTATGAGAGAGAAAGAAGATGGAATGGGTGGGCCAGATCTGCTGGGCTTTCTGTTCTGCAGAGATGCACCCCTTCATTTTGGAGGAGACAGCCTTGCCTGTCAGCCTCTGTGTGGGCTGTTGCACAGACATGCACTGGAGCTTCTTGGTACAGTCGTGCTCAGCTGAAACTTGTGTCCATCTGGTGCTGGTAGCTCCCCTTGCTTTGGTTTCTGGCACGCGCTCAGCTGCCCCAGCACTGAAACAGTTCCTCAGGGTGGTTGGACAGCAGCAAGTGGGAAGAAGGGCATCCTGCCTAATTCTGCCCACACGTGTGCAGGGATCAAACTAGTCAGGCCTGAGGGTACTGGGATGAGTATGGCTTCCTTGTGGCGCAGCTCTGCTCTCACCCAGAGATGCTGCCATGGATTGAATGTGATCAGAAACTCACCAGGAACGCCTCCTCCTCAACCAGGAGCTCTTAATGTCCCTTCACAGAGGTCTTAGTTGGCTTTTCTTTCCCAGAGAAAAAGACAGGAAAAGAAAAGAAGAACAAAAAGATGCCCACAGAAGGGGAGTCGGCAGCAGATAGCTTTGCTGAAGTTCACAAGAAGAAGAAGAAGGTATGTGGGAGACCTGGGGCAGGGTGCCATGGGAACAGCCATTCTGAGGAGCACTTGTAATGCTCATTCCTGCAGCACGTGAGGCTGGAGGGGAGCAGAGCCATGTCCTGGCCTTGCTGACGGTACAGAGCCTCAGTACAAAAACCTGACCTCTGGTTGTTTGGGATTGGGGTGGATTGAAAAAAGGCTTTTTCCTGTATCCCCCAGGGAAGATACTTTCCCTTGAAAGGAGCAGACCCTGAGGCCCTTTTGTTTTCAGGGAGCTTGCCTGAGTAAGAGCTCTTCCTTCACTGTCTGTTCATCTAGCTGTTGTCAGCAGGAACTGGAGCTCCTGAGGGCTTTGCAGGCTGTTGCATCCCTTGCCAACGGCTGGGAAAGGGTGGCAGAGAGAGACAGAGGGCGTTCCTTGTCATCGATCTGTCCCTGGCATCTGAGGAGCATCTGTGGCTGTTGGCTCTGCTCGGTACTCCGCGTTTGTGATGCAGATACGCTGATTTATTTTTTACCCTTTCCTTTTTAGAAGAAGAAAACAGCTGAGCCGGAAGGATTGTTGTGAGAAGGTACATGGCCCGTGGGAACTAACAGTCGGTACCTCTGAGCGGCGGTAACCTTGGCCAAATTCAGTGCTCCTGAGCCAGTCTTGGGAAGACCTTGTGTCCTCTAAGCACCCACTGTGTGAGGCAGCCTGGCCCTGTATTAGAGAGCCAGGGAGTGGAACAGAATAAGGGAAGTCATACAGAAGCGTGCTGGCTTCTCTGGATGTTTGACCTCAACTCTTTAGCTGCTGAAATCTGGATGCCCAGCCTAGATGTTGCTGTCCTCTGTCACCAGCAGAGATAAGTGGCCTCTGGCAGCGTCTGTCTGTCCTGGCTGACCACAGGGAGCTTGGAAAAGTCATGTGGATGAGCTGGTGAAGTTCTGGCCATCTGGAAGTGGACCAGATGAATCTGCCTCCACTCTGCTCAGCTGTACAGCTGTTCTCTTCACTATCCCTAATTCTCTTAACTCCTTTCCCCAAAGGTACCGCATCCCTGTGATTAAGGATTTATGGGTGAAGATCAAACAGAAGAGTGGAAAAGGAAGCTCATCAGCAGAATTCCCACTTCTTTTTCTTTTATAAATAATAATTTATATCTTCTTTTAACTGTGACTTTTAGAGCAGAGTGACGTAACTTTCTGCCTCCTGTCCTGCTGGGGCCCAGAGCTGTGTTTATTGCCCTCCCTGACAGCTCACGTGCTGCACTAAGAACCGAACCAAGGGAGATGGTTTGACCAGAGAAGAGCCTGCAGAAACTGCTTTCCTCCTAGCTGACGCCCAGCCACCTTTTTTCTCTTCACAGAGTTATATTTTTAAGAGAAACTTCTACTCTCTTTTTTCCTTCTGTGATTTGTGGTGTCAGACCTTATACTACCTATGGAAGAGAGCAATTTGGGTTTAGTTTTTATTCTAACAAACACTGACGGCAATAGTTATTGTGTCCCTGGAGTTGCACTGAACAGCTGCGTCTACAGCTGTTCTCAGCCAAGGCTGCATTTTTTTGTTTCTTTTTTTTTTTTTTATGGAATACAGAATAAAAGAGGAACGGTGAGACTTTCCTTCAGCTGCATCTGAGGGACAGGGGTAGGAAGGCCTTTGGGTTGGGGCTGAGCTGGCTGGGGGCAGGAGCTGACTCCAGAGGATGTTGCAGGTAGGAGGGGAGCACCCAGCATCTAAACCAGGCTCTTGGGCACATTTTCAGCCCCTGGGGGGAACTGAATTGCTTTCTGCAATGTCAGTGGTGAGGAAGAAGAGGGAGCAGACCCTTCTGGCTAGGGCTAGTAGCATGGTAAGAAACAGGAATGCAGCAGTTTTCTTCCTTTTCTTTCTTTTTTTCCCCCTGAAATTGAATTTATTTTTAATGGTTGCAACCCAGTTGGCATTACTGCACCACTTGAGTTGCTTACAAGGCTTTCATATTGAAAAGTTTATTTGAAATAATTAGCTTCTGATTTCATTCGTAAAGAAGTATTGGATATGTGCAGAAAAACTCAAACACCCCCTCCCTCCAAGGTGAGCTCCTCTTCCCCTTGCTGCCCCCTGTGGCTGTTCCTCAGCTGAAAGTTGAGCATCTGTCTCTACTACAGTCTTCAAAAAAAAAACAGAAATAAAACCCAAGAAAGATGAAGGAAGGTTTAAAGGTTTAGTACTCTTAACAGGGCTCCAACCTACAGGGGTTAGATAAGCTCAGGGAGGTTCTTTTGCTGCTTTTAATGTTTGTTCAGTGAAAGAAAGCATTAGTGGCTCATTCTTCAGCAGGGGTGATCTCTGCATTGCTGGGAGAGGTGTCCTGGGGGAACAGGAGAAGGCTGGGAACCAGGTGGTGTCCCTCACACAGTGCCAGTTGCAGCTCACATCCCATCAGCAAAAGCAACTGGGGCTGCCAGAGCCGAAATCATTTTCCAGCTCTACCCCCCAGGTCAGTAAATGGAGCAGTCACACTGCAGCCCCAACCAACTGGGGTCCACCCCAGGTCCTGTCCTGCAGCAGGGGAAAGGATGTAACTGAGGTCAGGGCAGGAGCTCTAATTGTCTTTGGGAAAGCAAGGTAAGAGCAGAAAAATGGAGCAAAAAAGGTGGGCTGAGATGCTGAAGGCTGGATGGGCATCCACAGGCGTCCTCTTCTACTTGGCTGATTTGAAGGGAAGAGAGGAGGGAGTCACCAGCTGGCTCTGAGTCCAGAGAGCCCTGTGCCCCTGTATCAGCATGCTGCCAGCAGCCCTGCTGTGGGGAACTGGCAGAGCAGAGCTCCTCCAACCCCCTGCAGCACATCAGTCCCAGGGCTTCTTACCTTTCAGCATGTCCACCCCGGAGAAGATCATCTCCTCAGGCTCTGTCGGGGTGGGTGCTGCAAAAGGACAGCAGCAGCTCAGTGCCACGGCCTCATCCCTCACCCAGGATGGTGAGCGGTCAATTTTGCCCCCTCCTTGGCTCTCAGTTGCCCCAGCCCTGGGCCCCTTCTCTCCCTGCCTGTTGCTCCTCCTGCCACCTACCCGAGCAGTCCAGCTCTCCCCGGGTGGCAGTGCCCTCAATCCTGGTGCCATTTTTGTAGCAGCACCAGCAGTAGCCTGTGCTGGCAAAGCACTGCTTGGGCAGGTAGTCGCCGTTCTCATCGCATTCGGGGCGGAAGCGACCCGGATGGACACCACCGAAACTAGCCTCTGCCTGGCACTTAGTTTGCACTAGGGTAATAAAAACAAACGGGACAGGGTGAGCACCTGGGACCTCAGGGCACGTGGAAGATCCTATTAGGGAAACCAGCAGCAAAACGCTGCCTTGCTCAGGAATGTCACTTCATTGGATTTCCCCAAGGAAACCCATCTACCTTAATGAGAGCCAAGGGTAACGATCTCCCCGACGGGTGATAGTGACATAGAGGGTTGGAAGTGGTGCTTTGGATTTTGGGACATGGCTGTTTCCAAAGGCCTCCAGCAGGAGGCTCAAGGAAGAAGAGGCCCTAAAGAGGGCAGGGGACAGCAGTGTCACTGCTGTGGGGGTACACTGCTCCCAAAGTCTCAGCCCTGACCTGCAGCACCCACACCCCGATACCTTTCTCCACTGGGATTGCATTCTTCTCCACCTCAGGGCCTTTGGCCATTTCAAAGAGCAGCCACTTGTGCATCCAGGCCTCAAAATCCTGAGGAAAGGGAAGCAGAGGGTGAATATGGAGAGGTCCTGAGCCCAGCAGGCAACCGGCCCACCAAGCGCCAACAGGACTCACTCCTGGAAGGGATGGGTAGGAGAGAACCAGCACTGACCTGCCAGTCCATAGCACTCATGCTCTTCTTCAGACGCTTCATGTTGCCCAGCATGTCGTCGTTCAGCTCTGGGAATGTCTTCCTGGGGTCTGCTTTCTGCAGAATGAATATTGCAGTGAGAGATGGCAAAGGAAAACAAGGAGATAAGGCAGGAGGGAGCACTGCTTCTATAAGCACTGCTGGGACCAGAACTCTACCAGCACGGAGCCCCAGGGAGCTCAAAGCATGCAGTCTCATTACCTCCTGCAGAGCAGAGGGCAGCTGTGGAGCTCAGGTGGGTGGGAGAGCTTACCAGCAGCAGGTGCCTGACTTGATCCTCAGTCTTGTTGCTGCGGGGTTTCATGGCCTCCATGGGCTGCAGAGAAAAATCACAGAATGGTTGGGTTGGAAGGGACCTCACAGGCCATCCTGATCCTGTTCCAACCCCTTGCTGAGGGGGCACCTCTTACCATGTTACCAACAGAGGGGGCAAGAGGCAGCACCCTCATGGCCACAGGCACGTTCATCATGGACATCGCCATCTTGTTTGCTGGCTGGGTGCCTGCCAAGGACAGAGCAGTGTGAGGGACACGGCCAAGCAGGGTAGCTCTGGCTTCCACCAAGCCCTCAGTATCTCCTGGGGTTGGTGGTCTAGCAGGACCCAGTGCCCATCCCTAGCCCTGATGATGCTACTGACTGGTGGGCATCCTCCTCTGCAGCGACTGCAGCTTCAGGCTCTGCGAGGTCTTGGTCAGCTTGCTGATCTGCCCGCTTTGCTGGTACACATAGTAGACAGTGACGGCCTGACCAGCGATCAGCAGGGCCACCAGGATGGACACCGCCGACAGCGTGGTTCTGCGGCTGAGGGAGGACCTGCGGGACAGGAGAGGGAGCGCTTGTGGGGCCAAACACCAAAACAAGGTGCCCTGTGGTCCCCAAGCCCCACGGTGCCACTGAACCCAGACTGCTCCGAGCAGCGCACCCAGAGAAACACAAATCTCTTCTAAACGATGAGTGTGACGTCAAGTGCTTGGGTGGCTGCCACGCACTGGGAACCGAAACCACAGCTGTGAGCAGAGGGGCTCAGCCACGTGCGCAGGGCTGAAGGGAGCAATTGCACATGGACACCAAAGGCAAAGGAAATAGAAAATGTCTCCTTGGCGTGGCTCTGAGCTGTGTCCTGCCCCCAGGAGCCAGCCCTGCACTATGGAATAAGGCACCTACAGGTGCTCCTCGGCAGAGTCTGGACCTGGCCATGCTGCCAGCCTGTCTGCCCAGAGACTGATGATGTCAGTGCTGCTAGGATTTTCGATTGGCTGGAAGTGTTCGAGGTGACCCCCCCACCACCACCCCCACACCCAGCACAGAGTTTGGGACACAGAGGGTGGCTGGGGCATGGGGGTGCCGTAGCATTCCAGCAGGACCCTGCAGCCATGCTGCATCCCTACCCACTCCATACAGCCAAGCTTGCAGTCCATCAGCTGGGCTGTGCCCCCCACCCACTCATAACCACAACACGAGCATATCTGCCCCACAGCCGTGCTGAGTGATCCCCCATGCACCCCATAACCGTGACACGAACCTGCCCACCCCACAGCCACGCCATGCCCCAACCACCCCACAGCCGCTCTGCGACCCCCTCGACCCCACAGCCACACAGTATACCCACTCTCAGCCCCACGCAGCACAACTCCTCCACCCCACAGTCACACTGTGTGCTCCCCACTCCCCCCACCCATGTCCCTGTGGTGGCACCTCTCATTGTTCCCAACAGGGAGCACCCCACTGCTGCTATCGGAGGAGATGAGGTCCCGCTGCTCCTCAGCCATGGCTGCACCACTGCTGCCCGATGGGGAAATGAGAGCCCCACAAACTGCTGCTGGAAATACCCCAACTAAGCACCCCCCGCCCTGCCACCCCCTGGGAGAGGGACAAAAAAAAAAGCCCTATTGGCTGCTGGCTCTGCATCACCTGTTGCCAGGCAGAGTTCTGTGCCGAACGTCTCTGGTCCACAGTTGATGCCAGGTCCCATCCTGAGCACTGCTGCTGTCGTGCTGTGGTCTGCTGCCTGTGTCATGGGAAGCATCTGCTGGTGTCACCGGTTAGCGGGCACACTGCCCGGCTCTGCTCCATGAAGTTTTAAGGCTGGAGCAGGCACAAGAAGGCTTCTTGAGCAAATCAATCAATCCTCTTTCCTGGGGCAGCACAGGAGCTCCTGCACCTGCAGGGATTGCTCAGCAAAGAGACCTCGTGTTGGTTGAAACCTGCTTGAGGAACAGAGACTCATCCACAAAGAATGGGGCAGGGACCCACACAAGACCCCTCTGCACCCTGTTCTGAAGGCATTAACATCTCATGTCTTCAAAACCAGCAACACACCCTTGGCTTTTAGAAACAAAAAAAGCCCATAAAACCACCCTGTGCCATTTCCAGCCCTCCCTCGCCCAGCCAGCAGCTGGGGCACAGGGTTTGCACAGTTCTGGCTGACGCTCAGCTCCTTGCAGGGAGAGAGGGCTGCAAGCCCCCAGACAGCCTTGGCCCAAGGGGTGCCAGGAAAAGCAAAGGGGAACTCAGCAAGTGAAAGCAGCACGGATTTCACCAACCTCTGCTCTGGGCAAGTTTTTCTCTTTTGGTTTTTTTTGAAGACATCTTTGCACAGGGCTGTGGCATTTAAAATTTATGTCAGTACGTCAATGGCTTTCCCAGGAAGATACTGACCTTTGCATTACTGTTCCTCTTTCTTCACTGTTTCCTGCACCCCATGGCAGCACCTGCACCCAGCACTGTGGGACCTCTCATCCGCAGAGCAGACAGAGTTGTGTCCCTGTCCTGCTCACAGGCGCCTAGGAGCTGAGCCCAACACTGCTCCCAGCTAAGGCTCCAGCCATGCAGCAGTCAGCACAGCTGATTTATGCTGCCCATGGACATCATGCTGCTATGTACAGGGGGAATCAGCTGTCTTTTTAGGACAAACCAAGCCCCCCAAACATCTGGGATAAGGAGCAGTCTTATGGCTGAGTTGAGACTTGCATGTTACCCACAGGGCTTGACCTGAGCACAGCAATTCCTCCAGGCACGGAGGAGGAAATAACCTTGTGCCTGTCGTCACTTGTTACCAGGCAAAGCCTGCACTTCACAGCCTCTGTTCTGCAAGTCAGCCACAGCATTCACAGACCACAGACCCACACTGCCATGTGTATCAGTGATCAGCTCGTGCTCCAGGGTGTTTTTGCAGGGCTGGCAACACCACGCATGGCTGCAGCAGCTCTGCTGAGGCAGGAAGAGGCAATACCCACAGAGCTGAGCCCTGCTGGCCAGCCAAGTGAGCCTTCCTCTCCAGGAGGCCCGAGGCATCCCTGTGCGCTCCCACCACCGCATGGCTGTGCCCTTCTCTTCCTCACTCACCATTTCTCCCTAGGAGTTCTTACACCAATCTATGAAGCTGTTCTAAAGACGTCACACCAGCAGAGAAATAACAGCAGTTTTCACAGAGTCACATTTTGCCATTCAGCCCCCAACCCCCACGTTGTGTTTGGCACAGTGGGAATGCCCTGCCCACGGCCCAGCACTGAGGCTGCAACAAGCAGCACGGGGGGGGGGGGTGAGAGAGCAGCTCAGGCTGCTACAGACCCTGCAGAGCTCCTGCTATTGGGGATGAAGGGCCAACAAAGCACATCGCCTTCCTGCAGGGGGCAAAGCTTCAACACCTGTGTGAGCCAGAGCAAACCTTCCTGCAAGGAGGAAACGCAACCCCAAGAGGGGCGTTAGGTCTGGACTCACCCTGCCTTGGGTTTGACATAAGAGCTACCCTGTTTCTTCAGCAGTTTGCTCTGTGAGTAAAGGAAAGCTACACGGGATGCTGCCCATCAGCCCTAAGCCTCTGCGTGGGAGGGATCAGCCGTGCAGACAGAGCTGCTTCCCCTCACGTGCCCTCCAAGCCCCAAAGAACCAGACGCCTTTCTTTTTCTGGGCCTGCAGGGGTCAATTAGATGTGACACAGTGGTTGTGCTCTGCCATGGTTTCCAGCTGCTCCTCACAGACCCACTGAGCAGCAGGGAGCTGGAATCAATCACAAAATGTCAGCTCTGCCTTCAGAAAGTCTGTTAATTTGTAGAGACCTTCAGCAGTGCATCAGAACTTCTCAGCCTGACATTCCTCTGAGAGCCCCCATCTCGCGGGCAGCACAGCCGGCTGAGAAAGCTGCCTGCGCCAAGAGATCGGCACTCCTGCCCCTCCCATTTACGTTCCCCAAGAGCTTTACCCAAAGAGACACCCGGTGAAGTGGCCCCATTAACAAAGTAGCACCAGAACAAGGTTTAACTGTGAAAAGGCACCATGAATAGAGCCGTGTTAGCAGTAGCACAGCCCTGCTCCCTCCGCAGCACCGGGCTGAACTCAGCCCCACACTGGCTCAACTCCTCTTGGTTTTTCAGCACTTTCTCCGTGCAAAGTTTAAAGAACATTTCAAATACAGGAAAACAGCTGTTTACATAGCTGCAATAATGCACTTTTAAGACAGAAAGGGAAGTTGATTTCTAAAGCTTTCCACAGCCACATATAAAATTACAAATAAAACACGATGGCTGCGCCAAGAGAAATGCTGGCTTGGGAACACGAGCCCAGGCAAAGACTTTTTTTTCCACAAAAAGGGGAAGTCATGTATTAAGCAACAGCCTGCAGAAAACCCAACCCTGGTTAGCTCGCTCACAGGCACAGCTTTCTTTTCCACAGCAGGGACACCTCTAGAAGATCACGACTAACTCAGAAACCACAAACATCCAAGTAGTTCTGGCTATGAAAACTAAGACGCACCACGGCTTCGCATCGGTCTCGTTTCCTCTGCTGTGAAATACATCCCCTTTCACAGCATGGGAGCTAGAGCTCGAGCTGGAGACGAGCCTTGACAGGAGCAACACACCCTGGATCTCATTCAGGCTGGGCAGCTCTGCTAGAACAGAGCCTGCTTTGAGAACACAACAAAGCTGTTAGTCACAGCACCCTTCCTGCTAACGAGGAAGGCGGGTAGGTAAAGGAATCCCATGAAGTATTTTGAGCTGCAAAGGTGTTGGAAAGAACCTACGACAAAGCAGTGAAGTTCTCAGATCTCAGATCTTGAGGCTCACCTGCCATGGAGCTGCGCTAGAATCCCAAGTTCTCCTCAGTCCTGATAAATACCATCACTTAAACCCGACCGCAAGCATTTCTGCACAACCACCTCACAAGAGCTGGGTGAGCTCACTCGCTCCCCACCGAGCCAGAGTCCCACTGAGAAGCGTGAATTACAGAGGAGGAAGATGATGACGAGCACCTGAACCACCTACTGCACACTGCATTGCCCAGCAACTGCACAGCACAAGGCTGACCCACGTCAAAGCAGGCACTTCTGTACGAGGGCTGAAGTCATCATTTCTTGGGGGAAATTTTGATCATTTCAGCTCCCTTGAAAGGCAGAATCTATTTTAGCTGTCAGCTTGATGCTACAAGCATAAATGAACTCAGTTATCTGAAGCTGTACTTCCCAAATACCACATGCCAGTATGCCTTCCCTTTGTACAAAATCCTACTATAGCCAAAGAAACAACAAAAACAAGTGATTTCAAGTCATGGAGAGCCAGGGAAAGCACTTTTTAAAAAGGTGGAAAAGGACATTAATTAATCCCAGATGATGGCAGCACATTTAGTGGAAAGTAAACATTAGTGCATGAAGCAGGGCAGGACCAGGAAGCGAAGTCACTTTTCTTAAACACATCTGGAAGCACAAACATACAAACAGCAGAGCTGAGAGCAGTAATGCCAGTGCCTTCCTACTGTGTATTCACACAGCACTCTGTTATGGCAGGACTAACAACCTCACCACAGACAGGAAACCCCACTTCAGAGGGGAATTCAGAATAAGCTGTTTGTGGATGTAATCAAACTAAAGCTGCTCAACCTCCAAGCAGCATTCAGTAAGCAAACGCACAGACGAAGTTTATAAGAGAGCTTTAATGACCAAAGGTGCAGCACTGTTTACAGACGACGTCCACGGCGACCACCCTTTCTGCGAGTACTGTCAGAGGGGATGGGGGTGACATCCTCTGTGGGAGGAAAAAAAACAAAACAACCCTCTGTTACCTGACAGAGGTACTCCAAGAAACCAACTGGGCAAACCCACACGACCCACGCAGTCACCTCGAGCAGCCTGTCAATGCAGGGCGGTCTGTAGGAGGCAGGACATCTGTGAACTCACCAAATGAGTTCAACCTCAAGGCTTTTAATGCCTAGGAGGCAAACATCCCCATCTCCCAAATCAATTCAATGAAGAAGCCACAGCGTTTCTAAAGAAACAGTTTGTGCATGATGTAATTTTAAGGGCAGCCAATGCTACTGTGCTTTACAACTTCCCTACAGGGTTTGGTGATCTCCCTCAAATAGTTCGAGGAACTCAGTTATTTCTGAGTCACAGTCTTAAACCAGGACCAGCACAATACTTCTAGGTAACTAAACTGCTGCTTTGGAAAAGAATAAAGTTACATCAGAGGCCCACCAGCATCTCAGTGTACAGCTGAGGTTATTATGCAGCCGCAAGCTGGGTATCTGGAGTCAACTGACGCCACCTTCTGGTTAACCTTCACTTAAAGGAGATGCGTTTGCTTACACTGAATTATGCCTACAACAGCATCCAACAAAGGCTAAGCAGAACAGCCCCAAGTCAACCTGTGACACCAAGCACAACAATCCTATGGAATATATGCCCACAGAGCTCCTTCTGCTTAACAGTCCCTCAAGACCTTTACGGAGCAGCAAGGCTTTACAGTGATACACAGAGACACGAGTGCCTACGTATCACGCCCTCCATTACTCACCAATGCGGCCGATCTTCATCCCAGATCGGGCCAGAGCTCTCAGAGCTGACTGGGCACCAGGACCTGGAGTCTTGGTCCTAGAGAAAAGAATCACAACTAATAATCATAACTGACAAATAACTGACATTTAAAAAAAAAAAAAAGAAAAAAAAAATCACTTCCCCCACTCCAAAATACCAAATTCACTTTCTTCCTCTTCCAGACCCAAACTATTCACACGCTGTCAGGCACACTTTATTCTCACTCTATGGTAACATATCCTCAAGTTTAAAAGCATCTCCCTTTCCACTGCCACAAACAAATAACAGCACACCCAAATCCAACCAACTGAAGATGCCACTTCAGAACAGATTCCAGATGCTCAGTGAAAAGCAATGTCAGCCAGACACTAAACAGTGTGAGACACCCTGTGTCAAAGCCAAACTCACGGGGCACATTTACACTGCCAACTTGGCAGTGCAAGAACAGAAGGACCACAGGATGATCAGATGTAATCTAGCCTAGTTCCAAAACCAAACTCACTTACTGACATACCTATTCCCACCAGTAGCCCGCAGCTTGATGTGCAGAGCAGTGATGCCCAGCTCCTTGCACCTCTGGGCGACATCCTGGGCTGCCAGCATAGCTGCATAGGGAGAAGACTCATCTCTGTCAGCCTTCACCTTCATGCCACCAGTCACACGGCAGATGGTTTCCCTGCAAAAAGAAAAGAACCTATTCAGAAAAGAAGCAGTCCCCCTTTCCTTCCTGCAAAACAGCCTCCAGGTACTGACAGAACCAGGTACCTATTTCTGCAGACGTTTTTGTAGAATGTAATTTCTCTTTTCAAAAGTGAAGGAGCCAAGTACGCAGTAAGGTGACCAGTGTGCAATACTCACTTGCCAGAGAGATCAGTCACGTGGACAAAAGTATCATTGAAGGAAGCAAAGATATGGCAGACACCAAACACATTTTCGCCTTCAGCAACCTGAGGTCCCAAGCTGATGACCTGTTCTTCCTTCTTCTCCTTGCCCTTACGAGGTGCCATTTCTGAACAAAAAGCAGAAATATTTCACACTTGCATCTTCGCTGTATACCGGTAAGCTGCAGCACACAACTGCTTAGCAGGGCTGCACTTCACAGAGGGAACTAAGACTTGCTTTATCTCAGCTGTTTTCTGCATGTACTACAGCAGTAGAGCGTGAGGAAACCCTTTCCATGATGACCAGCACCACTGGGGACTCCCCCTCACTCATTTACTTGACTTAATGGAAGTCAAGACCACACACAACAAAACATTTATCACAGATCCAGATACCATCTCAAAGCTCTCTTGCTCTCCAGAGCTTTTGAGTACCATCAGGGGCTTTTATGTGTTATAAGCCACCTAACCACACCGCTGGGTCTAGCTCAAGTGGTGCTTCTGCCTCTGAAGACTTCACTGATGTAGAGGCTGGCAAACGTGGCATGCCAAAGCTTTTGGATAGGTGCCTACACATTTACTCCTACTGTACTCTATTGTCAAAAACAAGCACTGAGGCCTTCTACCAGAAAAAAATATAACGATGTTATTAAGGAAACCAGCTCAAAGCATGACCTACTTTTATCCCAAAGTTCCAGCCTGAAGGTTTTCTATCTACAGAGAGCAGCACTTAAACCCGATTGTTAAATCGGGGCCTACACAGCCACTCCAACAAAGCTGCATCCCCTTTCTGACACGCTTAGTGAAAGGCTCCACAACTACTATCCTGAACTAAACCTGAAGCTCACGCATCCATAGAACTCAGTAATATCCACCTCCCTGACCAATCAAAGCAAACGCTGAGCCACCGCCTCAAACCAGTACGAGCTTCAGAGCGAGGAACCGGCTTCTGTCTGGCCGTCCCCTGCCCCCGATGGGATGCCGGCCCCTTCCGGGCACACAGCTACGCCAGCTCCAGGCTCGCCTGAGGCCTAACGCCGCGCTCCGCCGGCCCCGCTTCGCCGGCACTGAGCGCGCTGCTCCACGCAGCCCCGAGCCGGGGAAGGCGGGAGGCGCGCAGGAACGGCGCGGCGAACCGGAGAAGAGAGGATGGCGGCGGATACACCGCAACGCCGCGCTCACCTGCGCGTCTGCTCCGGCGGCCGCCGCTGGAAAGGAAGCGACTGGGGTCAGGGGGCGGGGTTACCGCGCTCACCCGGAAGTGGTGGCGGCAAGGGGCAGCTTCCGCCAGTGTCCGCCGGCATAGAGATGTTTTTAGTATCGCTGGCGCAGCAATTCGCCGCTATCTGTGTGGAGCCCTGCCGGTTCCGTTAAAACCATAAATAAACATAAATAAAGAACCTGATGCCCTCCCCTCATGTGTCCCTCCTCAAGATGGCGGCACTCTCCCCTCATGTGTCTCCTCCCCAAGATGGCGGCGCCCACCCTCAGAGTCCCCTCCCCAAGATGGCGGCGCCCACACGTCAGATCTCCTCTCACCAAGATGGCGGCTTCATCTTTACAAGCGATCCCATCCCGAGGGGAGTCTTTCCTGAGAGCCTTTTTCTTTCCTGTTCGAAAGGGCTGTGCAATGTACCTAAAGGGATCCTTCTAAATGCTGCTAAATGGTGCTGTACGCCGTGTCTGTGAGGCATAAGTTCTCTCCCAATGGGATGGGGCCGTACCAGGTGCCCCACACGTGAGGGCTGCTCTCCCTGGCGCTGCTTTAGCACCAGTCCTGCTTCATGTTCTCTGTCTTACTGCCACGGAAGGCCATCAGCCAGCTCCTGTTCTAACCTGGTACAAAGCGCTCAGTCTGGCACTGCCAATTCCAGTTCAGTGAAGCAAAGTGAGACTGTGAGAAAGCAAGTGCTTATAGGATAACTACGTCTACCAGTACTTTCCTCAGCTTTGTCACATCTGTGCTCCTGACAGAGGTGTGCTGGGAGAGCTTTAGAAAGGCAGACGCCTGGCCCCGGGCAGGGCTGGCATCAGGCCTGGAGGCCGCAGCAGAGCTGGGCACCAGCTGCTCCTCTTGCATTGGTGGTGGTTGGCTGAGCACAATCGTGTCTCTGCATCTCACAGAAATCCAACTGGTCTCCCAAAAGTACAGACAGGAACCTTTGTTCCAGTCCCCTGCAAAAGCCTGGAGTAATTCTACAGGACAGCACTGTTTCTCTACCAAGACTTCATTAAGCCACTACCTTAGTGGTCACAAAGACTCCTGAGGGTGTGAGCACGCCTCTGTTGAAGCCAACAAAAGCTCACACTGTGCAAGAAGAGGCCTGAATGGAGAATGGGAGATTCTGCTTCACTCCTAACCCATCGTGCCATCAGGTGACTTCTAGCTATTGACAGCACTGGGTCTGAGCTTAATGTCTTCATCCAGAAGAACAGCTACCACTCTGTTCAAGGCTTTTAAGACCTTAAACCCCAAGCTTAATGTGCAGCGACCTTGCCTGACCCATTAAAGAAAACCAAACAGACAGACTCTACAATCAACATCTCTGTTGACACTGTAGACCTTCAGCCCCTTTGTTCAGCTGTCTGATGCCAGGAGGCTCGTGGATGAAGCTTACCTGCTAATGTAACCCAGCTGTACACGCTGCTTTGTGCTAAGACATTTCTGCAGAAATGAAGTAGGTTTCTAATGCTGCTAATGTCTACCTTATTTCCTCTAAGAGCTGGCTGCATAGCATTTTCTGTCATTCTCACTGAAGATTTATAAGACTTTGGAGGGTATTTCGGAATACCCGCAAGAGGGATGTACCTAGATATTTTAATATGTGGAAGTCTTCAGAGCATTTTCTCTTAAGGAGCTAGTGGGAGAGATTTAAATACACGTAATTCTCAGTTGGGAAGGCTGATGTAAGTGACATAGACTTTGTAGATGTGAACAATGGCGCAGAGATTCCCTCATAAAACAATTATCAAGGGAGATTTCTTCCACCTCTACAGCAAATAGAATGTAAATGTGTAAAGTTTTACATTAAGACAATCCAGCAAGTGAATATTTAAATCAGTTCCTACTGATTTAAATAGGGCTCAGGAGATAGATGGGAAACATCAAAGACCTTTGGAAAAAAGACAGATCCTGACATAATAGCATTTGCAATATGCTTTCTGGGCCTGATCCTGCTCTGCTTTTATAAATACCTCCTCAGTTAAACCAGAGGAGAAGCAGATGGTTGCAGATGAGGTATGACGGAGGCTCCATACAATTGTTCCACTGGAGGGATTGCACAATCTGAAAGCCTGAAAATGCTTCTGCAGGGAGTCAAACGTCTCTGCCTGGACAACAGAACTTGCTGCTGTCTGGTGGGAAACTTCTGAACCCCTGTAGTGCCTGGTGCTTTTTTTATCATGTATGAAAAGAGGTCAGTGCAGTGAATGACTGATGCTGAGCTCCGCTGGACAGCACAGCTTTGTTTCTGATGCTGTTGCTGCACCAGGTGTCCCAGAGAAGCAGCCTTCCACGTGCACAGCAAGGCTGGTGTCTTTCAGGATATCTTTTCTCTTCTCTAGTCAAGCATGCAAGGTCCCTCCTGGATGCAGCCCTCCCAGCTGCCAGTGGGGAGAATAGGTTTGTTCCACAGTGCTCCCTTCTTCCCTGCTCCTCCCAGCACTGGGCTTCCCCCAGGAAAGATTTCTGTGCCCACAGATGTCACGATAACACCCACTTGACCCTGTGGGCCATCTTGCCTGCTCCTCTCCTCCTTAGCAGCTTGCCGCTCCGTCAGGGATCTTCCTGTTTAAATATTGGATGAGAGTCTTTTAAAATATACATTGGGAGGGCTGCTGTAATTCCAGACAGGGGCTCCAGTGACATGGGCTGTGGATTGATTTGGCTGAAGGGGAAATGAAGAAGCCGTTGGCCTGCACAAGGCTAATTTCCCCCTGCCACCACTGCACTTACCCTGCCTTCTGCTCTCACGGAAGTCTTGAGGACACAGACTCTTCTGCATCCCATTTTAACTCTGATATGAGCTATTGTTTCCCACTCTTTTGCCTTTCTTCCCTTGCATCTCACCTCCATGAGGATTTTTCCATTCCTTTTAGCTGTTTCTCCAGCACAGCCCTGTGTGCGTGTACAGGGCAGACAGCAACGATCTTCCCTGAGGCTTGTGCCCGCTTGCAGATGTCCTTGTGGAACAGATGCAAGCCAGAGGCATGGAAATGGGCAAGCTTCCACTGACAGGGTAACAAGCTGAAACCAGGGTTCCAGATGAGCTTCTGAAAAAATCCAACAACCCAGCAGTTTGAAATGCTGCTCTGCCTGCAGTCCCAAAGCAGCTGGGAGGCAGTCTGCATCAAGTCCCTTAAGGCACTGTGTGGGCTGGGGTTTTTCCACTCCTAGAGATGAATTCTCAATTCTCTATTCTCCCTTCCCATAGGTGTTGCATGAGTCCTGATGTGTTTGCAAGGGAGCTTCCTGCCTTTTAGAGCACTTCCAGGCCCCGAATGCTGCCCATGACAGCACGTTATATAGCTTCCAGGACCAGCACTGAGGACCTTCCCAAACTGGGATGAGTCACAAGTGGAGCACCCAGCATGAGCTGCAAGGACTGTCCCCCAGCCTGGCCGGAAGGATGCTCAGGCCACTGTGGGGTCAGTGGCAGAGATCATGTGTATTTGCTTTGAGAAATCCCCAAGATTTAGCTCTTTAATGGGTAATTAAAATTCCAGCTGCTCCTTGTGTAAAGGCCCATGGGAAACCACAGACATAGTGATGCTGCAGGCAGATTTCATAACTCAGCCAGTGACTAAACAAAATGGGGCCCAAGAGCCAACAAAAATAGCAATGCTGCTCTTGACCCTACATTCTGCCCAGGTCCTGGCATAAACCAGTCCTGGCTGGGACGAGGACAGCAGGAAGCCCTGGCCTGACCCGTGAAGCACCCGGCTCGGGGCTTTCCGCAAGTGGGAATTTTTGGCACTGCAAGGCCGTTGTTCCTGGGGATGTGTTGTTCCCATGAACCACTTGCTGAGTGCTGCCACTGCACTGACGGCCCCACTGGTGGCTTTAAAACAGATGGGAGAGGCCAAAATGTTCCCTGGAGGCTGAACTCTTGCCATGCGCCTATGGAGCAGGGTCTGCATGTGGGGTTGGTGGGCAGCAGCTCCATGTCCCTCGCAAGGGAATTTTTCCTCTGATAACACTTATAATGAGAAATTGAGGTCTTGAGTGCTCCCATTCTTGGGTGAACTGAAAAAAAAACTATTTCCTTCCTATTAAGGCTGTTGGGGTTTCTGGCATTAGAAATGCAGTTTGTGCATGCACACATGTGAAATGATGTGTCAGAAACAGGCATAAGAAGATGAAAAAAAAAGAAATCTCCAACGCTGAAGTTAAAGCACTTAAGGAATTGGCAGAGACTTCAAGAGCCAGTTTTGCTCCTAATGAAGACGGTGGAAGTGCTGCTATGGACTTCAAGGGGGCCATAATTCGGCTGTAACTCAGTAGGAAGCTGGAGGTGTTGATTAATAAATTGGAGACAACGCAGAGGAAAGCTGCTCAACTTCTTGCTAACAGATGTGCCGAAGAAGAGCCTTTAAGTCAAAGTATGCAGGGAAGGAACTGGTTTTTCTTACATTTGCAAACAGAAGATAGGAAAAGAAGAAAAAAAAGCTATCTGCTATTCATGTAAAATGGTAGAAGTGGTATTAGTAAATATCAATGTATTTCTAAGCAGCCTTCTGTTCCCGGCGAATAGGTCATGCTCCTGAAAAAATGTATTAGCAGATGCCTGAGCAAGTGTTCAACACATTCCTTTTTCTCAAAAGTCAGTATTCAGTGGAAAATGTTACCACTGGAGATTGTGGATTCTGGAGATTGTCCTCCGTTTGGTGTATGCCTTTCATTACTCATCCTTGGCTTTTTGCTCGATGATTTGTACATGAGTCGCCTCTGTTAGAATTCTGACAGAGGTTAGCTTGGCCTCATAAAGCTATTCGTAGCTCAGATCCATTTTCAGGCTGAGTTTGCAAAACACTTAAGGCTGAAAAAATTCCTTTAACATAATTTACAGCAGCTCACAGTTGAAAAATTTCCTGTTTGTTCCTTTTTACTTTCTGAGCTTTCAAGTAACTTTGGCTTAGGGAAGATATTCAGAGATCTTCAGAGAAAAAACTTGTGAGGAAAGTGAAATGTTTAAGCATAAGAAGTCTTTGACTTCAGTGAACGCTTTGGAGGAAAATTTGCAGCCATAATTGTCTGTGATTCTTTTTGTCTTCTTCTCTACTGTTTCCTTTTTTATTTGGGGAGGGAGGGGGAAGAGGGGTTGATTGTTTGTTTATCTGCTTGTTGCATTTGATTGGAATTGCTTCCTTGCCTCCTGTTGAGTAGGAAGCTCTCCTGGAGTGCACTGCCAAAGCCCAGCTCCAGACAAACCTTCTGCTGCATCCCATTCCCGTGGGCTGGACCTGAGCCTCCTGGGGTCATCTTCATGCCTTGCTGGGCACGTCCAGCCCCTGCTGCTGCCCTGGGGTTTGGTAATGCTGCATAGAGCACAGACAGCCCTGCAGGCGCAGCACGAGTTTGTCATGCCTTGGAACGGATGTAGGGAGATCTCAGGAAAGATGTTGTTGTTCTCAGTGTTTGTCTTTGAAATGCCTTGGCAAGGCATTCCCCTGTCGTTCACAAGCACGTCAAAATCCAGGATGGGATCTCAGAGCTTTGGGGATAGGTCGAGAGGGTGCAGAACTCCCGGCTGTTCCTTCCTCTGTTATGTCTCAGTACTTCATTTCCGAATCAGCTCATCCAGCTTCACGCATTTCCTTTCATCTGAGTGGAGCCCACGTTGCTCTGTGCCCTTCTACATCACCCCCCCAGCCTCAGAGCTGCCCTTCAGAGATGCACCCAGACCTGGAAGCAAGCCCTCTGCAAACTGGCACATAGAACATGGGCAGCCCCACAGGGGATGTCACACAGTGTGTGCTGGTGAGCCTCACCTGGGCATTTCACACAGATAATCATCTCAGGCTCCCTTCCCCTGGGAGGGGGTGTTGGAAGGCACCTCTGGGGATCACCGAGTCCAACCCCACTGCTAAAGCAGGTTGCCTATAGGAGCAGATGAGCTGTTTGAAGCTTGTTTTTCCCCTCTCTGAGGAATGAAGGGAATTTTGCGTATGTGCACGCAGGTCTGGGATGCAGCCAGCCCTTCACTCAGATGTGCACCTTGAGCTTGTCTTGGAGTCGGGGTGGAAGAGCTTTGTGATGAAGCAGCAGTTCATCATCCAGCCTGAGTTCTGCAGCTGGGGAGGAGGATGGGGACGACCTCAGACTTAATTGGCTTCAAAAATCTGACACACACACCAGGAGAGAGATAAAAGGATGCTTTGTAGGAGGCAGCAGCCTGACATGCCAATTACACCGAGCGCACTGCCGGGGCTGTACCCTTCAGGACATCCCATCACATGGGGAGGGAAGGAGCTGGTAGGACATCACTGAGCACATCAAACACATCCCAGGCTCAGTGTCAGAGTGTCTTTGTTGGAGATTATCGCACAGCTGAATTGAAAACAAACAAACAAACAAAACCTGTACACAGGGTTCTGTACACGGAATCATAGCATGGCTTAGGTCGGAGGGGACCTTGCCGATCACCGAGCTCCAACGCCCCGCCGTGGGCAGGGCTGCCAGCCACCAGGCCTTCAACCCTGCAGGGATGGGGCACTCGTCTGGGCAGCAGCGCCAGCTGCTCACCGCCCGGCCTGACAGCGCTCGGCGCTCCGTCCCGTCCCGCGGGGCAGCGGCGCCCTCCCCGACCCCACCGCGCCGCCGCTGGGCGCCGAGCGCCGGGTGCGAGGCCGAGCCGCTGCCGCTGCCGGGGGGCGGAGTGCCGGGCGGGCCCGGGGG